>NC_134532.1:33542500-33917500 GCF_050624435.1 Tenrec ecaudatus
ATCTTGAGGGGAGTGAAGGTGGGTGTTCATATCATTTGAGAAAATAAACCACACCAGTCTTCTGCTGGTGCTAATGGACAGGGGTCACAGCTCCACAAGGAAGCTTCTCCAGAGCTGGTCCTTGAAGCAAGTTGGATGGCAAAAATATGTCAGAAATGTGAGTGAGGTGGCCCACAGGCATACACTGAATTTTTACCCTGCCCAGATCCCAATATTTGCAATCACAAAATTATCAGGGTTCCATTGTATATGAATTGTTTGATTTGAACACACCCATCCACTAATGTATGCATTACTGTATTCATTGTGAGTTCTGAGAGCTATGAAGACACCAGACAGTCTTCTGCACGGAGGGAAAATCAGTAAACCAAGCAAGAAACGAATGAGCTAAGAAACGAATGATCTCGTCCTCAAACTAAGCCCACTGCGAGTGCACCTATCCTGTCTCATGGGAACCTTATAAGACTGATTATAAATGTTCATGAGAACTTCTTTGACCATAAATACTTACAGGAAAAGACAACCTCATCTTACTCGGGAGGCACAGTGGGATGGTTTACAGTGAGCAATCCAATACTTATCCCACTGTGTCACCATATCTTCATATATCTCTACACCAAGAAGCCCGTATAAAGGGCTTTATAAATGTCACATTGAGAAGCCAAGTGGTGATTTTTTAATACTATTATGTGACTATGAGCTCTGGGCTCTGAATAAGGGGGGCCATATCCAAAATTATGGCCATTCACTTACCTTTTGGAAAAGAATGTCGAAAGCACCACAAACTGGGCTATCAATATAACAAACATCTGTTTTGAGGGAAATACAGCCAAGGAATACCTTAGAAGGAAGGATGATGAGACTTTGTTTCATGTAATTTGGACAGGCTATCATGACACCAGTCTGTTGAGAAAGACATCATCCACGATAAAGCATGGGATCAGTGAAGAAGAAGGTGATGGATTGATACAGTGACTCTAACAATAAGCTTAAAAATATTCGTTATGGTTATGGTACTGAACTAGGCATGATTTAGTTCAGTTTTACATTGAATCACTTAGCATTGCAATTGTCTCTATGGCACATAACATCATCAAAACAAATGAAAAGACACAATGTTCTTCCCAGATTGAATGACAGTGCTGGGGGAATGGGTATATGTTTTCTTTTCCTTAGAAAAGGAAATATGTAACAGAATACACTATAACTGTTCTTACGTTGAAGTTCCCTGTACCTTCATTAGTTATTGGTTGCAAAAGTCTTATCTACATATTTATAGAACATTAAGCATCCAAGGTTGTTTGGGTGCAAAAACAGTTAAAGACTCGTATTGACCCTACATGAAAGAGAACTGTCTGAAAGGATTTTCTTTTCTGTAATAATAATTGGATAACCATATCAGGTCTTTAACCAACTGAATTGCCAAGGTTTTGAACTGTCTACCTTTTGGCTAGAAGTTGAGCATTTAATTATGCTCACATAGTTCTGTGTTTCAGGTTCACCTACGTACAATTTATATGCATCTATTTTTACTTTCTACAGGTGAACATTTCTGTGCACGATGACTGGTCTTAAGACATTAAGTAGAGTTCTTCAATGCAAGTACTGTTACTATTATATGTTCCTTGAGTATTTACTATGGGATTCTGTCCTAGGCATTGTGTGATTTTAATAGTAACCCTGGGCACCATCTTCAGTGCCAGATACACCTCCCAGAGTTGTACAAACTAAGAGTGGCTACTATAATAGCCAAATACCCCATAAAACATATCAAGGAATTGGCGCATTTGGGATATGGTGTGGCAGTTTCATAATCTCTTGTCAACTTGGGAAGGGATGGAGTCTAGCCTATCAATCAGGTCACAGCTTGATGACTTCATGTGGAGGTGCAAAGGAGATAAATAGCTCACTGGAAGCCAGACCCAGATAGAATCTCTACCTGTTGAAATATTCCTGTTTACAAAGCAACATGTTGCTACACTGATAATAGCCAGAGCCCTGACACTGGAGAGGCAATGTGAAGACCCATGCCAGTGCTGAGATGCTTCCACCACCACCAGATCCACAAGACTTTCCACCCACTAGCTTGTGATCTTTGTCACTACATGTGTTGTGTGAGTCAGAAGAAGAATTTATAGATTAGTGTCAGACATATGGGCTAATATTGGACTTATAGACGTGATCGGAGCTGGGATGGTTTCTTAATATACAGTTACTCTTTGATATAAAGCTCTTTCCTATACACATGTGAGTGTCTCCCTGGATTTGCTTCTCTAGTCTGCCTGGACTAACACATGGCGTTAGAGAATAATGTTAAATCTGTCATGGGCTGCCTGAAGTTCTGTCTTAGAGTAAGCACATCTTGTTTAATTCTTGTAAGTTTTCAAGTAAGATTTTATCTCACTTATCTGGGCATTACATTAGGAGGAACAAGAACCCAGAGAATGGTCTTTTGCTTGGTAAAGTAGAATGTCAATGAAAATGGGAGAGACTCTCAATGAGATGGATTGTCACAAAGGCTGCAACGATGAGTCCACATAGAGCTACCATAGTGGTCAGCACAGCAGTTCTAGCTGACCGGGCACTGCAGTCCTTATCCAGGCTCCCGTGCTCACCTCTTTCTTCACTTGGTACAGAGTGGGTGGGTTCTTATATCCTTGTAAGTCAGCCCACCCCCTGAGGTTAGTTTTATGTCTGGACTCCCACTGACTCTCCCTCACTATAAAATACTTTGGACATAGAGTGTGATACAAGTTGCAAACACTCTGAATTTGTTGCAGTGAAAGGAAGTACGATATATACATGTAGATATTTATCTAGATTTTGAGATTGAGATATATACCACAATAAAATACCGATCAAGAAAGAAATTTGCCTGAAAAACAATCAAATATTGAACACCGGTTAGGCTTCATTCTTTCCACAGGAAGAGGAAACGTACTTAAAGAAGATTTCTATTCAAATTAATTAAAGCAAGAGAGTTATAGAGTTATTAATTCCATGTTAAGGAGGAAATTGACAAGTCAGAATTCTTTTTTATGGGTTTCAGTGACATGTGATAGGAAAATTTTCAGCTGTTGATAATTGTTGAACACAGTGATAATCTAATTCCATTTGTGTTAGTGTGGGTATATTAGAGAAACGAGTCCACAGAAACTCATTTGAATAAGAGAAAGTTTTATATAAATGATAAGTTTACATCAGGAAAATATCACAACCAAGTACTACCCAAGTTGACAAGTCCAACATTAGCCCATATGTCCAACACTAATGCACAAAGTCCTCCTCCATGTCACAAAACACATGCAATGAGGCTGATTGCAGGAGGAAAACTGAATCAGTGAGCAGTGTAAGCATCTCAGCGCTGGCAGGGGTCTCCACAGAGCTATTCCAGCACCCAGGGCTGCATTGGGGTAGGTACATGCGGTGTGTCCTTGGGGATGTTCTTGCAGGAAGTGAGCCTTGCCAGATCAAGCATGGCACTGGGTAAGGGATCTGCAATCTGGACCAACCATCAGAAAGCAAGAGACCCAAAAACTAGAAAGGCAAGGCTCACCGAGTCATTTATCCCTCCGCCCTTCAATTGACCCCACATGTGTTTATCTACCAGGTTGGTACAATAAACCACCTCCCTCTCCATTGAATTATGCATGAGAAGAGTGATGAAAATATTAGTTTGTTGCACGTGTATGAGAAAAATAACTTTAAAAATATGACATAGTTTTTCAACCACAATCAGAAACTGATGGAAAGTATTGCTGGTACAGCAACACTTCAAAAAGCTAGCTAAAACATTGAACCCGAAAAGAGATTATGAAATAAGCCCAAAATTTGAATTTGTAAAAATTGTTAGCAATGGAATAGTCTTTAGTTAATATTTTAATTATTTTCTCACTTTTTTCCCTCCAAAACCATTTTTTTTGGGAGCAAATACAGGTGTCATGTTCATCAGTAGTTCAAGTGCATCAAGCAGCATTGTATGACTGCTACCACAATTAGCTTCAAAACATCATCTTCCTTCTTCAACTAATGGCATCATCTTCCTTTATTCCACTCCCCCACCCCCCACTGTAGCCCCAGAAGCCCTTATTCTACTTGCTGTCTCTTTATGTACATCAATTCTGGCTTTCATCTACAGTCAAACAGAAAAACATATCGCAGAAATTCAATAATGCTATCCCCCAATGACAAAACACATGATATAAACTCTAATAGGAATTTTAAATTGAGGAAGTAGGCAGTCCAAGTATAGTCTGCGGCCCTTGCCCAGAATCCATAACAGACCTAGGTATGTTTCAGATGTGTCAGTCTGGCTACTGGAATGTGAGGATCTTGCGAGTTGACCGCCTTTCTCAGGATTTTCTGGAACCAAAAGCACTCTTTAGTAGCTGGTATCCTGCAACACACCCTGTGGCTCATGCTGAACAAGCAAACGGCTTGTCCTTCACATGACATTAAATACACCAAGCAACAACAACAAAAACAACACAACCAACTCCCTGCCTTCCAGGAGGTTTCAGCTCACAGCACAACCCTATTTCTCTATGTTTGCTGTTGAGGAAGGAACACTATTCTACAACTGCAGCACAAACAAGACATGCTTGCAAACCTCCATTCCTGCACTGGCCACAGGTGAAGCCACTGGCTGTGAGGACTGCTGCCTAATTTGATGATGAGCCGGCCCTGTCTCTTCTCTGTGAGAGCAAACTACTGTTGCACACAGAGCCTGTGTGTGAGCTGAGCTTTTGTCAGTGACCTCACACACTGGTTTTACAGAAATCAACAGTTATATTTTGTGCAGTACACAAGAAGGGGAGTAATTCAACTTGAAGGGAGACTAAGGTTATTTTTATAAAAGTACCTTGTAAATTGAAGCACAACCAGCAAAATATATGTAAAAGGGAACCATTAACATGTTAATAATAATTTTATAAATAATATCATAAAAGGTGTCACAGAAAAGGATGATATAATTAAAATGAAAACACGATGTATTGAAGTTCTATGGAGACCAGGATGATGGAAAAAATAGAACAATTCCTGATAATATCAAATATGATTAAACAAAATACAGAATACACAGAAAGCAATTAATGGACATAAACAAACAAAACAAGATACAAATTCAGAAATTTGATAACTGTAAGCCATTGGCACCAAGTGAATCCCAAATCACAGTGACTCTCGGACAGAGTAGAACAGCTCCGTAGGGTTACAGACACTATTAATCTTTTGGAGGAGCAAACAGCCTCATCTTTCTCCCTTGGAGGAACTGGTGGTTTCAAACTACTGACCTTGCACTTTGCATCTCAATATAAAATAAACAAAAAAGATGGCAAAATTAAAAAAAAAAACTGTCCCAGTGGAGGCTAAGAGCTAAGTGAGAAAGCCCTAATTCCAACAGGAAATCCTCCCTGTCATCTATCTGTGCCTGTCTAGGACTAGGTGTCTGTGCTCATGAATCCTGCGTGCCCCCTGCTGCCCAGTGTCTCCCCTGCAGGGGAGATTTGTGTCTGGGTTCACACTGACTTCCCCTCACTGTGTGTTTCCCTTGCACAGTAATACATGGCCGTGTCCTCAGCAGTCATGGGGTTCAGCTGCAGGGAGAACTGATTCTTCGATGTGTTTCTGGTGATGGAGAGTCGGCTTTGAAAAGACGGGTTATAATATGTATTAGCACTAGAGCATATCTCTCCCATCCACTGCAGCCCCTTTCCAGAAGTCTGGCGAATCCAGTGCCAGCAGTAACCACCGCTTGTGATGGCGAAACCAGAGACAATGCAGGTGAGGGACAGCTTCTGGGAGGGCTTCACCAGTCCTGGACCCGACTCCTGAAGCTGCACCTGGGACAGGACCCCTGAAAAAAAAAACAAATGTTCCATGTCAGTCACTTGAAGTCATAACTATCCCCATAGACCCAGGTCAGATATCTGTATCTCTCACCTTGGGGAACTGTCACCAAGCATAAGAGAACACATAACAATAGCATCTTAACACCACACCTCTGCTTTCCCAAGAGACCTACAGCCCTGTCTGAAGAGAACTGATAGCTTTCCCACCCAAAGGGTGAAATTGTACCCTAGTACCTGAAATATAATTTGCATATGAGGATGTCCTGTCCTTATAAACAGAAAGTTATAGAGACCAGACCCCCTCTATCTTCTGAGCTCATGGTAGGGTAAATGTTTGAACTCATATGCATATTAGTCTATAACAGAAGAAGTTTTTATCAAGAGGTGTGTGGGAGAGGTCAAAGAGTGCCCAGAATTTCTGAGCCCAGTGTTCTTTCCTTCCAGGTCTTCATTGTTCCTGCCCTGCCTTGGGCTCCTATATGTCCTGTGCCCCAGAGAGTGGGCAGAATATAGTTTGTTAAAACCATCAATTGGACCCCAAGTCATCTTCAGACCTCACAATTTCCAAGGTCCTTTTTTTCCTGTATACCCTGAAACCTCTTAATTAACCTCCTCAGAGCCTTAATAGTTTTCCTTGTGTGGGAGTGACATCTTTGAGAAGCATGAATATCAGGTTAGTCCCAAGGTGTTGTGGTTGATAAGATCCCAAAGGTCCAACTCTTCTATGAAGCCATTCAGTTCCAATTTCCACCTACTCCACTCTTGAGGAGATTCCCTTATGTTTCTGGATTCTGTGAATCAATGAAAAATCCAAAAGAAATTAATGAAATTTTGAGGAAAGGAATCACGTGGTGGTGGGTTCTGTTCAGTCCAAATTCTGACACTCAGGAAAGGGTAAACCAGATGCTGTGCCCAAAGGACAAGCTCCACTCCAAGCTTTGCAGTTTATTTGCACACATCTGACCTGAAGCCTCAGGCAGAATGTTTCCAGTCAACATTGTCCCTCTGCTAATCTGTTGCAGCCAGGATTTCCCAAACTTGGGCCATGGTCATCACCAACCCCACTACTCTTACCTGTAATACCCACACTACATCCCAGAGCCCGATGATCGAGGTCAACCTCAGTGTAAGTAAAGTGATTCAAGTGTTATTGGGTCTCAGGGAAGAACGTGACACCTGGAAAAGTTGGGCCCCAGACAAGACAATATTTTAATTCAGTAGCCTCTAAGAAATGCAAGATTCTGAATAGAAAACCACTCCCTGGTTTGCTAGAATATCCGGAATAGTGAAAAATCAGTCGAGTCATGATTTCAAGTACAAAGATGGAGAAAACCAGTAAATGAAAAATAATCATTTAAGAAAAGGCTCAAAGTAAGAGTCAAGTACAATATTTTAGACTTTGAAACCAAAGACCTTTTCCTGAAACCCACGAGGCACTCGTCATTATAATTAGGTCCATCCATCCAACTGATCCTCGACATTTAGAGATTAAACAGACACTCTTGTAAATGTCCCTTGCCCTGGGACTCTGGTTCCATTGAAATGTGAGCATCTCCAACCACAGACAGCCTCTCCATTTGTGCTCTGGGCACAGCCACATCACAACTGCTCATGGGTCTCACCTGACATTTATTCCCTCAACTCAAGGATTGTCTAATTTTGGAAAATGGTACATATTATTGGCTATAGAAGCTGTGACATCTATAAACATGTAGTTTATAGATTCTTTCCTCATAAAGTTTAAAATATTTTCCTCAGACTGAGGGTTGACAACACTCATTTGCTGATTAATTAGAATCTGTACACCTCCAAATTAATGTTTCTTTTTACGGTGGGGAAATCCAAGCACTAGGTGTTGGTCACCTGGACTTCTTTGTGCCAGAATTTGCTGAAGGGAATAAGCAATTACTTTAAAGTGAAGACACATTGTACTTACTACAATCCAGGGGTGAAAGCACAGGACACTCTAGCATTTTTCATTTGGAGATCATTGAGTTGGTTCACTTTTCATATGCACACTGGCAGAGCATCACTTTATCCTGTTCATTTCATCAAACCCCCATCTCACTGTCTGCTCTTGGTGCTTGTCTAACCGATTCAAGCTTGAGACCGTGATGTAGCTTGTGTTAATCTGGGTAGACTAGAGAAAGAAATCCATGGACACACATATGTGTATAAGAAAGATATTTATATACAAGAGCAATTGAACATTGAAAAACATCTCAGCAAAGTCCAGATCAAGTCCATACATCCGATATTAGCCCATATTTCTGATATCAATCTGCAAAGTCCTCTTGAGATTCACACAACACATACAATGATGTCAAATGCAGAAGATCACAGGCCAGTGGGTAGGAAGTCTTTGGACCCAGTATCATTAGGAATATCTTAGCCCTGGCAGAAGTCTCTGTGGCTTCTCTGGCTTCTGTGGTCTGGTTCTGTCCATGTGGCTTGTCTTCTGGAATGTCTCCCAGGGAGTAGCAGAGAGAGAGAGGTGTCTTCTTCCTCCAAAGAGGAAGTATCAGAATTCTCAGAAGGTCATGCCAACAGAGGTCCCTTTGGCTATCTTCAGATTGACAACCTAGACTCCACCCTTACACTCTCAGTCCTTAAATTGACACCAGATTAGGTGACTACCACAGAGCTGCACACTAGTTCAGGTCACTGCCATGATCATATCATAATTTCATAGCAGTGATTAGTAGGGGTCTTCTTAAGTGTCAACCACATGACATTATTCATGTACACATCACTATCCTAACAGGTTTGGTACACATGTTCTCAATGATCTCCTGCTGTCTCCCTGTACTCTGAAGAAGCAACACATCGAACTCTTCTAGACTCAGATGTCTGGGTTTCTTTTGCAGTCCCCCATCTCATGAAGTTGGGCTTGGTCAGTCTCTTAATCAAGGTGCACTGCATCTCTCAAAATTCTGAAAGATGGAAATAATAGAAAATATGGCTTATGAAAATGCAATAATATTTGCTCCAGTTGTCTATGGTTGTACACGGAATAGATATACATTGCAGCTTAAAATTGAAAGAGCTTTTTGCTTTTTATTTTTTGCTTGATTTCCCTTTTAACTCTGTTGATGCACATAAATGTCTGATTTTTAGAAGGTCACTCTCATCTATGTTGTCTGCTTTGTGTGTACTCCCTTTGCTGTGTTTGACAGCGTATGAATGCCCTGAAATGGGGCACTAACACGTGTCCCTGCTTCCTTATAAATGGTCTTCATAGCTCTGGGATTCATATTAGGTCCTTGATCATTACATTTAAAACAACAAACATCGTATTTTGAGAGAGAGAGCTGCTATCAGGAAGGAAAAGGAGCAAGTTCTTACCTTCTCTGGAGAAGATGTCTTGGATGATATTTAAACTCAATAAGGTTAGTCTGAAACATTTAAGAAACAGTTAAATGTTCCTTGGGTTAAAGTAAATAGCATCTCCATGAAGCACAGACTTAAAAAAAAATACTGTTTTCTTGCAGAACAATCCCTTACCATGCAGATAATAAACAAAACCCTATTTCCTTATATCCCTTGATCATGGCTACAGTAACAGATGAGGAGTCACTGTCCCATGCACCAAGATCGACCACTCCTGTCTCTGAGAAGAACAAAATGACTTTAAGGCTCAATACCAATTGGTAAAAATCTGTCTTTTTAACAAGCGGCCATCTAGCTCAGAAGCAACAAAGCCCACATGGAAGAACACCCCAGCCTGTGTGATTGAGTGGTCCCGAAAGGATCAGTTACCAGGCATCAAAGAACAAAAAATCATATCATTGGCTGCACACCTCCATGATAGGATCGCTGAAGACAAATGGGTGCATAAGCAAATGTGGTGAAGAAAGCTGATGGTGCCTGGCTATCAAAAGAAATAGTGTCTCGGGTCTTAAAGGCTTGAAGGTGAATAAGCGGCCATCTAGCTCATAAGCAAAAAAGCCCACATGGAAGAAGCACACCAGCCAGTGCGATCATGAGGTGCAAAAGGGACCAGGTATAAGGCATCATGAAAAAAAAGATATATATATATATATGTGTGTGTGTGTGTATATATATATATATATATATATATATATATATATATATATATATATATATACACACCATATTGAATGAAGGGGGATGAGCAGAGTGGAGACCCAAGGCTCAAGTGTCGGCCACTGGAGATCCCCTCATAGAGGAGTTTAGGAGAGGAGATGGGTCAGTCTGGGTGTGAGGTAGTACCGATGAAGAACACAGCTTTCCCCCAGATCCTGGATGCTTCCTCCCCCAACTACCATGATCCGAATTCTACCTTGCAGGACTGGATAGGGCAGAGGTTGTACACTGGTGCATATGGGGGCTGGAAGCACAGGAAATCCAGGATGGATGATACCTTCAGGACCAAGGGTGTGAGGGCCGATGCTGGGAGAGTGGAGGGAGAGTGGGTTGGAAATGGTGAACTGATTACAAGGATCCACAAGTGACCTCCTCCCTGGGAGATGGACGGCAGAGAAGGGGGGGAAGGGAGACTCCAGATAGGGCAAGATATGATAAAATAACAATGTATAAATTACCAAGGGCACATGAGGGAGGGGGGAGCGGGGAGGGAGGGGAAAAAAAAGAGCACCTGATGCAAAGGGCTTAAGTGGAGAGCAAATGCTTTGAGAATGATTGGGGCAGGCAATGTGTGGATGTGCTTTATACAGTTGATGTTTGTATATGTGTGGATTGTGATAAGAGTTGTATGAGCCCCTAATAAAATATAAAAAAATAAAAGGAAAAAAAAGAAAATGATTAGGGCAAAGAATGTACAGATGTCCTTTGTACAATTGATGTATGTTTATGTATGGATTGTGATAAGAGTTGTATGAGCCCGTAATAAAATGTTTTTTAAAAATCTATCTTTAAAAGGACAAGTCTAAAGTCATGCCCCGAGCAGCTCTCTATTTAGGCATGAAGTCTTCCATCGGAAGAGGAAGAGCATAATGATTCGTAGCTGAGCCCCTGGGGAACCTTTGCAGCAAGGGAATGAACAACTTGGAAGGAAAGTTCTCTGCCCAATGGGAAAGGGCAGGCAGAACGTGTAGATCCGTAGAACCTTCGCAGACTAAGAGGAACAGGTAGAAACCACATCTCAGAGCCTAGTCCAGGAGGAACCCCTTGGAATGAGGCTCAGTCAAAAGACCAGAGAAATGCTCATGGCCCTCACCCTGCCACAACAGGGACCCACACTCAGTAAAAATAACAGCACGGTGCATCAGGAAAGTTAATATCGAGATTCTCTCTAGCGATAGGGCAAGTGAACACAGAGCAAACACATTTTAAAAAGAGTTTTATTGAAGAATTTGAGTCCTTTAGTATTTTAAATAAAAACCAAGGTTAGCAGTGATGTACATTGTTTGTAGTTAACTACAAATGGATCCATGACTATATTTTAACAAACTCTGACAATTAAAGCCTAGCAGAACTTTGGTCATAATAAGTCCTCAATAGAAAACATCATACAGAACATAATATGCTGATATATATGGACATATTGAACATGCCCATCTATCCACAAATATTATGGGTAATACTAAATAGTAAGAAACGGTTGTAAGTGATACACATCAATTTGGGATACATGATTGACACAGAGATGGGTACTATAAAGTTAAATATGAAACCCTAAAATTATGATTAAAAAACCTACAGGAAAATGTCAATAAATGTGGTATAAATAGTATCATTAACAAGGTCACAAAGATGACCTAATACAAAGAAAAACATAAAGTGGGTATTTATTTTTGGAGACTATTACTATAGAAAATAAAGAACATTCTATCCAATAATGTACATTACGTGTAAGAAAAAACAAGAATACACAGAAATGGAGATCATGTAGCCTTATGCAGCTCATACGCCTTTCTTCTCCTGGACTTCACATTGCCTTCTCCCCCACGTCCTTTCACAGGGATGCACGGCAATGGCCTGCGCAGCAACGGAGCACAGTGTTCAATGAATGTGACTATGAACAGGGTCACTGGGGATGTGTACTTGATATATGGGAGGAGGAGTATAGTCTGCACACACCACTCCATAATACACTGACTCGTAGCTGATGTAAGAGAATCAGGAGACAGAATAGTGAGACAAAATGTATACACTTTATACATTGGTCCAACCCCAGCACATTGGCCTGGAGACAGAGATCCAGGTGCTCAGATGAAGTATTGCCAAACCTTCACGTTTCAGTCTCTGACCTACTCACCTCTGAGAGCTGCCCCAATATGACGAAACCGACATATTCTTGGGAATGAGGTCCATGGTTCTGAGATGTATTATAAAGAGTGAATGAGACCTAAATTTAAATAAATACATCATGAAACTATATCTGGTTGGAGATTTGCATGTCATTGGTAGCTTTTTAATACATTTTAAAATGGGTTCATCTGGGTTGAGATTGTTGACTGTATCCTCAGAGAACACAATCCTGTCCATGACTTTCCCATTCACCAAGACGAAGGTCCCATTCTTCCAGAACACAGAAAGTGATGGGGAAGATGGCTGAGGAGGTAGACTTGGCTTAGCATTGAGGATGACTTTAGGAATAAAGGCAGTAGTCCTCTACTATCGGGAACTTATATATTTATCAGACACACATAACAAAACCAAGAACATTTAAACGGTCAGATACACATTTTCTCCTCTCCATTAGATTAAGGTAGAATTATTCAAAAGTTAGAAGATCAGCTAAATCTAGCAATCTCAGTGAATTCTTCCCAAAGTGGCTCCAATTCAATGATTGCTGTAAATAGGAATGGCTTTTGTAAGTCACTAAAGAGAAAAAGCTTTTCTTCAACAACTACACTGCTATGTCTACTTAAGAGTCATTCTACTGTGGAAAGAGTACATATCACTGTAAAGCAATTTACCTTTGTCACAGGAAGATATTTCTCATACAAAATGTCATCATTAATAATGTCATTCACACCTAATTTTACATTTAATACAGATTCTTATACTGAAATATCCGAAAATCCTCACGTAAAGTTGCATGTCACTAGATACTGGGAATGTTACTGGTATCCCAATACAAAATAGTAGCAAAGCCACCAGAAGGAGAGTGACAGGTATGGACTCTCTGGGTGAAACCAGAAAGAGTGGCTGACATTCTGTGAGGCTGTGAAGGTGAAGATACAGCATCCAGCATGAAGAACTGAATGATCCCTTTTGGCCCTAGAGATCTCCCTGAATACTGAATTTGCACAGATAAGTTCGTGTCTCTGGATTATCACGGGTTGAAGGTTCTGAAGGATAGATCAACACAAGATATTAGCACACAGATAATAAAATGCAATGGATGAGCTTGTGTGTTTTCATATGGGGCTCCAGAAAAGACACACACACGTAGGCTACCATCCAGATTAGGAAAACAACCAAACCAAACAACAGCAGCAACAACAAAACCTGTGTCATGTGAAGAATAATTTCAACATAAAACATGCTGACTGCCTAGATTTTAACTACATCTTTAGCTAGATGATTGTCAGAATGCCTCACAAATTGTGTTGGAAGAACATGCTGTGGAATTTCCAGCAAATAGTCAAACACTTAAGAGTTCACTTTGCCAGCTACAATGTTCCTAGAGTCTGATTGGAAAGTATTTATCTGAAAGTCATGAGAACTCTGATGCAGGGATCCCTGGCAGAGTCATTTCTTGTCCTTAAAGGTTATCAAGTTGATTGTTGCTGTAGGACAGAATATCTTTTCCTGTTACAATATAACTTTTGAATATAGATAACAGGAGTAGGCACAGAATTATTATTTTTAAATTAGACGGAGATTCCCCGAGGGAACTCTAAAATTTAGAGAATCCACACATGACAACAGGAAACCAGCGTTGAAGCTCGCTCTGCACCTGCTCCTGGGTCTGAGTCCTGTGCTCTGAGGGTCCTGAGCGCCTCCTGGGGACCAGTCTCCTCCCTGCAAGTGGGGTTTGTGTCTGGGCACACACTGACTTCCCCTTACTGTGTCACTTGCACAGTAATGCAAGGCTGTTCTCTCAGCTTTCAGGTTATTCATTTGAAGATAGAGTGTGTTCTTGGAGTTGTCTCTGGAGAGGGTGAATCGGCCTTTTACAGAGTCTGTGTAGTATGTACTACCACCATCGTAGCTTATGGTTGCCACCCACTGCAGGCCTTTCCCTGAAACCTGGTGGACCCAGTTCATGCCATAGTCACTGCAGGTGAATCCAGAGGCTGCACAGGAGAGTCTCAGTGAACCCCCAGGCTTTCTTAGGTCACCCCAGACTCCACCAGTTGCACCTCACACTGGACACCTCTAAACATAGAGTCACTGTGATTAGACAAAACACCTACAATCACAGACAATCGCAATTATACACACATACAGCAAGCTCTCAGCAATTGCCATGTAAAATTGTCAAAATGAAAGCCAACTTTGGTATAAAATTCATTACGTGTCCTCTGTACTAGCTCCTGAGTTCAAAATAGTAACTAAGACCCCGGAGACAGACTGTCTTCTGAGAAGGCCCACATCAGGGACTGTGGCTGGTTTATCAGCAGACAGAGAGTTGCATTTGCATATCCCCTGATATTTAGAAGCAGATGAGTAGAAAATTTAGGCAATAATTCTCCCTCGGACCCAGAGAAATACAAACACTATCAAAGAAAAACTGTACTTTAACAAACTGTTTATCAAGCATTGCTTTAATTGTTCTATATTATCAATATTTTATAAAGTAGTTTTCTATTTGTAAACTTTATATTACATACAAAACAAACTTTTTAACTTTGTGGTATGAACGCTCACAATGCATCCTCTCTCATTCCTCTTAAGATGTGGATACACATGATGATAGTGGCCATTCAATTATATGTTTCTGGTGTGGGAATCTTACTGATTTTCTTGCCTTCCAAGGCATTCCCACATTTCAGTGACATTTGTACCCTGTGGACAGGAAGCTGTTCATAAGGCATGTCCACAAAACATGCAGAATGGTGTCTCTCTGGTTTCTGATCTGGGAGATTCAAGTCCCCCTTCTTTTGTCATGATCAGGAAACCTGACTAATTTTCACTTTTCTTTATTTCCTAAAAGAGTTAGTTTTCATATCATTGGCTTACTGATGGTGTTCCTATAATTTCATTTATCTTGGTTCCTTTTATATTGCCTCCTCCCCTCTGCTACCTATGCTATGGATACTACCTATGCATACTCATCTTTTTCTAGGTCCATTAATTGGAAATGGAGGTAATCAATTTCAGAGTTTTGCTTCCACACTATTCAAATGTGTGTGGTTATGAACTGCCTTCTAAGTTCTCTTCAGATAAACCCCACAGTTTGTTGTCTTGTGATTTCATTTTCATTTAACCCAGTACATCCATTCAGTATGTGAAAATCATTAAATGCATGTTAATGATACAAATAATATAGTATACATCCATGTATTCGTCACTCACACTCACACTCACTCAGTGCCATGAGTCAGTGCAGACTCACAGTGACTCACGGGGACAGGATAGAACTGCCCCTGAGCATTTCTGAAGCTGTAACTCTTTATGGGAACAGCAAGACCCATTTCTCTACTGTGGAACAGCTGGTGGTTCAGATCTCCTGAAATTTGAAGTCTCAGCTTAATGAGCAACCACTATACCCTCACGATTCATGTGTGCATGCGTACATATATTTAATTGTGTTTATGCATACAACTTATAAATGAATTAACATTGAAATTGATGTGTGATTTTGTAATAAATATTAAGGAAGCAAAGATTATTGGAGAAAATATTTTGGAGGGAAAGGAAACCCTAGATACTAAGAGGAAGCTCCTTGCTCCCATGCCTCCCCCATTGCCCTTACCCAGAAGTCTGGCTCCTGTGTTCTGTGCAGCCCATGTGATCCCTATAGACTGAGGTCATTATTGCAGGGAAGGTTGTGCCTGGGATGGCACTGAGTCCTCTCACTGTTCCTCTCACATAGTAATGGACAGCTGTGTCCCTCAGTGGTCATTGAGCTCAGTTGCCGGGTGAACGACTTGGTGGATGTTCTTCTGGAGCTTGATAGTCAACTCCTTTGAGGTGGGTAATTGTTTTCTGCTGATCAAACATATTGATTACAACCACTGCAAACTTTTCTGCAGGTTGTGGTAGATTTAGCTCCAGAAATATGGAGCCACAAGAGACAGATAATCTTAGGGGGAGGATTTGTGAGGGATTCATCACTCCTGGACTCAAATCCTGATGGTGTACCTGTCACAGGGCACCCAGGACAGGGAGAAAAATCCATGATGACAACTAATGTAAGCCTCTTTTATATCAACCATTTTAAAATATCTTGATATTGTGAGAAATACATAACCACCAGGCCAAAGAATATCCGAAAGAAAATAAAAACTTATGGACAAGTTATGTAGTTCGTAGAGATCTCTGACCACAGTGTCGTGTCTTTCATCATGTTTTGAAATTTAACCCGAAAATTGAAGGTGTGATCTGCGTGTTTCAGGAGGAAAAAGTTTCAGGAGGAAAAAGTAGAGAAACTTTCAGTCTTTTCTCAAAAACCGAAAAGAGGAAGTCTAATGTCTTCATCTTCTCTGGGATTGGCCTCCATTTATTGAGAACACAAGATCCTTAAGCTGGAAGAGCAGAGAAAATGTCTGGACACAGAAAGCATAGAGAGTGTTAAGAAATTCTGATTTCATTAAAACCCCCATTTGACAGTGGATATTAATTCTACTGTGTTTCCTCGTTTCTCTGAATATTCTCTTGAGAATTCAATCCTCTTTATTTTTAATAACATCTAAATCAGCACCAGTTGAGACAATGTACATGTACAGTTTCGAGGCACAAAATGGGCAAAAGAAATGAATAGATACATGACTAAAAGAGGCATTCACATTGCAAAGATACACATACAAATATGTTAACTTCCATTACTCATTGGTGTTGTTATTATTTGGTTGATTTTGTTTTTCAGACCTTTTTTGGAATAGTTAGAGAGGACCTGGCCATATTTCCCAGATAACATTTTTAGTACTTTCATGGAAACTTTTTTCTTCTTCTTTTAAACATATACCTTCAATGCAATCTGTGGTGTATTTTTTTGTTTCCATGGATTTTCAGTGTACATCACAGTAATATAGAATCATTGAAAACTTCAGTAGTTTCTCTGAGAAACATGCTATACTCAGCAAATAACCTGAGAAGCTGTACTAACTGAAAACCATGACATCAAGATTGTAGGAAGTCATGTTAATGATCTGTCATGTACAAATGACACAAAACTACATATTGTAAGGCAGCATGGCTTGTAAAACTTACTGATAAAGAGCGGGACTGCTGCTTTCCCCTTAGTTTAAAATTCAATGTAAAGAAATTAAACTCTCCCCTATGTGACCAATGGAAAATATCAGATAAATGGAGATAATATTGAAGCTGTGAAGGAGTTCATCTCGCTTGGATCTGCAATCAATACTCATGGAAGCCACAGTCAATTAAATGATGCAGTTCGTTGAGCAAACCTGCTGCACAGACCTCCTTACAGGTTGAAGAGCAAGGATGACACTTTGAGGACTGAGATGTACCTGGCCAAAACTATGCGGTTTCCAATTGTCTCATATGCACATGCACGTCAGACAATGAATGAAAAAGATAGAAAATCAAACGATGTACTTGAATTGTGGTACTGGTGAATAATTTGATGGTAGGGTGGACCACCAGAAGAACAAACAATTGTATATTGCATGATGTTTAATGCTTAATAGAAATAAGTGAGGTGATTACTCATCTCAAGTACTTTGGACATATGTCAGGAGAATCAGAGCTTGAATAAGGACCTAATGCTTTATAAAGCATAAAGTAATTTTTTAAAAAGCTGACCTTTAACATGATAGATTGGCAGAGTAACTGCAACAAAGGCCTCATGAATCACAGCTGTGAGGATGAAGCAAGACCCATGCTTCATTCTGTTTTCTCTCATGTTGCTGTGAGTCCAAACTGATTTGATAGGACTTAAAATGCAAGGTCAATGACAAACATTGAACTCAATGGAAAGTAAGTGAAGGCATTCTCCTTTCAAATTGGAACTAGATAAGGCTACCACTGAATACCAATCTTAGTTCATATTGTGCTGAAACTCTGTGGTAGTTACATAATCTGGTGTCAACTTGAGAATTATGATAGCGAATGGGGTGGAATTTAGCCTGTCAATCAGGTGATAGCTTGATGACCTCATTTGGTAACACTATGGAAATAAATAGCTTGCTGGAGACGGGATCCACACTCACTCCCTTGTAGGATACAAATGCCTTCCCAGCTTTGTCTCCCCCAAAGATATGCCAAACATTAGAGGCTATATTCCAGCACATGGTGGGAGGTCATATGTTTAGAGATATTCTCCGTGAGGATATCTGGTCCACTGTAGGTGGGGTTCACATCCTACTGATAATGTTTCCATGGAGAGCCAGAGAACAGGTCAAATCCGCTTGGTGACATGCAAAGTTAGGCTGCCATCCTGAACCTAGGATCTGCCCATCTTGTCACATATATACCCTTAATCCCTCCTATTCTTTTAGGTATGTACCCCTAGATCACTGCCCTCCCATTACTGTATAACCTATAGCACAACCTTTTCCTCTATGTATTAATCTGTAATTAGGGGCTTGCACGCCCCCCCCTCAAAAAAAAAAAGATATATAAGCCTGGGTTAACAGTAAAAAGCTCTCTCCCCTCTCTCTCTGGCTCTCTCCCCATCCCACCATCCTCGCTCCCCTGTTTCCTTTCCCCTTGTCCCCCTTCCCCTCCCCCTCCCACCTGCCCTCATGTCTACCATCTCCACGTGGACCATCAATCTGGACTGAGGTGAGCATGCTATCATGAAACATGTCTGATTCCATTATTTAAATCTCTCTTCTATCTCTCCTTATTCTCTATGACATTATTATAATCATTATATACCTCAACTGTACGATTGTGCCTATTAAACCTGTGATTCATTGTGGGGGAATGGCTTTTCCTCCACACTCCCCGCGAGACATTCCTACTGATAAGACACATGGAGCTACACTAGAGTCCTGCAGCTGGAGGGGCCTGTAGAGACCCCTGCCAGTGTTGAGATGCTTCCATTGCCCTGGATCCACATCTTTCCACCTACTGGCCTGTGATCATTGCATGTGTTGCATGAGTCTGAAGAAGAATTTGTAGATTGATATTGGACATATGGGTTAATATAGAACTTATGGACTTGATCTGGATTTGGTTGGGATGTTTTCTCAATATACAATTGCTCTTTTATATAAAGGTCTTTCTTAAACAGATTTGAGTGTCTATGAATTTGTTTCTCTAGTTAATCCTGACTAACACAAACTCTGAACAATAGTTATCAATCAACAAATATAAAACAAATGCATCCAAAATGGCATCAAAGAAATAAAACACTCTATAATTGCTGATAACTCTCTATAATTGCTGATGATTTTCTAAACATAGAAAATGCAAAAGCCCTAGAAGAATAATATTGAAAGCTCTAAAAATGAAATCAGAAAATAATACAGTTTACAATAGCTACCTAAAAGATAAAATAAATGGAATAAACCTAAGCAGAGAAACAAAATTCTTGTGTAAAGAAAACTATAAGAAAAACACTGCTCCAAGATACCAAAAGAAATGCAAATAATTAGGATAATAGACCATGTTTATGAAGAGGAAGGCTCAACTTTGTGAAAATAACACACTCTAAGCAATCTATAATTGTAATTTTATTATCATTATAATTAACTTCTGAACAAGATCCCAGCATCTATTACTGATCAAATTTTAAAGAAATTACTCATTAATTAAAAAAATGAAATATATCTGTCATAACAAAGGCCAAAGCTACACACACACAAACCAAACTTAGGAAATCCAGTGGTGTTGTGAATTACACAATAGACTATTAATTACAAGTTCTGCAGTTCAAGACCACCATCTAATCCTCAGGAGAAAGATAAAACTTTCTGATCATAGAAGGTTTCAGAGTCTCAGAAGTTCAAAAAGCAATGATGTTTTGTCCTTTACAGTTTCTATGAGTCTTAATTGATTTAACAGCAGTAAATTCGGTGTTGTTTTTTTTTTTTTTTTTTTTTGGGTGGTGGACAATCCCTACAACTGCACCTGAGATTGGCCTGAGGGAAAAAGGACAATCACAGTTCAAGTGGACTACTGCTAGACTTGTCTCCGAATCCCTAAGACACTCTTCTCTGGAAATGTCCACCAGTAAAAAAAGAAACAAACACACTCGTGTTTCAGGTTTTCTGGATATGAATTAGGTAGAATCTAGAGAAGATACTCGAACAAATTGGTGCATATATAAAGCCCAAGGTCACACAGCAGAATGTTTCACTAATCCAGGCAGATTAACTACCTGAAGAAATGATTTCAATTACTTGAGAGGACGGCATTGAAGCTGCACCTAGGGGAGAGGGGCATTTTTGATGAGAGCAAATGGGAGCAAAGAATGGGGAGGAAGAGACAATGGAGCACATCCTGGCCCATCAGGCCTGGAGGATGATATCCCCACACTGAGCAGCCAATGGACTGAGTGGACAATATGGCTGATCCCACTAAGAGAAACACCATCCCTTGATGGCCCCGGGCCTTAAGGGGTCAACACTGCAGACTCAGGGCCAGGACTGGCTAAGACTGACCCTGTGACAAACCACTAAAAGTGTGCTGCAGAGCAACCGTAGAAGCAGAGCAGGGAGCCCCTGAGGGAGTACAAAGGACAGACTCGGGGGCCAAAGCATAGTACCCCATTGGACCTGACTGGGGGACATACCTAGAGATCAAAAATCAGACCTTGATCTATTTACAGGTTTTTCTTTCCTTTAAAAAAATTTTTTTCTTTTTATTAATTTACTCTTGTATGGGTAATTGGATTCCTTTTTTGTTGTCCTAGCTGTCTTCTCACTCATCGCCTTTCTTGCTATGACTTGATTTTGGTGCATATTATTATCTCTACAGATCTATCTAAATATGATAGACTGGATAAACAGTCTGGAGGAGAAAACAACGGGACCAATGGTTCTGGAGGGACATTGGAGAGAGGTAGGAGGGGGAAAGGAGGTGATGCTAACCAACCCAGGGACAGGGGAGCAATAAGTGATCCAAACTCAGTAGCAAGGAGAGTGTGAGTGACCTGGTAGGGATTCAGCAAGGGCAAGGTAACCGAAATTACTGAAACCCAAATGAAGGCTGAGCATGATAGTGGGACAGAGGAAAGTAAAAGAAAATAGAGGAAAGAACTAGGTGACAAAGGGTATTTATAGAGGTCTAAAGACTGGAATGTACATATGTAAATATTTTATATGAGTAGAGGGAAACAGATCTATGTGCATATATTTATAGGTTTAGTATTAAGGCAGCAGATGGACGTTGGGCCTCCACTCAAGCACTTACTCAATGCAAAAACACTTTGTTCTATTAAACTGGCATTCCAGGATGCACACCTTCCCAACACGATTGCTGAAGAACAATGTGTGCATAAGCAAATGTGGTGAAGAAAGCTGATGGTGCCTGGCTATCAAAAGATATAGCATCTGCAGTGTTAAAAGCTTGAAGATAAACAAGCGGCCATCTAGCTGAGAAGCATCAAAGCCCACATGGAAGATGCACACCAGCTTGGCTGACCATGAAGTACAGAAGGTACCAGTTATCAGATATCAAATAACTAAAAATCATACCAGAGGGTGTCCACCTCCCTGATACAATCAATGAAGACAAATGTGTGCATAAGCAAATGTGGTGAAGAAAGCTGATGGTGCCCAGCTATCAAAAGATATAGCATGTGGTGTCTTAAGGACTCTAAGATAAATAAGTGGCCATCTAGTTCAGAAGCAACAAAGCCAACATGGAAGAAACACACCAGCCTGTGTGACCACGAGCTGTCAAAAGGATAAGGTATCAAGCATCAAGGAACAAAAAATCATATCATTGAAAAAGTGGGTGAGTGCAGAGTGGATACTCAAAGCCCATTGGTAGCCAACCGGACACCCCTTACTGAAGGGTGGTGGGGAGGAGATGAGCCAGTCAGGGTGCACAGTAGCAACAATGAAACATATAACTTTCCTCTACTTCTTGAATGCTTCCTCCCACCACTATCATGATCCCAATTCTACCTTACAAATCTGGCAAGACCAGAGGATGTACATAGGTACAGATAGCAACTGGAAACACAGGGAATCTAAGACAGATGACTCCTTCAGGACCAGTGGTGAGAACTGCAATACCTGGAGGTTGGAGAGAATGTGGGGTAGAGAGAGGGAACTGATGACAAGAATCTACCTATAGCCTCCTCCCTGGGGGATGGACAGCAGAGAAGAAGGCGGGGGAAGATGTCGGACAGTGTAGTATATGACAAAATAAAAATTTATGAATGATGAAGAGTTCATGAGGTAGGGGGGAGTGGCGAGGGAGGGGGAAAATGAGCAGCAGATACTAAGGACTCAAGTAGAAGACAAATGTTTTGAGAATGATGATGGCAACAAATGTACATATGTTTTTTGACACAATGGATGTATGTATGGATTGTGATAAGAAGTATATGAGCCCACAATGAAATGATTTTTTTGAAAGAAATTATTTCAAAAATATTTTTCCTGTGAAAATTAATGGATTGAAATTGAGGACACAACTTTGTATGAGTGTGCAAGATAAACAGTAAAGAAGAGTCAGTGTGAACCCCAACGCTGTCTTCCCAACCCAACCTGTGTTTCGTACAGGACCACTGGAGTCTTCGGAACAAGCATTAAAGGACCAATGGGTCTTTGAATCTGCTGTGACCCTCTGCATCTCCCTGCCACTGACCTGATGGGAGAACTAGTACTATCAGGCGGAAGAGAAAGGAGACTGACGTTTCTGTATCAAAATCTCCCTTACTCAGAAGGTTCTGGAATTCTCTTATCACAGGGCGGTGATGGTGGTGGTCTCGTTATGAAAGAAACCACAACAGGCATTTCCCTAGGAGTGTTCCTGGCTGTTATAAGAGGTGGGGACTATGATCAGAGTGATAATGCACAGGCACCACAGCTCCACAACAAAGTGTCTCCAGAGCTGGTTGCTGAAACAAGTTGGATGACAGAGATGGGAGTGATGTGACCCACAGGCATGCCTTAAACTAGGAGGCTCCTTAGATTCCAATATTTGCAACTATAAAATTATCAGAGTTCCAGTGTACAATATTGTTTGATGTGAACGTATACTTCTACTATTTCATTCATTAATTTATTTTTTGTTAGGTCTGAGAGCTAGAAACATACCAGATCTTCTTCTACACTGAGGGAAAACCAAGAAAGCAAGCAGCTGATTTAGGAAATGAACAAGCTCTTCCTCCAAAACCAAACTGCCTGTGAGTGCATCTATTCTAATAGGAACACTATAAGACTTGTTAGAACTGCTCCTTAGGCTTTTTTGTGACTGTAATTACTTACAGGAATAGACAACTTCTTCTTACTCAGGAGGATTCCTTATCTGGTTTGAATCCCTGACATTGTGGTGAGCAACCATATCCTATCCCTCAGCACCACCATATCCCTTCATATCTCTGCACCAACAGGCACATGTTACAGGGTTTCTTAAAGGTCACTTTTAGAATCCAAGTCATGACATTTTCAATATTATTATATAAATATTAACTCTGGACTATAAATAAGGAAGGTCATAGAAAAAATGATGGCCTTCAACTTGTGATGTTGAAAAAGAATGATGAAAGTACTGTGGGGCGGACTGGCAATATAACAAATGGATCTGTTTTGAAGGGAGTACAGTGAGAGAGTTCCTTAGAATCAAGGATGGGGAGACTTTGTTTCATGTAAAGTTATGATTCCTGTCCCTTGAGAAAGACATCATCCATGATAAAGTAGGAGATCAATGAAGAACAAGGTACATGATGAGATAGATTGACACAGTGGTTGTAGCAATGAGCTAAAAATATTCATTGTGATTATGGTGTTGAGGGAGACGTGTTTTAGTTCTATTGTATTTTCAATCACTGTGAATTGGAACTGACTCTGTGTTACTTAACATAATAAAAAAGAAATCAAAATACACAACATTCTTCCTGGGTTGAATAACAGTGCTAGGGAAATGGTATATGATTTATGCAGAAAAGCACATCTAGCAAAGGGAAATATGTAACAGAATACACTGTCTTTATAAGTGCTCTTATGTTAACGTTCACTGTGTCTTGGATAATTATTGGCAGCACATGTCTTGTCTGCATATCAATCGAACTTTAAGCATCCAGGGTTATATGAGCGCAGGATTGTTGTTAGAGACTCCTAATGAAGTCTCTAACATGAAAGAGAACCGTCTGAATAGAATTTTCTTTTCTGAAATACTGATTGGAGAAAGTTATCAGTTCTTTAACCAACGGAATCACTGAGTGGTTTTGAACTGCGAACCTTTTTGCTAAAATTGAGCATTTCATCATTGTGCCACATACCTTTGTGGTCCAAGTTCTCCTGAGTATAACTTACATGAATCTATTTTTACATTCTGAAGATGAACATTTCTCTTCATGGTGACCAGTGTTAAGACGTCATATAGATTTCTTCAACGTCAGTGCTACTGCTATTTTTTGTTCCGTGAGTATTCACTGTAGTATATGTAGAATATGCTGTCCTATATATTGTGTGTTTTCCGTAGCAACCCTGGACACTATCTGTAGTGTCAGAAACAGCTGCCACAGTTGTGATAACTAAGAGTGACTCTAGTAAAGGTCAAATACCCTATGAGAAATATCCAAGATGAATTGATGTACTTGGGTTATGGTGTTAGAGAATAATATTAAATATATCACGGGCTGCCTGAAGGACAAGCAGGTCTGTCTTGAAATAAGCACATCTTGGCTGCTTCTTTTTTTTAAAACATTTTATTAGGGACTCATACAACTCTTATCACAATCCATACATACATCAATTGTATAAAGCACATCTGTACATTCTTTGCCCTCATTGTTTTCAAAGCATTTGCTCTCCACTTAAGCCCTTTGCATCAAGTCCTCCCCCCCTCTCCACTACCCCCTCCCTAATGTGCCCTTGATAATTTATAAATTATTATTTTGTCATATCTTGCCCTGTGTGGCGTCTCCCCTCACCCCCTTTTCTGTTGTCCGTCCCACAGGGAGGAGGTCACATGTAGATCCTTGTAATCGGTTCCCCCTTTCCAACCCACTCACCCTCTACCCTCCCAGTATCGCACCTCACACCCCTGCTCCTAAAGGTATCATCCAGCCTGGATTCACTGTGCCTCCAGCTCCTATCTGCATCAGTGTACATCCTCTGCTCTATCCAGACTTTCAAGGTAGAATTCGGATCATGATAGTTGAGGGGGGGGGGAGGAGGGAGGAAACATTTAGGTACTGGAGGAAAGCTATATTCTTCATCGGTGCTACATTTCCTCCCCTAGACCCCTCTGCGAGGGGATCTCCAGCAGCCGACAAATGGGCTTTGAGTCTCCACTCTGCACTTCCCTTTTCATTCACTATGGTAAGAGTTTTTTTTTTCTGATGATGCCTTATACCTGATCTCTTTGACACCCCGTGATCGCACAGGCTGGTGGTGCTTCTTCCATGTGGGCTTTGGTGCTTCTGAGCTAGATGGCCACTTGTTCACCTTCAAGCCTTTAAGACCCCAGACACTATCTCTTGTGATAGCCGGGCACCATCAGCTTTCTTCACCACATTTGCTTGTTCACCCACTTTGGCTTCAGCGGTTGTGTCTGGAGGGTGAGCATCATAGAATGCCAATTTAATAGAAAAAAAGTATTCATGCATTGAGGGAGTGCTTGAGTAGAGGCCCAAGGTCCTTCCGATTGGCTGCTTCTTGGAAGCATTCAAGTAAGCCTTTATTTCCTTTATTTGAACATGTCATTACGAGCACCACAACACCGAGAATGGTCCTGTGCTTGGTAAAGTAGACTGTCAATGAAAAATAGAGTCTTTCAAGGAGGTGGATTGTCACAAAGGCTGCAATGATGAGTCCAAACGGAGGAATGATTGTAAGCAGAGTGCAGTTCCGAGCAGTATTTCATCCTGTTCTTCATGGGATCTCTGGGAGTTGAAGCCAATTCAAGGGTAACAACAATTCAACATATTCAATATTATTTAGGTCATTCTGAGTTAAAATTATTACATAAATTTAGACTTGTGAGTGTTCACTGGAATGAAAACATTGAACATCCACCTGATGGCTTGGAGAAAATTTGAAGCTCACATGAGAATTTTTCCTGCATTAATATTGTATAACAAGGCTGGTGGCATAGTGGTCATGTGTTGGGCTGAGAGCTGTATGCAAGTGCCCACTGCAAAGAAGAAAGACAGGGCTTTCTACTCCCATAAGCAGTTAAAATTTCAGAAACCCACAGGGCGTCACTGTAAATTGTCATCAACTGGACGACAGTGAGTTTGTTTTTGTTTTGTTTTATAATTCTAACTTTGACAACAAACAGCACTAGTTAGTACCCTGAATGTAAACTGAGATTTCATCGATACCTGTTACTTTGAAGTCTGCCTTTGCATAAACGGTGAAACACAGACAAAACCCATTCCACTCAAAAGAAGGCAAGTTCAGACACATGAAGGTTCCCTAGAGTCTGTGCTTGGTGGTCCCTAGAGAGGTGCTGACAAGGTGAGGAAACCACAGCTTTTGATGGGAAACGTCATTGACTTGTCTCTTTCACATCTGCTGAAACCATGACCTGATGTACTAAGGTTTGTGTCTGGGCTCACATTGACTTCCCATCACCGTGTCTCTAGCACAATAATACATGGCTGTGTCCTCAGGATTCATGGAGCTCAGTTTTAAATAAACTTCACCCTTGGAGGTGTCCCTGGTGATGCTGACCCGGGATTGGAGAGCAGGATTATACTTTGTGCCCCCATTATGCCATATTACCCCAATCCACTCCAGACCCTTTCCTAGAGCCTGGTGGATCCAGGTCACATGATTGCTGGTTAAAGAGAATCTAGAGACAGTACAGGTGAGAGACAGGGTCTGTGAGGGCTTCACCAGTCCAGGGCCTGTCTCTTGTAGCTGCACCTGGGCCAGGACACCTGGGGATAAAGAGAAACACAGGGAGTCATGCGCTCAGATGCTGCATCCCCAGACTTCATGTAGGAATCTCTGAAGCACACACCTCCCGGAGTCGCCACCAGAAAGAGGAACACCCACACAAAATTCATATTCATTTGGATAAGATTTGTGACATCCAGAAAATGCTCTCCAGGGCAAGAAGAAATATGAATTTAAGTACATGCATGCTGTGGTTTCATGGGACTGGTATTTGCATGTGGGAGGTGCACTTGTATCTAAAGGTGGAAAGGGCTAAATGGAGCCCATAGCTCTGGGACTCAGACTAGAAAAGCGATGCTGGTGGAGTCCTTGGGAGAACACAGTCCTCTGATGTCTCCACTCTACCAATTGTATGCATATTTGTACAGATTTCATGTTCAATGTAACTTTATATGCATTCCCATCAAAAGTACCCAAATGATATATTGAAATTAAAGACAATCTCTATCCTCACCATGTTTGGAATCAAGATCAGATCAACCTGAAATTCTCATACCTCTGAACACAAAAAAGTGAATATCATCTCAAATTCTTCCTTCCCCTATTACATTTCACAATATTTGGAACAAAGTAAAGACACTTAAATGTTGTATGCAATATTTAGAGTTGGAATGAAATTGTTTCCTAACAACAGGTTTATTTGTGAGGTTAAAAGAAACCACAGAAATAAGAAGAAGCTCATTTATCCTCCCATGAATTAGTACCGGGGGTGGGTGATGGGCTCAGCGTCTTCAGAGAGTCCCCTGCTGGCAGCATCCCATCACATACAGGAGAGGTGTTTCCTGGGCTCACACTGTCTTCCAACTTCTGTGGGTCACACAGCAACATTTTTTCTGGTCCCAAGTATTCATGATTGGTCAGGAGTGTTACCTGGAGTTGTCTCAGCAGGTTTCCTGCCATGGGCAGTAGAGCCACCACAGTGGTCAGCACAGCAGTTCTCGCTGACCAGGCACTGCAGTCTTTACCCAGGCTCCTGTCCTCACTTCTTTCTTCTCTTGGTCCAGCGCTGATGGGTCCTTAGCTTCCCTGAAGGTCAGCTTTCTCCCTGAGGTTAGTTTTATGTCTGGACTCACACTAACTCTCCCTCACTGTGAAAAACTTTGGAGGTAGAGAGTGCTACAACTTGAAGACAATCTGAATTGGGTACAGTGGAAGGAAGTATGATCTATAGATATAGATAATTATATAGATATTATATTGAGATATATTCCGCAATAAAATACTGATTAAGAAAGAAATCTGCCTGAAAGACAATGAAGGTATTGAACAGAGTGTAGGCTTCACTCTTTCCACACGAAGAGAAAGATACTTAAAGCAGACTTCTATTCAAAATAATTGAAGCAAGAAAGTAAAAGTTATTTGTCCCATGTAAAGGAGGGAATTGTCAAGTCGGAATTCTTTTTGATGGGTTTCTGTGATGTGTGTGATAGGAAAGCTTACAGTCGTTGGCAATTGTTGAACATGATGATAATCTAATGCCACTGAATCATTAATGAAAAGAATTGTTGAAAATTTATTTTTGTTGCCTATACATGTACCATGAGAAAAATAAATAAAAAATGAAAGATAATTTCTTCATGCATAATCAGAAACTGATGGAAAGTCTTGCTGGTACAACACTTCAAAACACTAGCTAAAATATTGAACTGGAAAAGAGATTATGATATAAGCCAGAAATTTGAAATTAAAAAATTGTTAGCAATGGAATAGTCTTTATTTAATATTTAATTATTTTCTCCAAAACCATTTTATTTGGTGCTTATAATCATATCAATTCTTAGTTCAAGTGCATCAAGCAGCATTGAACAATTGTTACCAGAATCAGTTTCAAAACACCCCCTTCCTTCTTGAACTCCTTGGCATCAGCTCCCTTTTATCCCCGCCACCCCCTACTGTAGGCCCCAGAATCTCTTATTCTCTTTGCTATCTCGATGTGTTCATCAATTCTGGGTGTCATCTAATGTAAAACAGATAAACAAAGAACAAAAATTCAAGAATGTTACCGCCCATGACAAAAATACATCTGAGATAAACCCAAATAGGAATTGGAAATTGAGGAAGCAGGCAGTCCAAGTGCAGTCTGCTGCCCTTCCCCAGAGTCCATCACAGACCCAGGTGTGCTTAGGACCAAATGTGTCAGTCTGGCTACTGGAATGTGATGACCTTGCTGTCTGACTGCCTTTCCCAAGGCTTCTGGATCTAAAAATACTCTTTACTAGCTGGCATCCTACAACACACCTACCTTCTTCTGAACACATGCTAACATTCCCCAAACTGATTGTTACATACATTACATGGAATATACAAAACAACAACAACAAAACCATATCACTGCCTTCCAGTAGATTCCACCTTATAGCACAACCTTATTTTTCTATCTCTGCTGTTGAGGAGAGAACACTGTTCTTCACTTTCAGCACAAAGGAGGGATGCTTGCAAACCTCCATGCCTGCACTGGCAGCCGAGTGAAACCACTGGCTGTGGAGACTGATGCCCAATCCTGATGATGAGCCGGCTCTGTCTCTTCTCTCTGTGAGAAAACTATTGCATCCAATGCCGGTGAGTAAGGTGTGTGTGCTTTTTCTGGTGACCCCAGACATTGGTTGAACAGAAATATTCTGTTAAGTCGTCCTTACACTATAAAAAAAAGGGGAAAATGCAAATGGATGGAAGAATAAGGTTATTATTTATCAGGCTACTTTGTAAATTGAAGCACAACCAGAAAAAAATATCTTTAAAAGGAAAACCATTAACATGTTAATAAATATAAACAATATCATAAATGATGTCACAGAAAAGATGAGATCATTAACCTAAAAACACAATGTAGGAAATTCTATGAAGACCAAGGTAATGGGAAAAAAACCAATTCCTGACAATAGTATTAAATATGTTTAAACAAAATACAGAAAATAAACTAATGGGCATAAGCAACCAAAATAAGATTCAAATTGGAAACACAATTAATGTAACTCACTGGCACCAAATGAATTTTGACTCATAGTGACTGTCTAGAGTAGAGTAAATCTGCCTCTTAGAGTTTTAGGCACTGTAAACCTTTTTTTAATTAAGAAATTGGCAATTTTATTATGAAATATATAATAGATAATATTATATCGATGCCAGATTTCTTATTTAATTTTCAATATTATTTTGTTAAAATAATTTTTGAAAGTATTCAAAATAAAAATATTTTAAAACATTTTTTCAAAACTAATATGTTTTAACATTTTATTTCTTTCAAACAAAAACCCTTTTATTAAGACCTAATCCAGACATCATCCCATTCTACAGTTAAATTGTATCCAGCAGTATTGTTGAGTTAGAAAACATGTTTTTTTCCTTCTTGAACTCCTATTAACTCCCCCAGCTCTCTTGCTGAAACCCCCAGGAACCCTTATTCTTTAGAGTCACCCACGCTGTGCTTCATACATTAAGAAACATATAAAAATATATGAGGATCAAAAATGCTACCAACAATAACAAAACACAGCAGAAATAATCCCTTAAATTTGCAAAAATCACATAAAATGTTAAAACCCAGATTCAGCACAAAATTCATAAAAGGAGAGATCAAGTGAAAAGTTCTTATCCATCAAAGTCAGATGTGTCACTCTGAAATTCTATAGTCATCTCTCCAATACTCTCTGATCACCAGCTTTTTCCACCCCTCAGTTATGGTCAGAGGGAAATCACAGGAGGTGTATTCCCTGTGGAGATCCTGCACATGGATTTTGAGCTTTCACTGTCATCCATGGCCTTCTGCATGCCAGAATCTCACAAGTTAAGTTCTGATACTATTTAAAAATTTTTTTTTGTTTTTTAAGCTCTGATACTATTGGCTTCTTTGGATTTGGATTATATAATTTACATTCCTTGTACATCTTTTTAAAGCCTCATCTGTCTCCCTTGGAGTGGCTGATGCTTTTGAACTGCTTACCTTGTACTTAGCATCCCAATGTGAAATCCACTATGCCACCAGGATAGTGGAGTTGTAAATAACCTTTCTTTGCATATATAATTTATTAGTTATTTATTATACTTTGTTCTCCTGATTGAAAAACATATAGCTGTAATTTAATTAGGACTGGTACATTTATTAAATTTTAAAATGTTAAATAATTTTAACATTAAAATTTTTTTTAAATGGTTTCAGATTATTTTAGGTAATTACACTTAGCTGACCATTCTGCACCTCATGCCATCAAAGATGTTGGGTGTTTTTGAGTCACTTTTACTCATGAAGACTCACAGCAAATATATACACTTCCAAATCCGGAACCATCCTCACTTGCTCTTAAGTTTGATACCATTTTTGCAGCCACTCTGTCTGTGCTTCTAACTGAGCATTTTCCTCTGTTTTGCTGACACTCTACCCAACAGGATGTCCTTTCTCTAGGAACCAGTTCCCCTGATCACAGATTCAAAATACGTGTGAAGTCACACTATTCTCAGTTCTAAAAAGCATTCTGAGATATGAGTCTGGAATGTCCTCCTCTTATGACACATTTGCTTTCTTTTGGAAATCAAACTTTTCATTCCAACAAGTGTTCCCTTCCTTGGGACTCCAATGAGTAATCTTACAAAGGAGTCTGCGAACCAGACAGCTCATTCCAGTTCACCTGTTCCCCTCTGTGCCTGGACACTTGTTTCTGCATCAAGGGAGACAGTGGAGAGCAAGCATTACGAAGGATATGCCACAAGTTTAGCCCCAGAAGTCACCCAATTATTTTCTCAGACTTAGAGATCTTTAGTCAATTATCACTCACAGTGCACAGGGAGCATTGTAGAAAGAACTCCAGAGGCCTGCCCCGGGCTGTAATAGATCAGCGAGCTCAGGACATTTGAAATTATGCTTTGCATTCATGAATCTGTGCATACCTGTATTTCATTGTCAACAGATTTTGAGTAACAGCTAGGATGAGAATGACCATGATAATCAGTTTGTAGAGAAGGAAAATGGGTCATACAAGATGAGTATGAAGCATCAGAGTAACTTTAATATTTGTTCCTCCGTCCAAGTATGCAGGGAGGAAATTTAAAAGTCTGTAAATTTAGAGGTGAGTGGAGAGAAAAATTGTCCCTGGTGTGGCTGACAGGTAAGAGAGGAAACCCTCATTCAACAGGAAATCCTCCCTGTCATTCATGTGTCTGTCAAGGACTGGGTGTCTGTGCTCAGTGGGTCCTGTGCGCCCCCTGCTGCCCAATGTGTTCCCTGCAGGGGAGGCTTGTGTCGGCTCACACTGACTTCCCTCACTGTGTTCCTTGCACAGGAATACATGGTTGTGTCCTTAGCAGTCACGGCGCTCGGCTGCAGGAAGAACGGATTCCTCCATGTGTCTCTGGTGATGGAAAGTCGGCTCAGGAATGACGGGTTATAATCTGTACCACCATCATAATCTCTGTATCCTATCCACCTCAGTCCTTTCTCTCAGGTCTGGCAGATCCAGTTCCAGTCGTAACCAATGCTGGTGATGGAGACACCAGAGACAGTGCAGGTGAGGGACAGCTTCTGGGAGAGTTTCACCAGTGCTGGCCCTGACTCCGGAGGCGGCACCTGGGACAGGACGCCTGTAAATAAAAATAATTGGAATCTGTCAGTCACTTGCAGTTACAACCATCCCCATAGAATCAACACTGATATATGAGACCCTCAGGTTAGGGAACTGTCACCAGGCACAGAACTCACAGAAATGGCATCTTTAGACCACAGTTCTGCTTTCCCAAGGGACCCACAGCCCTGTCAGAAGAGAACTGATAGCTTTCAGTACCCAAGGCTGGGATTTTAACCTAGTGCCTGCAGAATGATTTGCATAGGAGGGAACCCTGTGTTTATCAATAGAGGTTCTTTTGTTTCTTCTGAGGCCATTGTAGGGTAATTCTTCTTTTGAACTTATTTGTGTGTTAGGCTGCAATGATAGATCACTTTTCCTAAGAGGTGTGTGTGAATGGCCAAAGGAAAACCCAGCATTTCTGAGCCCAGTATTCTCTCCCTCCAGCCTTCATTGCTCCTGCCCTGACTGAGGCTCCTGTATATCCTGTGTGTCGAGGACTGGGCAGTATGGAGTTATCCTGTGTGTCGAGGACTGGGCAGTATGGAGTTCCTTGAAACCATCAGGTCCACCCTAGAGTATCATCATTGCCCCACACTCTCCAACACCCATGTCTTCTTTAGACACTGATGCTGTGAGGCAGAACTATGGGCTGTCACTCTACGTGCCAAAGCCTCTCTCGGCCCTTATAGGAAGTTGGAAGCTGCTTAAGGCTAGAGGGCATGCTCACATTCAGGTCTTTGTGAGAGGAAGCCGGTACACCTGGTTGAGACGCCATCTAGGTCAGACGGGCTTGATTCAGCCAATGGGCTTAACCAGTATGGTCGACCACGCCTCCCAACTGGGGCCCTGAAAATGCCCAAAACTTTGAGACTACAGCTCTCTCCCAGCAGACACTATGCAGCTCAGTGCCTCCCGGCACTTAATAATTTAAGTATAAATTATTTCAGGAATTGCAAAATCATGCTTTGTTTTGTGTTGTTTTCCCTTCAAAAGATATTTGGCGTCAGATGTGCACACATACAGTTTCAACCAACTGGCATTTGGGGAAAAATACAACAGTGGAGAGAAACGGAATGTGTTGAAAGAAGCACATTGAGGGCAGAATTTAATGACATTGAGAGAACACTGGCCTTCTGGAATTGATTTCAACTTATCCCAAGTTTGATGTGTTTCTCCCTGTCTTCTCAGGAAGAACGATGGATTTTCATTTTCAGGATTTTCTCAGCAGGAAAATAAGAGATATTTGAACTGCCATTCCGGAGGAGTCCCCGGAGATGCTCTCGGCTTGGGTAAATTGGGAAAGTCTAGACACAAGAGGAAACAAGCACTCAGCACCCCTGTCCTTGCTCCCATGGCAAAAACTGTGTCCCCTGTACCCTGAGCTCCCTCTGCTGCCTCTTGGTCTCCTGACGCTTGAGATGTTTGTCCACGTTCCTTTCACCGTGTCTCCTGGTATTTTTCCCACACAATACATGCATGCCAGTGTCTCCAGGTTTCAGATTATTGCTAAAACATGCTTAGCTGGCTGAGCTATCATGGTTGCAGTGTGTTGATTTTGAAGACGGGGCTGTTGCTAAAATTGTCATCACTAGGCTTCTTTGCCACGTAACACACGCTTTGTTTCCCAGAGCCTGATAGATCTAGAAACTTGCTATCTGCAGACATGGCAGTGAGACATAGCCCTCTGAGAAAGCTTTCTGAGCCCATCACTGGTCTGTAGCAGCTCTACCTGCACTATTATACCTAGGAGTACGGAGGAGATCTAATTTAAAAGAGTTCTAAGATGAAAAGCACTGTTTTTGATGTTCAAGGTGCTCACAGGGTAAGACATCCATGTCACCAAGAAGAATCCAGAAGGGTGTCACCGACACAGGTATCTCTGATCAACATGGGAAGAATGTGAGTTTGAGTTGTGCTGCCATATTTTACACTGCAGGTGATCCACGTGTGCTGTGTTTGTGGAAGCAGAAGGTTGGCTCTGAGTAGGAAAGGCTGAGCAATGGCCCCTGGAGGGGATGTTCCTGACCCGCGTTCTCTGATTCAATCTCTTCCCTTCATCATTCACCCTGACTGTGGACAAACAAGTCCTCCCTGAAAACCATGGGCAGTTTGGTAGAAATGCACGTGGTTGACCTGAGCTGTGAGCCACAATGGAGGAAATTGCTGAGGATGAAATTTTCCTTGGTGACCTTCTTTCTGGGCATCTCCGTCCTATCCTAAGGACAAGGTTAGTCTATGAGAGATTCAGGCTATTGGGTAAAGTGAGGGTAAAATGATGACTATTTCTGAGCATCCACTTCTCTTAAAAAACAACCAAATGACATTTTATTGATAATTTATCCACATAATATACAATTCAGTAATTCAACCATATCAAAAGGGTTGTATAATCCTTACCACAATCAATTTACATTATTTTATCCCCCATAATCATTATCATTTATATAACTTTATTTTGCAAAAATATACACAAGAAAGCAGTTACCAATTCAACAACTTCTACATGTGTGCTTCGGTGCCACTGACCATTCTTTTTATGTTGTACAACTATTATTTTTATTTTTCTGTGAATTGCTACACAACCATTAAAATGAATTCACTGCCCCCAAGCAAAAATTCTTCCTCCTTCACGCACAGTAAAAAGTTTGGTTTCTTTTTAAAAATAATTTTCTTGATATAATATTCACACTTCCCTTGTTAAACCAGACCTAAAAAGAGTTCCATATGCATCATCACAATCAGCTCTAAAGTTTCCTCCTGCCTCCTGCACCCACTGATCACTCCCCAATTACCTTCTCCTCCCCTTCCAGATAAACCATTGCCTCAGTGGTTGTCTTTATGCATCCACTTCTTCTGTGCTCCAAACAGGAGACAAATAACAGAAATGACAAACAAATACAGAAAGATAGAATAACAGTGCTGGAGGCTCAGGGAATCCAGGGTGGACGATACCTTCAGGACCAGGGGCGTGAGGGGCGAGGCTGGGAGAGTGGAGGGTGAGTGGGTTGGAAAGGGGGAACTGATTAAAAGGATCCACATGTGACCTCCTCCCTGGGAGATGGACTGCAGAGAAGGGGGGGGGGAAGGGAGACTCCGGATAGGGCAAGATATGACAAAATAACAATCTGTGGATTACCAAGGGCTCACGAGGGAGGGGGGAGCGGGGAGAGAAGGAAAAAAAAGAGGACCTGATGCAGAGGGCTTAAGTGGAGAGCACATGCTTTGAGAGTGATCAGGGAAAAGAATGTATGGATATGCTTTATACAATTGATGTATGTATATGTGTGGATTGAGATAAGAGTTGTATGAGCCCCTAATAAAATGTTAAAAAAAAGAAAGAAAATGATTAGGGCAAAGAATGTACAGATGTACTTTATAAAATTGATGTATGTATATGCATGGATTGTGATAAGAGTTGTATGAGCCCCTAATAAAATGTTTTAAAAATAAATAAATAAAGCATACAAAAAAGGGGGGAGCACCCACTTCTCTTCTCATTTCCTCCTCCTCATCTACCTTGGTGGTTGTGGAGTCTCACCTGTCACTTTCCAGGTACTCGATAGAAGTGCCCATGGTTTGTGACAAGATTTAGCTAGATCAGTGCTCTAGGTGATCTTATTCTGAGGACAGGATCTTATAACATGGCTCTGCACAATCCTCGCCTTCATGGGGAGATCACTAAAGATAAGGGCATTAGAACAAAGTGTGGTGAAGAAAGCAAATGGCGCAAGGCTATCGATTATCTGGGGTCTTAAAGGTCTTGTCATCAAACAAGCACCAGTCTAAGTGAGGCGTCAAGTAAGTCCACACTGAAGAAGCACATCGGCCTGTGTGATCCAAAGATGGTGACAACAAAATCCAAATATGATGAAGGGAAAAGTTTCAGAGCTACAATTGTGAACCTCCAATTTGTTAAAGGCTAAGTGGACAGTGGGAACTCAAAGTCCATCTTGAGAATATCTAGTCATATTAGGCATTTGGCAGATCCTCTTGACAAGCTTTATTATCACACAGAGATGACTGCAAACTTGATCATAGTGGATCAGACCATGACATAATATGATACTTGGTCAGTTGACCTACCTCTTCACCCAACCTGAATTTGCTCTAGGGTCAAGTATTTCTCACTTGTTCTACAACAGATCCCCACCCAACTCTGGACTTTAAAATACTGAAGGTGAACTTTCCTTTCTTACCCTTTACTTTCTTTTTTTTTTTTTTACATTTTATTAGGGACTCATACAACTCTTACCACAATCCATACATATACATACATCAATTGTATAAAGCACATCCATACATTCCCTGCCCCAATCATTCTCAAGGGATTTGCTCTCCACTTAAGCCCCTTGAATCAGGTCCTCTTTTTTTTCCCCTCTCTCCCCATTCCCCCCTTCCTCATGTGCCCTTGGTAATTTATACATCGTTATTTTGTCATATCTTGCCCTATCCGGAGTGTCCCTTCCCCCCTTCTCTGCTGTCCCTCTCCCAGGGAAGAGGTCACATGTGGATCCTTGTAATCAGTTCCCCCTTTCCAACCCACTCACCCTCCACTCTCCCAGCATCGTCCCTCACACCCTTGGTCCTGAAGGTATCATCCACCCTGGATTCCCTGTACCTCCAGCCCTCATATGTATCAGTGTACAGCCTCTGTCCTATCCAGCCCTGCAAGGTAGAATTCGGATCATGTTAGTTGGGGGAGGAAGCATCCAGGATCTGGGGGAAAGCTGTGTTCTTCATTGATACTACCTCACACCCTAATTAACCCATCTCCTTTCCTAAACCCCTCTATGAGGGGATCTCCATTGGCCGACACTTGGGCCTTGGGTCTCCACTCTGCACTTCCCCCTTCATTTAATATAATATATATATACACATACATATATACATATACACATATATACACATACATACACACACTTATATCTTTTTTTTTTTTGCATGATGCCTTATACCTGGTCCCTTGGGCACCTCGTGATCGCACTGGCCGGTGTGCTTCTTCCATGTGGGCTTATTTGCTTCTGAGCTAGATGGCCGCTTGTTCACCTTCAAGCCTTTAAGACCCCAGACACTATCTCTTTTGATAGCCGGGCACCATCAGCTTTCTTCACCACATTTGCTTATGCACCCATTTGTCTTCAGCGATCCTATCATGGAGGTATGCAGTCAATGATATGATTTTTTGTTCTTTGATGCCTGGTAACTGATCCCTTTGGGACCACTTGATCACACAGGCTGGTGTGTTCTTCCATGTGGACTTTGTTGCTTCTGAGCTAGATGGCCGCTTGTTTATCTTCAAGCCTTTAAGACCCCAGTCACTATCTCTTTTGATAGGTGGGCACCATCAGCTTTCTTCACCACATTTACTTGTTCACCCACTTTGGCTCCAGCCGTTGTGTCGGGAGAGTGAGCATCCTAGAGTTCCAATTTAATAAAAGAAGGTATTCATGCATTGAGGGAGTGTTTGAGTAGAGGCCCAAGGTCCTTCCGCCACCTTAATACTTGACCTATAAATATAGACACATAGATCTATTTCCCCATCCTCCTATATATATTTGCATGTACATGTCTTTGTCTAGACCTCCATGAATGCCCTTTGACTCCTAGCTCTTTCCTCCATCTCCCTTGACTTTCCTCCTGCCCTACTACCATGCTTTGTCGCCACCTGGGCTAGAGTATACCTCTTCTCTAAGCAACCTTATCCTTGATCATTTCCCACCAGGCCTGCCACTCCCACTTCTCTACCATTTGGGGTCCCATGTTTTTCCCTTCTCCCTGGGTTTGTTAACACCACTTCCTTACCCCCCTTACCCCCCCACCCCAAGTCCCCCCGGATTACTTTCATTTTTATAATGTTTTTATTCTCTTCCTGCTATTTTCTTTTTGTGTTTTATTGTTTCTATTGGGTTTCCAAGTGTGTGAAGCACAGAAGGAGTGGGCACTTAGAGACAATAACTGATACATTGGTCTGGGGCATGTGGGGAGCAAAGGAGTCAGGAGGGTGAGGGGATTTGGGGAGCAATCAATGAATGCAAGAGGGGGAGGGAACATAAGAATTAGTTATGATATAGGTATATATATATATATTTACAATTCTTTTAAAAAGTGATTTAACGATGCAAGTGTATTACATGTGAATATTATATTAAAAACCCCTACATTAAAAGGCTTCAAGAAGGCAAAGCCCAGGATGATGTAGAAGAGCTGCTGCTTCAGAGAAGGTTTCCTGGCATAACCCAGGATGAGGCTCCCAAACCCAGTCCCAATGCGGGCTCCAGAGATGCCACTCCAACTGTTCCAGTCCCGGCTCCAATGAGCTTGGCTGCTGTGTCACTGTCCCTTGAGATGGTGCTGACTAGAAGCTTCGACAAGGGATCAGTGAGGTCAGGGAATGTGGGACTCTCGAGCTGTTGAAGTGCTCATCTGTCAGTGTCTCCAGCTATTTCGGCACCTACACAGACAAGGGTGGAGTCAACAACTGGGAGGTGTTCCTGACCAGGGAAAGGGTGGAGATGAATTTGGTGCAGGCATACATTTTTAGGGGATGATTAGTAGTGCCAGGGGAGTTGCTTTTGGTGCAGAGAAGATAGACAGCTCTACACCTATTCTTGATATGATTGAATTGAAGCATATGTACTTGAAGTTCCAATAAAATTGTTTTGTTTTAAGAAAGAATGTTGTCTGTTACTTACACAGACCTTCAGATAGGGCTTTGGTTAACAGGCTCATGGCCCAGAGTCTCTCTTTGTGAATAAAATTCTATCAGCACACGGCTATTTCCTTCTCTACTGCTTGCTGCTATTTTCACACTCCATCAGTAGGGTTCAGTAATTGTCTCCAAGAGTATATGACCAATGGAATCATAAAGAATGGTTTTCAGGCCTTTTTCAAAAAAGAAATTTGCTGATCCTTGATCTAGGGGAAGAGTCAGGAAGAAAAACAGCAAGACTTTCTGAAATACATAATTTTAAACTGTAATGATTATTTGACAGAATATAATATTTTAAAAATTTCACTTGAATGGATAGGTTAGAACTACCTACCATGGTTGTACAGTGGTGACTTGCCCAGTAGTTAAATGAAAAGTCAATCATTCAGACCCAGCAACTGCTCTGTGGGAGAAACTTTTGGTAGAATAATCTCATAAGGAACTACAGGCTTGGAATTCTTATATGAGAACTTCTCATCTGTCCTATAGGATTACTAGGAGTTGGAAATGATCAGTTTTAGCAGACTTTTAGTTTGGGTTAAAAGCAACTTTTTTCAATATATTATACTTGAATAAATGACACCAATTTCCGAATCACCAACCTTACAGCCATTAGTTGAGTCCTTAACAGTTAGCACTACCCAGGAACTCCACTGAGTCTGCCTGAAAGCTAATCGACTGTGGCAGTTAAGTGATTTCCTGTCAACTTGCAAAGGAATGAACTCTAGCCTGTCAATCAGGTTGCAGCTAAATGACCTAATTTGGAGGTGCAAATAAGATAAACATCTCACTAGAGGACACATACATTCTCTCCATGTGAGGCATTCCTGTTCACAAGTCACATGGAGCTACGCAAATAGCAGCTAGAGCCTTGGAGCTGGAGGAGTCCCATGGAAACCCATGTTAGCACTAAGATGCTTTCAAGGCCACTGGATCCACAAGACCTTCCACCCACTAGCCTGTGATCTGCCTGCACTCAGCGTTGTTGCATATGTTGCATGAATCGAGAGGAATTTACAGATTGGTGTCAGACATATGGACTACTATTGGACTTATAAGTTTGATCTGTCCTGGGCTGGTATGCTTTCTCAATTTACAATTGCTGCTTCTATAAAGCTCTTTCTATACACATAGAAGTGTCTATGAATTGATTTCTACAATCCATCCAGACTAACATACTGACCTCAAGACATATGCTGATCACCCCTGACAGAGTAATATACACTCCCTGTAGAACAAGCTCATTTGTTTGTTTTCCTCTCCAACAGAATGTTTTCTCTTCTTACAACTTTGAATCTACAGATATTAAGGGTAGGCACTGAATCATAAACAATATAGATTCCAAGTGGGAAACTTTGAGATGAAGAACCCTGGATCAAAGTAAGAAACCTGACTTGAAACTCCCTCTCCAAATGCTCCAGAGTCAGAATGCTTCCTTCTTTTCAGGCCCTTACAGCACCCTACAATGCACAGTTCCCTCCCTGCATGGGCGGTTCATATCTGTACTCACACTGACTTCCCTCAGTGTGTCTTACCCACCGTAATACATGGAATTGTGATTGACTTTTAGACTGTCCATTCGCTGATACAGTGTGCTCTTGGCAATGTTTCTAGAGATGGTACACCAGCCTTCATGGAATCTACATAATATGCGATAGCAACAGTACTAATATGTGAAACCCACTGTAGGCCTGGAGCATGGCTGATACAGGTCACAGCAGTGCTACTGAAAGTGAATCCAGAGATTGCACAAAAGAATCTAAAAGACATCTTATGCTCCCTCAAGTCTCCTTCAGACCCAGCCGGTTGCACATTAGTGTTGACACTTGCAAACACAGAATATGCTGGTCATGAAAACCATGACATATTTCCAGTCTCCTGCTCACACACACTAGCTCTCAATAAAATGACTTGTTAAAATACCTGAGTGAGACAAGTCTGTGTTCATACAAACTACTGAATGGGGTTACCTGGGGACTCTGGTACTGAGGATCTTTTCCCAGAGCTGTATGGTTGGGAATGGTGTGGATTTTATTAGCAGAAGGGGGGGGGGGCGGTATTTGCATATCTTCCTAATATACAGTGGCAACTATGGCTGAATATTTTCAAAATGCTCACTGTTCCACCGTACACATAAATGAGTATCCCAGAAGGATTCATTGGGATTATTACTTGGAAATGATTCCTTATTATGTGATTGTGATACACAGAATACAGTCCTGTTCATATGGTTTCATACACAATAAGCGATTTATATATAGATTATTTAAGACAGTATGTATGCTCATTTGCTTAACTTATTTCACTCAATTTATTTCATTTATGTGGCAATAGACCCAGAAGTTTATATCTAGTCAGCATGAATTGATTTTAATGCTTAACATCTTAGAGAAGGAACACACGTATACTACAATTTATCTCTTTTTAGACATTTAGGTTATTTCTCATTTCTGGTTTTATAATGAAAGTTACTATTTGGGTTGAAATAAAAGAGAAGAGAAAAAAGCATTCACATTAATATTACAAGAAATCACAGTAACAGACATGGCCTTACAGTAAACTTTTCTTCAACACAATTGTAGTATTAACAATAAATATCATATTTTTAGTGAGAGAGTTTCCATTAGGACAGAAACACACCAAAGTCTTAACTTTGCTAGAGAAGATGTCTTAGATGACATTGAAACTGCATAAAGGTTTTTCTAAAATATTTAATAGTTTAAAGCTTCTTGTGTCAAAGTCAATAGGATCTCCCAGAAGCACAGACTTACGACAATACTTGTTTTATTGCAGAACATATCTTAAGATGTAGATAACAAATGTGGCGAAGAAAGCTGATGTTGCCTGGCTATCGAAAGAGATAGTGTCTGGGGTCTTAAAGGCTTGAAGGTGAACAAGCGGTCATCTAGCTCAGAAGCAACAAAGCCCACGTGGAAGAAGTACAACAGCCTGTGCGATCACGAGGTGCCAAAGGGACCAGGTATAAGGCATCATGCAAAAAAATATGTGTGTATATATATATATATACACACATACATACCATAGTGAATGAAGGGGGAAGTGCAGAGTGGAGACCCAAGGCCCATTTATCGGCCACTGGAGATCCCCTCACAGAGGGGTTTAGGAGAGGAGATGGGTCAGTCAGGGTGCGATGTAGTACTGATGAAGAACACAGCTTTCCCCAGATCCTGTATGCTTCCTCCCCCAACTACCATGATCCGAATTCTACCTTGAAGGACTGGATAGGGCAGAAGTTGTACACTGGTGCATATGGGAGCTGGAGGCACAGGGAATCCAGGGTGGATGATACCTTCAGGACCAGGGGTGTGAGAGGCGATACTAGGAGAGTAGAGGGTGAGTGGGTTGAAAAGGGGGAACTGATTATAATCATCCACATGTGACCTCCTCCCTGGGAGCTGGATGGCAGGGAACGGGGGAGAAGGGAGACTCCAGATAGGACAAGATATGACAAAATAACAATCTATAAATTATCAAGGGCTCATGAGGGAGGGGGGAGCCGGGAGGGAGGGGAAAAAAAGAGAACCTGTTGCAAAGGGCTTAAGTGGAGAGCAAATGCTTTGAAAATGATTAGGGCAAAGAATGTATGGATGTGCTTTATACAATTGATGTTTGTATATGTATGTACTGTGATAAGAGTTGTATGAACCCCTAATAAAATGTAAAAAAAAGAGGTAGATAACAAACGCAATTGATTTCCTTCTAATCGCTTGATGGTAGCTAGGGTAGCAATAGAGTAATCACTGACAAAATGCAACCAAACTTACCTATCCTGAAACTCAACAGAATAAAATCACTGAAAGGCTAGGTATACATTCATAAAAATCTATATCTGACACAGATAAGAACAAATCTGAAATTATGTCCAGAAGCAACTCTTCAGTTTGTTTGTGTATGAAGTCTTCAATTTGAAGAGGAACATAGACATTTGTAGCTGAAAATCTTTTTCAGCAAGGGAAAAAGGAAAGGGCAGGCCCAGCTTCTCGACCTTTGCAGGAGGAAAGAAACAACGAGAAAGTCGTATCTCAGATCCAGGTTCTAAAAGGAAAGAAATGGGCTTACTTCAGGCAATGATAGTTACCTGGACTTGAGGTGGGTGATCTTCAGTGGGACCTAATACCCTGGGTATCATCAATCCTCCAAGGCCAAGCCAAGCAGCTCTACTACTGAGGCATCTTGAGCAGGTTGCTCCAGAGATATAATGGAATAAACTATACCACACACTTTGTGTCGAGTGGGGCAGTCATTTCCCCAGCAACCTTTCTGTTCGTACTATGGACATGACTTTCTTGGAGGTAACAAATTGGGACATACATTTGCCCATGGCCCCGAGTGGGAGCATCTGAAGCAGGGTGCTCATGGTTCACTCGTGGGCGGCCCAATAACTAGTTTAGACACACCCACTCGGCCCTGGAGGGCACTTGCTAACATTTGACATTTAACCTTAAGACTTTGTAGCTTATATAACTTTTTCTGATCCTCCCTACTGTTGAAAACTTTGAATGCTGCACTGCGATCTTGCTGTGAAGTCTGCGGTCCACAATCTAACCTTTTAAGGTTTCTTTTAATGTCTGGAGCTGATTGTGAGATGAAATTTGAGTGATGTACAATGATCCCTTTTGGTGTAGTAGGGTCTACTTTGATATATTTAAGCCTTCTGGAAGATGATGTGACAGAAATTTGGCAGAATTTTCATTTGGTTCCTAAATGATTTCCTTAATTTTGTCATAATTGACTGCTTTATTTGAGGCTTTTTGCAAGCCCTCAATGAGATGCAAATCATATCATTTTGAAGAATTGGGTGCTCATGATCATCTGATAATTCTAATTAGGGTTGTGCTTGGGAACTGCCTTGAAGTCCACGGGCTTAACCCAGTCTGGGCATGCCCTTCATCAGCTCTCTTTGTGCAGCTATCCAGACTCTCTCCCAATCTTCAAGGGTTAAGGTAGTTGTTAAAATCATATGGATGTCATGACAGGTACGATCATATGACTGAGTGAGATATTTAAATTATTTTATTGTTTATCTTTTATTTCATAATCATAAACTTAACTCTGCTTTACAGCTGGACACAGGAGAAATAAGGAAAGTAAGGAACCTGAATAACTGGATGGAGAACACAAGATTAAACGATACTGCAAGCACATTGGGAATAGAAGGGTGATTTCTCAAGCTACACAAGGAATGGTCTGGTGCTTAAGATAAAACATAAAAATCCAGATCAAATGTAATTAGAGTTGTCCACAGTCAGCAATGATGATCTTCTTGCTGGTCTTGCCATTCCTGGAATCAAAACACTCCATGACTTCCACAATGTTCATGCATTCTTTCACCTGACCGAAGACCAGGTGTTTGCCATCCAACCATTCAGTCTTAGTGGGGCAGATAAATGACTGGGAACCGTTTGTAGTGGGCTCAGCATTTGCTATAGACAGGGTGCCAGGACTTGTGTGCTTCAGGATGAAGTTCTCATCTTCAAATTTCTCTCTACAGACGGACTTGCCACCAGTGCCATTATGGCATGTGAAGTCACCACCCTGGCACATAAACTCTGAAATGCGTCTGTGAAAGCAGGAACCTTCATAACCAAAGCCTTTCCCCTCAGTACTCAGAGTGCGGAAGTTTTCTGCTGTCTTTGGAACTTTGTCTGCAAACAGCTCGAAAGAGATGCAGCTGAGGGGCTCACCATTGATGGCTATGTCGAAAAACACAGTAGGGTTGACCATGGCTGGACCAGAAACTCTACAAATTCAAGCAGCAGCATCTGCAAAGCTGATATTTAAATTCTTTAATGTAAGTGTCTGGGTCCAATGTATAACATCCAAGATGTTTTCCTAAGCCTGAAAAATAATTTAACAAAAAGGGGATCTGAATTTTTACTAACCTCTCTGCTCCTGCGACATCACAGAGGGTATTGAGGGGGGACAGGATTGAGCATGATGCTTTGGATTTGAAGGCGCTGTCTTTGTGCTGGAGAGAGCTGAACATCAAAGAGTGAGAGGTGGAGATGGTGCTGGCAGTAGGGGAAAGGTGTCAGATGTCTTATAACATGGAAGGGTGAGAGGGGAACTGGTGACAGAGGAGAGGTGGGAGAACTGGACAATCATGGTATGGACAAGGGAGGAGTTTGGGTAGAAATTGTATGAGGTAACAGGGTAGGGGATACTGGATTACAGAGTGTGGGCTCACAGGTGGTGGAAGGTGTTGAAATAAGGCAGGAGTGGGAGGAGGTGGTGAGGAGGAAGGCTGAAGAAGAATGATACACTATAGCAGGAGATATAGGGCTACAGTTTAGCAACTGGGAGAATGTAGCAGCATCCTGTGGGTTGGAGACACCTGAAGGAGGTTGTAAGGGGGAGGGGAGAAAGAAGGCACAGCCGCAGTTTGGTCAGAGACAACAGGCACTGAAATTGGCGGCATGTCGTGAGCAGAAGGATCAAAGACTGATTCTTAGTCTGAGAGAGGAACATTTTCCTGAACCAGTAGGACTTGCATAGTGGAACAATTCTGACATAAATGAGGTTGAGCACAAAGAACACTTGGATATAAGGAATATCAGAATATATTTTGTAGATTAAAAAGAAATTATTGAGATCTTGAAAAAATTTTAAATCAAGTATACCACCTGGTGACCATCTTGAATTGTTGTCCAATTTGTACTGCAGTCATGCATTATTACATAAGAAAATCAATTTTCCCCTATGAATAACTGATTTAAGACCCAGCGAATTAAAGTTTGCCAGTGCACAAACTAGAAGTATTTTATGCCATTGTTTAGTGTGGTAGTTATTTAATCATTTGACAATTTGATGATTAAGACTGAAGGGGTGGAGTCCAGTCTGCCAATCAAAATATAACCAATGGCACCTGTGTGGGTATGGCCTTCTCCTGACAATTTTGGAATTCCGGAATTTCCTTCTTGGAGGCGGAAAACTCTCTCTCTCTCTCTCTCTCTCTCTCTCTCTCTTGGCTCACTCCCTTAGAGACCCTCTACTGATCTGACACATGGCACTATGCTGATAGACCCCATGCCCTGGGAACTAGAGAAGCCACTCAAAGACCCCTGCCACTGCTGAGATGCTTACATCACCACGGAATCCAAAGATGTTATACCCACTGGCCTGTGATCATCCTGCATTCAGCATCATTGCATGTGTTTCTTAAGTCTGAAGGGGACTTCATAAATTGGTATTGGACATATGGGCTAATATCAGACTTATGGGGGGCTTGAACTGGACTGGGTTGTGATGCTTTCTTAATGTACAATTGCTCTTTATATAAAACTCTTATACACCCGACTTTCTATGAATTTCTCTAGTCTACCTGGACTAACACACTGAGAATTCTTACAACCCATTTTAAAATGCTGAGTGAAAATTTGAGCTCTCTTATATGAGGTAGCAAAACAGGAGAGCATCCTTACACTGAGTAATTACCACCTAAGCCCCCGGGGCTGGGAAGACAATCTGACTGAGCCAAGCTTTCTGGTACGTGGAAATTTTCAGAACGGCCAAGAGAAAATGAGCAGATGACCTTGGAGTAGGGAGCTTTGGATTTAACACTCACCAATATGTTGTCAGAGGGTCTTTAGCTGAAGATGTGGAGATCCCTCTGTTAGGCTCACTGGCTCGAAGGGGGTCCAAGAAGGATGCTGGGGACTTTAGTGGCTAGGGAAAGGAAAGTGCCACTCCAGTCCTAACCCAGACAGCCTCCCGTGCAGGCCTCCATATCTCAGGTTTTACAGAGATAAGAGACAGAGTGAGACCTTTAAGTTATAGATTTATTGAGGGAGGTGTGGTTTGTAGGGAACAGGAAATCATAGGGGTTTAGAATAGTTAGGTAAGAAAGTTTAGAGGATTAGCTAAATTAAAATGTGTAAAATCCATGAGACCCACTATTACATAAAGGAAGAGAACATGAACGAACTACAGCAGAATTGGTGAGGAAGGGGTTAAACAGCTCTAATGTCTGCTGCAGAACCTGCAGAAAGAATCTAAGTGGGAGGGAGAGCCAGCCTTACAGGTAGAGAGGAGAGGTGAGAGCAAAAGTGGCCACAGCAGCAGGAGGGTAGAAGGAGCCCAATCCAATGCAGGCTCAATTTGGGTGTGTAAGTCTTTGGGATGTCTGTACTCTTTTTGATAGGAGGGTTCCCCCACATCTTTGTGGTTGGTCTGGATAACTCCAATGGACTGGCTGCCAGCTTCCACAGGCGGACAACACAGATGGGTGGCAAGTTAGATGGAGGAAGCTTTGTAAACAGAAGAAACCTATGCTTTCCTTAGTAAAGGCTTCCAACGAACCCTAGAAGGGTTCTGGCCCTTCTAGAGACCTATAAGCTTTCCCCCAAAAGACTGGGTCTCCCTTTGACTGAGTTCCAGGTCACTGAACCCCATCTTTTTAGGGCAGGACCTGTCTCTTCTTCTCCTGCCAACTGCCAGGGTGTTGACTAAGAGCCACCGAACTGGGCCATCTCCTTGAGGACCCAGTCCTGGAAGGGCTTAGCCCAGCAACCTGGGAATGCCAATCAGTTTCAGTGCATGGTGGCTGCACTGGAATACCACTTCTACACCCACAAGGCTGAAGCTCCCTGCGGTCACACAACAGCTGGCACTAAGAGCTAGGGAGTTTCTAGAACTGGACCTTGGGTTCTCCCCCGGCCCTGCTTCAGAAGAATGCACTGCACAGTTGACAAGTCTTAGCAAACCTCCGGAGGAAGCCCTAATGTTTTACGCACCAGCTGCAGCCACTCGCTTCTGAAGACGCGTTCTCTTCTTCGTAGTGAGAGAAACAACAGACCCCAGGGCTCACCTTTGAGCTGATGATGTGCAAGGAGTCTCTGGGAGAAGGTATCGCTGTATGGAAACAATGAAAAGGGGGGTGAGCAGAAACCCACAAGGCAACGAACCTGGGAACCCCGAAGACAAGACCCCCAGCCTGGGATTACCTTTCTCCAACAGGGATTTCCACCAAGAACCCCAACCAATCCAAAAGCTGGGGGATGGGACACCAGCTCACCTCTCACCACAGAGGAGCGTCCCCTGGGGAAGGTGAGGAGAAGAGAAAGGTGGCTTACACCCCAGCAGGACTTCTGTGTGCACCAGGGTACCCCAAACTGGCTGCCGCCCACACGCAAATCCTTGGGAAAGAGCGCCCCTCACCTGGGAGTGCTGGCTACTACGCAGAGCTAAGGTGCCAGGAGGGAGGACTTCCGGGAAGATGGCGACGGAGTGACACACACCAGAGTGACTCCGCAGAATCCAGCCGAGGAGAGTTGCTCAGAGTGAAATTCAACGCCACTGGATCGCAGGAGGTGCATCATAAAGATAAGTAGGCACAGATCCACGGGGTTCTGAGGTGCTGGGGGCTTTTGGCTTACCTCAGTGGAAGCCGGCTGGGGCTCGACCCTAGTCCAGTTGCCGGATCTGCCCAAGCCTGGACCATTTGGAGCTTGTAGCAGGGCTTGGTCTCAGCACAGCCACAGTTTTTCCCTATCTGCCTCAGGGCAGGAACAGGACTCTTGCGGCTCCACCAGCAGGGATCAGGGTTCATCTACATTGTTGCTTCTGTTTGCGTCTCTGCTTTATATTCCCACACAGCCTTGGAGAGCTGTGCAGGGGCTTTTTCAAGGCACAGCCACAGCCGCAGCCGCAGCCGCGCCGCCTGGTCTGAGCAGGGAATAAACCCAAACCCCCACAGCTCCATAGGCAGGAATCAAACTTCAGCTACACGGCGGCGTCTGTTAACATCTCTGCTCTCTGTACCCCCATTTCTCTGGGGGCGGCTGAGCAGTTTTCTTGCGACCCTTCTTGGGGCTCAGCTGCGAACTACCGCTGGGGCTTGGGCAGGGAGTAAGCCCTTGTAGATCCACAGGCAGGGAGTGGGACTCAGCTACATAGTTTCTTTTGCTTCCCTCGCTTCCCTGTACCCCTGCACAGTCTAGTCTCATTTTTGATTTTTCTCACCCCCCTTGTTCCTGCCCTGCTCTCTCACACTCCATTGCAGACTTACGGGGCACTCCCATTGCCCTAGGGCATTTGCGCCTGGGTCACACCCAGCTAGGTGAGCTCCACCCTGCATAGATAGCCCAAGGCTAGGGTAAGGCCTGTTTGCTCTCCAGGGGATACTCCTCAGACTTCTCACCAGGGAGTTCCTGCCTGTGTACCTGGGGACATAAGGCAGCTCAGCCAACACTTATCAATATTCAAACCAGTAGCGGGAACTTCAGCCCAGCCTCTGCAACACTGGTGCAGGCAGTCGATCTGCCATCTGGGGCAATCCCCTAATAGGGAAGCCACAGGAAGATAAAGTGGTAGGTTAATCCCATAGCAAAATCAACTGTAGGCAGATCGAAGAAGAATTCCTATAAGTCTTCCAGAGAGAGACTAGAAAATGGCACCTGGTCCCTCAAAAACAACTCAACACAAACAGCCATCACCCCCAACGACCTCAACGAAAAAACAGGAGAAACAAAAGGCAAAGGAAGAAGATGGCCTGAACATAACAACATACATAGAAGAAGCAGACATTGAGATGCCATACAAAGAAGCTCTCAGAATGGTGCTTGGAGCGATGCAGAATATGAGGGAAACACTACAGAAAAAGGATGAAATGATAGAGGAGATAAAAGACATATACCAAAGGAAAATACAGGAGCTTGAGGAGCAGGTAACGAAAAACAATAGCAGAATCATGTTCCTTGAGAATCGATTGGAGGAATCAGAGAACCGCATCAGTGGTGTGGAGGACAGCCAAGCAGACTTTAATAAATGTGAACAAAAATCTAATAAGAGCATCAGAGAAGCCGAAGAAAACCTAAGAGCTATGTCTGATGCTATGAAGAGGAACAACATTAGAATTATTGGCCTACCTGAGGAAGACACAACAAAGAAGTCATCTGCAACAATAGAGAGAGAATTCTTGGAGGAAAACTTCCCCAGCCTAATGAATGAAAAACAAGCAACCATCCAGGAGGCTGAAAGAAAACCAGCACGACGGGACCCCAAGAAGAAATCACCAAGGCACATAATAGTTAAACTTTCAAACTTTGAGGAAAAGGAGAAAATCATGAGAGCAGCTAGGGAAAAGCAAGCAATCACATATAAAGGTTCCCACATAAGGATATGCTCAGACCTATCAGCAGAAACTATGAAAAAAAGGAGAGAGTGGAGTAACATACTCCACAAATTGAACGAAAACAACGCAAATCCAAGAATACTCTACCCAGCCAAATTATCGATCAAGATCGATGGAGAAGTAAAAGTCTTCCCAGACAAGGAAAAACTCAAAAAATACGTTACAACAAACCCAGCCTTACAAAAGATCCTTGCCGACTCAGTATGGGCAGAAGAACAACACTCACCAAGCACAAATAAGAGACCAGCACATAGAACAACCTCACCCAGAGCACAACAAAGAGAAAACAGACCCCAAGATAGCAATGGCTTAAGGATGGAAAGAAGTCAAGAATGATACACACACAAAACACACACTAATGAGAAAGGAAAGTAGGAAAACTCCCAACACAAAAAGTATAAAATGGCATCACAGAGTCCGCACATGGAGATAATAACCCTGAATATCAATGGCCTGAACTCAGGCATTAAAAGACTGAGACTAGCAGAATGGCTTAGAAAACACAACCCATCAATTTGCTGCCTACAGGAGACACATGTCAAGTCTACAGACAAAAATAGGCTGAGAATCAAAGGCTGGAGAAGGACCTACCAAGCAAACAGCAACACAAAGAAAGCAGGGGTTGCAATCCTTATCTCGGATAAAATTGACTTCAAAGTGCAAACCATAAAAAGAGATAAGGAGGGACACTATATAATGCTCAAGGGAATCATAGACAATGAACCACTAAGCATTGTAAACATATATTCCCCGAATGAGAGACCAGCTCAATACGTGAACCAAACACTCCAAAAGATTAAGAAAGAAATCACAGACTCGACAATTATAGTGGGTGACTTCAACACACCACTCACTGAGAAAGATAGATCACAGGGAAAGAAACTCAACAAGGAGACTAGAGAGCTAAACTCCACAATTAGACAATTTGACCTAATAGATATATACAGAGCTTTTCATCCAAATACAAAAAATTTCACATTCTTTTCAAGTCCCCATGGCACATATTCGAAGATAGACCACATGCTGGGGCATAAGGCAAATCTACATAAATTTAAGCACATTGAAATAATACAGACCTCTCTCTCTGACCACTGTGCCATAAGACTGGAAATCAACTAAAGGAAGACAAAGAAAATAAGAGCAAATAATTGGAGGATGAATAACTCTCTACTGTAAAAGGAGTGCATACTGGTTCAGATCCGTACGAAATCAGGAAATTTCTCGAAACCAACGAAAATGAGCACACGACGTACCAAAACTTATGGGACACAGCAAAGGCAGTCATCAGAGGAAGGTTCATAGCAATACAAGCACACCTGAGAAAGGAAGAGAGACTCATGACGGATACGCTGACACAAAATTTACAAAAACTAGAGCTGAGTCAGCAGGACAACCCTACTAATAGCAAAAGAAAAGAAATTATAAAAAATCAGGGCTGAGATTCAGGAGAGGGAAAATTAAAAAAACTATGGAAAAAATTAATATCGCTAAAAGTTGGTTCTTTGAAAGGATAAACAGGATCGATAGACCATTGGCAAACCTAACCAAAGAAAGGAGGGAACAAATCTCAATAGCAAGAATAAGGGATGAAAGAGGGGTCATTACAACAGACCCTAATGAAATCAAAAGGATAGTGACACAATACTATGAAGGATTGTACTCCAATGAATTCAACAATTTGGAAGACATGGACAAATTCCTGGAAAAACAATCCCTCCCTAGACTATCCTCGATGGACATCAAGAATCTCAACAGACCCATCGCAATAGAAGAAATAGAAAAGGTTATCAAGGGATTACCAACAAAAAAATCCCCTGGACCAGATTGATACACTGGAGATTTCTATCAAGCATTCAAGGAAGAACTAATACCAATCCTACACAAACTTTTCCAGAACATAGAAAAAGATGGCAAACTCCCAAACTCCTTCTATGAAGCTAGTATAACTCTGATACCCAAACCGGGCAAGGATCCCACAAGAATCGAGAACTACAGACCGATATCCCTAATGAACATTGATGCAAAACTCCTTAACAAAATACTAGCCAACAGAATACAAAAGTATATAAAACAAATAATTCACCATGACCAAGTGGGATTCATACCAGGGATGCAGGGATGGTTCAACATACGAAAGACCATTAGTATTATTCGTCACATTCACATGACAAAGTATAAGAATCACATGATACTATCAATAGACGCAGAAAAAGCATTCGACAACATCCAACACCAATTCCTGTTTAAGACACTAGCGAAGATAGGAATGGAAGGAAAGTTCCTCAAGACAATACAAGCTATATATGAAAAACCAACAGCCAAAGTCATAGTCAATGGAGAAAAGACTAACACAATCCCACTGAAAAAGGGAACCAGACAAGGATGCCCCTTGTCTCCACTCCTATTTAATATCGCGCTAGATGTTTTAGCTAACAGCATAAGGCAAAGAAGTGACATCAAAGGTATTCGTCTGGGGAAGGAAGAGGTGAAACTATGGTTATTTGCAGATGATATGATTTTATATATGGAAAATTCCAAAAGTTCCACAAGGGGAGTACTGGAAGCAATAGAGGAGTTTGGCAAAGTGGCAGGATACAAGATCAACAAACAGAAGTCCATCGGACTGTTATACACATCAGATAAGACCACAGAAGAAGAGATCAAAAAGGTGGTACCCTTCACAATAGTCAAACACAAACTGAAATAGCTAGGGATACACTTGACTGAAAAAACAAAAGATCTATATAGGGAAAACTATAGAACACTATTACAAGAAACCAAGAGCGACCTCAACAAATGGAAGAATATTCCATGCTCTTGGATTGGGAGACTTAATATAGTTAAGATGTCAGTTCTGCCAAAGGCACTATATAAGTTTAATGCTATCCCGATACAATTACCATCATCTTTCTTCAAAGAAATGGAAAAACGGATTACCAACTTCATATGGAGAGGGAAAAAGCCCAGAATTAGCAGAGAACTCCTCAAGAAGAAGGACACCGTGGGAGGGCTTGCTTTACCTGACTTTGGCACATACTATGCAGCCACAGTTCTCAAAACTGCATGGTATTGGTACAATGACAGATACTCAGACCAATGGAAAGAACTAAAAACCCAGAAATAAAAGCATCAGCATACACACAGCTGATCTTTGACAAGGGCCCAAAAAATATCAAATGGGAAGCAGATGCCCTCTTTAACAAGTGGTGCTGGAAAAAATGGATATCAACATGCAGAAAAATGAAGCAAGGCCCTTATCTCACTCCATGCACAAGAATAAACTCAAGGGGGATCACAGACCTTGAAGTTAAACCCCAAACTATTGGGGCCATCAATGAGGGAATTGGGACCAACTTGAGAACTTTGGCGCAGGGAATACACAGGCTATCAGAAATAGGGAAGGACACAAACACAGAGGAGGCACAAATCGACAAATGGGATATACTGAAGATAAAACACTTGTGTACATCTAAAGAATTCACCAAGAGAGTAATAAGAGAGTCCACAGATTGGGAAAACATCTTTAGCAATGACACATCAGACAAAGGCCTTATTACTAAAATCTACAGTACTCTGTTAGCTTCCAAAAAGAAAAAAACTAATAGCCCACTTGAAAGGTGGGCAAAGGACTTGAACAGAAGTTTCACAGGTGCAGAAAATCGAATGGCCAACAAACATATGAGAAAATGTTCCCGATCTTTAGCCATAAGAGAAATGCTAATTAAAACAACAATGAGGTACCACGTGACACCCTCAAAGGTAGCCCAATTCAAAAAATCAGAAAGCAACAAGTGTTGGAGGGGCTGTGGGGATACAGGAACTCTCATTCACTGCTGGTGGGCCTGTAAGTACGTACAGCCACTATGGAAATCAATCTTGCGATACCTAAAACAGATGAAAATAGAGTTACCGCCAAGGCGTGGTGCCCCAACAGACTGGACTGGAAAACGCTCCTAAGGCCCAGCAAACGATCCCTGAACTAACTACAAGCTTTTCTCTTGTGAACTGTTTTGTTCTGTTCTTTTTCAGTGGTTTGTTTTGGTTGTTTTGTTGTCTGGTTGTATATTGTTGCTTTGTTTTCCTCTGTCTAGTTTTCGTGCATGTTAGTGATTCCACAGGTCTGTCTGAATAGGACAGGCTGGATGAACTATCTGGAGGAAAAACAACGGGACCGACAGTTCCGGGGGGACTTGGGGTGGGGGGTAGGGGGGGTAAGGAAGTGGTATTAACAAACCCAGGGACAAGGGAAAAACATGGGACCCCAAATGGTAGAGAAGGGGGAGTGGCAGGCCTGGTGGGAAATGATCAAGGGTAAGGTTGCTTAGAGAAGAGGTATACTCTAGCCCAGGTGGCGATGAAGCATGGTAGTAAGGCAGGAGGAAAGTCAATGGAGATGGAGGAAAGAGCTAGGAGTCAAAGGGCATTCATGGAGGTCTAGACAAAGACATGTACATGCAAATATATATAGGAGGATGGGGAAATAGATCTATGTGTCTATATTTATAGGTCAAGTATTAAGGTGGAGGAAGGACCTTGGGCCTCTACTCAAACACTCCCTCAATGCATGAATACCTTCTTTTATTAAATTGGAACTCTATGATGCTCACTCTCCCGACACAACGGCTGGGGCCAAAGTGGGTGAACAAGTAAATGTGGTGAAGAAAGCTGATGGTGCCCGGCTATCAAAAGAGATAGTGACTGGGGTCTTAAAGGCTTGAAGATAAACAAGCGGCCATCTAGCTGAGAAGCAACAAAGTCCACATGGAAGAGCACACCAGCCTGTGTGATCGAGTGGTCCCAAAGGGATCAGTTACCAGGCATCAAAGAACAAAAAATCATATCATTGATTGCACACTTCCATGATAGGATCGCTGAAGACAAATGGGTGCATAAGCAAATGTGGCGAAGAAAGCTGATGGTGCCCGGCTATCAAAAGAGATAGTGTCTGGGGTCTTACAGGCTTGAAGGCGAACAAGCGGCCATCTAGCTCAGAAGCAAATAAGCTCACATGGAAGAAGCACACCGGCCAGTGCGATCACGAGGTGCCCAAGGGACCAGGTGTAAGGCATCATGCAAAAAAAAAAAAAAGATATAAGTGTGTGTATGTATGTGTATATATGTGTACATGTATATATGTATGTGTATATATGTATATATATCATATTAAATGAAGGGGGAAGTGCAGAGTGGAGACCCAAGGCCCAAGTGTCGGCCAATGGAGATCCCCTCATAGAGGGGTTTAGGAGAGGAGATGGGTTAATTAGGGTGTGAGGTAGTATTGATGAAGAAGACAGCTTTCCCCCAGATCCTGGATGTTTCCTTCCCCCAACTACCATGATCCGAATTCTACCTTGCAGGGCTGGATAGGACAGAGGCTGTACACTGGTACATAGGAGGGCTGGAGATACAGGGAATTCAGGGTGGATGATACCTTCAGGACCAAGGGTATGAGGGAGGATGCTGGGAGAGTGGAGGGTGAGTGGGTTGGAAAGGGGGAACTGATTACAAGGATCCACATGTGACCTCTTCCCTGGGAGAGTGACAGCAGAGAAGGGGGGAAAGGGAGACTCCGGATAGGGCAAGATATGACAAAATAACGAGGTATAAATTACCAAGGGCATATGAGGGAGGGGGGAATGGGGAGGGAGGGGGGGAAAAAGAGGAACTGATGCAAGGGGCATAAGTGGAGAGCAAATGCCTTGAGAATGATTGGGGCAGGGAATGTATGGATGTGCTTTATACAATTGATGTATGTATATGTATGGATTGTGGTAAGAGTTGTTTGAGTCCCTAATAAAATGTAAAAGAAGAAAAGAGAAAAATATGATTAGGGCAAAGACTGTACAGATGTGCTTTATACAATTGATGTATGTATATGTATGAACTGTGAAAAGAATTGTATCAGCCCCAACAAATTGTTAAAATAAAAAAATTTAAAAAAAGAGTTGTAAAAACAAAAAAAAAATAAAAAAAGAAAATAGAGTTACCATATGACCCAGCAATTCCCCTACTTGGCATATACCCAGAAGAGGCAAGAAACAAACCAAGACCAGACATCTCTGCTCCAATGTTCATTGCGGCACAGTTCACAATTGCAAGGAGTTGGAAGCAACCCAAATTTCCATCAACTGAAGATTGAATTAAAAAACTGTGGTATATACATACAATGGAATACTACGCATCACTAAAAAGCAGTGATGAACGTATGAGGCACATAGCTGCATGGGAAGAACTGGAGGAACTCATGCTAAGCGAAGTAAGTCAGGCACAAAAGAACAAGTACAACATGAGTCCGCTGAGGTAAGAATTAAAAAATTTTTTTTAAAAAGCAAAAGTGGCATAGGGAAAAAAGCTACTGTATGCAAACATTTTAGGGGTGAAGACGGTGTAGTATGGAAGATACCAGACCAAAACCAGGGATGTACATGGTAGACAAAGGTGGAGGAGGTGGGGAAAGGAAAACAAAAGGATGAATATAAGGAAGAAAAGGGTAGTGGGGTCATGGGGCATTAATCCACCCAAGGGGAGGGTATTGTTTATATATCCACAGGGAAAGTGGGACCAGACTTCAACCCAGTTTCGCAAGGTGTGAATGCAATATCCCGGCGTGGAGGAGGGAACCAGTGGAGAGGTCTGAGAGGCTGGCCCCAGCACCATAAATTAAGTGGATTCCTGCCCCTCCCCCGAAAAGAATTTGTTCCAAAGGACGACATTGACTCTGCAGCTCCGGGAGATGGACATATTTGATCAGAGCACACGGGAGCAGATGAAGGGGCAGGAGGAGAGAGTGGAGCACAGCCTGGCCCACCAGGCCGTGATGATGATGTTCCTGAGTAGAGCAGCCAGTCCACAGAGAGAACAACATGGCTGGCCCTACTATGAGACATGATGCCCCTCAGTGACTATGGGCGATACAGGGGACAGCACCGGAGACACAGTGTGGGAATTGCACCTGACCTGATCCCACCACACCGAGGCAAATCACTGGGGGAGTGCAGTGGCACAGCAAGGGAATGAAGTGGCAAGGTCCCCAGGGAATGCTGAAAGTGGACTTTGGGGCCAGGGCGTGGTGCCCCAACAGACTGGACTGGAAAACGCTCCTAAGGGCCAGTGAACAATCCCTGAACTAACTACAAGCTTTTCTCTTGTGAACTGTTTTGTTCTGTTCTTTGTCATTGGTTTGTTTTTGTTGTCTGGTTGTATACTGTTGCTTTGTTTTCCTCTGTCTTGTTTTCGTGCATGTTAGTGACTCCACAGGTCTGTCTGAATAGGACAGGCTGGATGAACTATCTGTAGGAAAAACAACGGGACCGACAGTTCCAGGGGGACTTGGGGTGGGGGGGTAGGGGGGTAAGGAAGTGGTGTTAACAAACCCAGGGACAAGGGAAAAACATGGGACCCCAAATGGTAGAGAAGGGGGAGTGGCAGGCCTGGTGGGAAATGATCAAGGATAAGGTTGCTTAGAGAAGAGGTATACTCTAGCCCAGGTGGCGACAAAGCATGGTAGTAGGGCAGGAGGAAAGCCAAGGGAGATGGAGGAAAGAGCTAGGAGTCAAAGGGCATTCATGGAGGTCTAGACAAAGACATGTACATGAAAATATATATAGGAGGATGGGGAAATAGATCTATGTGTCTATATTTATAGGTCAAGTAATAAGGTGGCGGAAGGACCTTGGGCCTCTACTCAAACACTCCCTCAATGCATGAATACCTTCTTTTATTAAATTGGAACTCTATGATGCTCACTCTCCCGACACAACGGCTGGAGCCAAAGTGGGTGAACAAGTAAATGTGGTGAAGAAAGCTGATGGTGCCCACCTATCAAAAGAGATAGTGACTGGGGTCTTAAAGGCTTGAAGGTGAACAAGCGGCCATCTAGCTGAGAAGCAACAAAGTCCACATGGAAGAACACACCAGCCTGTGTGATCGAGTGGTCCCAAAGGGATCAGTTACCAGGCATCAAAGAACAAAAAATCATATCATTGACTGCACACCTCCATGATAGGATCGCTGAAGACAAATGGGTGCATAAGCAAATGTGGCGAAGAAAGCTGATGGTACCCAGCTATCAAAAGAGATAGTGTCTGGGGTCTTAAAGGCTTGAAGGTGAACACGCGGCCATCAAGCTCAGAAGCCAAAAAGAACACATGGAAGAAGCACACCGGCCAGTGCGATCACAAGGTGCCAAGGGACCAGGTATAAGGCATCATGCAAAAAAAAAACAACAACAACGATATTAGTGTGTGTATGTATGTGTATATATGTGTATATGTATATGTATATATATACCATATTAAATGAAGGGGGAAGTGCAGAGTGGAGACCCAGGGCCCAAGTGTCGGCCAATGGAGATCCCCTCATAGAGGCGTTTAGGAGAGGAGATGGGTTAATTAGAGTGCGAGGTAGTACCGATGAAGAACACAGCTTTCCCCCAGATCATGGATGCTTCCTCCCCCCAACTACCATGATCTGAATTCTACCTTGCAGGCCTGGATAGGACAGAGGCTGTACACTGGTACATATGAGGGCTGGAGGTACAGGGAATCCAGGGTGGATGATAGCTTCAGACCAAGGGTGTGAGGGACGATGCTGGGAGAGTAGAGGGTGAGTGGGTTGGAAAGGGGGAACTGATTACAAGGATCCACATGTTACCTCTTCCCTGGGAGAGGGACAGCAGAGAAGGGTGGAAGGGAGACTCAGGATAGGGCAAGATATGACAAAATAACGAGGTATAAATTACCAAGGGCACATGAGGGAGGGGGGAAAGTGGAGGGAGGGGAAAAAAAAGAGGACCTGATGCAAGGGGCTTAAGTGGAGAGCAAATGCCTTGAGAATGATTGGGGCAGGGAATGTATGGATGTGCTTTATAGAATTGAGGTATGTATATGTATGGATTGTGGTAAGAGTTGTATGAGTCCCTAATAAAATGTAAAAGAAGAAAAGAGAAAAAAATGATTAGGGCAAAGACTGTACAGATGTGCTTTATACAATTGATGTATGTATATGTATGAACTGTGAAAAGAATTGTGTGAGCCCCTAATAAATTTTTAAAATTAAAAAAAAAAGAAGTGAAGATTTTAACCAGAGAGGACCAGAGCTGCTCGACAGCATGCAGACCTCCTTATGAGCAGGGTGAGTGTGACAAACATACATAAAGAAGCACATACGAAGTTACCACTGTGTTTACTTTGCCTAGACCACTGGTTGACAGACTGTCGAGGTGTTTGCTAAAACCCATGCTACGCAAAAAAACCGTATATGATGTGCAAGAACACACACACACACACATTCAGGACCCCCCAAACATTTCTCTCTAAGGGCATAGCATTATGCATATGCCCTGGTCTTGATGTGCAATCATGAAATATAGATAAAAGTCCTATTTTTCCCCACAAACCATTTGAAGAGAACATAAGAAGAGAAAAAGGAGAAGTGAAACCTATGCATACCTACACAAAATTTTCCAGAGAGGAGGAGGGAGAATAATTTCACTCACTTGTGAGCCTCCTGATGCCTAAACTGGGCTCAGACCCATTGAAGGCAGAGACGCAGGCGCACATGGGTACATCTCCCTCAGCTTGCCCTCATCATCTTGCAAGGATGACCAGTAGTCACATCCAAGGGAGATCAGAGCAGGTCTTCTATCTTGCCAAGCAGTTCGGTGATGTCTTGCAAGGTTGATTAGTGCAGGTCTTCCATCAGCATCCTCTGTGGAGAATCTGCAATATCTTGCTCGGTAGCTTAGACCAGGTCTCCTCACAGCATCTTGCAAGGAATATCTACCACATCTTGGCCAGAAAGACCAGAGAAGCTCTCCTATCAGCATCTTGCAAGGAATCCTCAGCATTTAGCAAGGAAAACCAGAGCAGGTCTTCTATATTGCAAACACGATCATCCACACGTGCAAGGAAGATCAGAGCACGACTTCCGTCGCTATCTTGCAAGGGAGATCAGAAGCAGGTTGCAAGAAGATCGGGACAAGTCTCATCTCCGCACGATTTAAGAAAGACGAGGCATATTTTGCATGGATTATCAGGCCAGGTCATCTGTCAGCATCTTCCAAGGAAGATCGGCGACATCTTGCAAGGCGGGTCAGAGCCGGTCTGCGGTCAGCATCTTGCAAGCAAGATCAGCAAAATCTTGCCAGAAAGATCGGAGCGGGTCTTCCCTCAGCACCTCTAAAGGAAGACTAGGGATTACTTGCAAGGAGGCTAAAGCAGGTCTTGTATCAGCATCTTGCAAGGAAGGTCAGCAATATCTTGCATGGCAGATCAGAAGGCCAGGCACATCTTGCAAGGAAGATCTCAGCAAGTATTGTATCAGCCTCTGGGTAAGGAGATCCGCAAAATCTGGCATGGCAGATCACACCAGGTCTTCCATCAGCATCCTGTAAGGCTGATGGAAGCATCTGGAAAGGATGATCAGACCAGGTCTTCTCTCAGCACCCGTTCAGGGTAACAGGGATATCTTGCGGTTCTTCTCTGGCACCTTGCATGCAAGGGCTGGAGCAACTTGCAAGGAACATCCTGGCTCGTTGTCTACCGGCATATTGCAAGGCAGATCATGGAAGATCAGAGTAGGCCTTCTTTCAGCACCATGAAGAAATATGAACGACATCTTGAAAGTCAGCTCAGAGCAGGTTCTCCCGGCATCTTCCAAGGAAGATTAGCGATCTCTTATTACGAACACCCTAGTACGTCTTCTCTCACCATCTTGCATGGCACATCGAAAGCATCTTTCAAGGAAGATGTGGCCAGGTCTTCTCCCAGCATCGTGATAGATATATCAGCAATTTTGCAAAGCAGATCAGAGCAGGTCTTCTATCAGCATGTTGCAGGGAAGGTCAGTGGAGTTTTCAAGGAAGGGCACATCCGATTGATCCCATCTCACAAGGAAGATCCTATCATCTGTGGGTTAGGGAGTGGTGCTGCGAACATTTTCCAGAAAGGGTACTGTGTGAAGTAGCTCTGCAGGTCATCTCATGCAGCAGCTGCTTCTAGGTGTGTAGTATCAGCATGTTGTGCCTACCATCAGATTTGGCTATGTATATATATTTTTCGACACCTGAATTTCTTTGTCGGCCTGTCTGTTAGGCCCTTCCTAGTCATCAGTCGTCTGTCTTACTCAGGATTACAGCATACAATAACACACACACACAAACACACACACACACACACACACACAAGTCAACATTTGAGCTTGCACGGCAAGATAATCAGCCAATTTCTTTAAATAACATTCTTCAATATAACAATCTGATTATTTTGTAATCTAATTTTAAAATGTAGACTTAAAGAAAATCCTGAAACATGTGAGAAATGAAACCAGACCCAGAATTATTGCAGCGTAGGAGGAGGTGAATTTGTTAGCCAGTGTGTAGCCTGAGTTGTTTGACAGCCTGCACAGCTCCGAGGAGCAGCACCAATTTGATAAACACATGTAAATTGGCATATCAGAAAGTACCACAGTGTTTGCGTGACCTAGACCACTGTTCGACTGACTTCCAAGGTGTTTGGTAAATCCTAGTTACACAAGGACTCTTGTGTGATGTGCAATCACACGGAAACACTCACACACCCATACACCCATACACCCATACACACACACACACACACACACACACACGAGTCAACATTTGCGTGCACCCAACCAGAGCATCAGCGAGTATCTTTAAAATACATTATTCTGTATATAAACCCGATATTAAAATGAATAATTAAAAAAATCATGAAAGCTTTGAGCAATGAAATTAGCACCCATACTATTCCCCAGTAAGAAGAGGTGAAGTGACACACCAGAGAGACTCCGCAGAATCCAGCCCAGGTGAATTGCTCAGAGTGAAATTCAACGCCACTGGATCGCAGAAGGTGCACCATAAAGATAAGTAGGCACAGATCTATGGGGTTTTGAGGGGCTGGGGACTTTTGGCTTACCTCAGTGGAAGCCAGCTGGGGCTCGACTCTAGTCCAGTTGCCGGATCTGCACAAGCCTGGACCATTTGGAGCCTGTATCAGGGCTTGGTCTCAGCACAGCCACAGTTTTTCCCTATCTGCCTCAGGGCAGGAACAGGACGCTTGTGGCTCCACTGGCAGGGATCGGGTTCATCTACATTGTTGCTTCTGTTTGCGTCTCTGCTTTATATTCCCACACAGCCTTGGTGGGCTGCGCAGGGGCTTTTTCAAGGCACAGCCACAGCCGCAGCCGCAGCCGCGCCGCCTGGTCTGAGCAGGGAATAAACCCAAACCCCCACAGCTCCATAGGCAGGGATCAAACTTCAGCTACACGGCGATGTCTGTTAACATCTCTGCTCTCTGTCCCCCCATTTCTCTGGGGGCGGCTCAGCAGTTTTCTTGCGACCCTTCTTGGGGCTCAGCTGCGAACTACCGCTGGGGCTTGGGCAGGGAGTAAGCCCTTGTAGATCCACAGGCAGGGAGTGGGACTCAGCTACATAGTTTCTTTTGCTTCCCTCGCTTCCCTGTACCCCTGCACAGTCTAGTCTCATTTTTGATTTTTCTCACCCCCCTTGTTCCTGCCCTGCTCTCTCACACTCCATTGCAGACTTACGGGGCACTCCCATTGCCCTAGGGCATTTGCGCCTGGGTCACACCCAGCTAGGTGAGCTCCACCCTGCATAGATAGCCCAAGGCTAGGGTAAGGCCTGTTTGCTCTCCAGGGGATACTCCTCAGACTTCTCACCAGGGAGTTCCTGCCTGTGTACCTGGGGACATAAGGCAGCTCAGCCAATACTTATCAATATTCAAACCAGTAGCGGGAACTTCAGCCCAGCCTCTGCAACACTGGTGCAGGCAGTCGATCTGCCATCTGGGGCAATCCCCTAATAGGGAAGCCACAGGAAGATAAAGTGGTAGGTTAATCCCATAGCAAAAACAGCTGTAGGCAGATCGAAGAAGAATTCCTATAAGTCTTCCAGAGAGAGACTAGAAAATGGCACCTGGTCCCTCAAAAACAACTCAACACAAACAGCCATCACCCCCAACGACCTCAACGAAAAAACAGGAGAAACAAAAGGCAAAGGAAGAAGATGGCCTGAACATAACAACATACATAGAAGAAGCAGACATTGAGATGCCATACAAAGAAGCTCTCAGAATGGTGCTTGGAGCGATGCAGAATATGAGGGAAACACTACAGAAAAAGGATGAAATGATAGAGGAGATAAAAGACATATACCAAAGGAAAATACAGGAGCTTGAGGAGCAGGTAACGAAAAACAATAGCAGAATCATGTTCCTTGAGAATCGATTGGAGGAATCAGAGAACCGCATCAGTGGTGTGGAGGACAGCCAAGCAGACTTTAATAAATGTGAACAAAAATCTAATAAGCGCATCAGAGAAGCCGAAGAAAACCTAAGAGCTATGTCTGATGCTATGAAGAGGAACAACATTAGAATTATTGGCCTACCTGAGGAAGACACAACAAAGAAGTCATCTGCAACAATAGAGAGAGAATTCTTGGAGGAAAACTTCCCCAGCCTAATGAATGAAAACCAAGCAACCATCCAGGAGGCTGAAAGAAAACCAGCACGACGGGACCCCAAGAAGAAATCACCAAGGCACATAATAGTTAAACTTTCAAACTTTGAGGAAAAGGAGAAAATCATGAGAGCAGCTAGGGAAAAGCAAGCAATCACATATAAAGGTTCCCACATAAGGATATGCTCAGACCTATCAGCAGAAACTATGAAAAAAAGGAGAGAGTGGAGTAACATACTCCACAAATTGAACGAAAACAACGCAAATCCAAGAATACTCTACCCAGCCAAATTATCGATCAAGATCGATGGAGAAGTAAAAGTCTTCCCAGACAAGGAAAAACTCAAAAAATACGTTACAACAAACCCAGCCTTACAAAAGATCCTTGCCGACTCAGTATGGGCAGAAGAACAACACTCACCAAGCACAAATAAGAGACCAGCACATAGAACAACCTCACCCAGAGCACAACAAAGAGAAAACAGACCCCAAGATAGCAATGGCTTAAGGATGGAAAGAAGTCAAGAATGATACACACACAAAACACACACTAATGAGAAAGGAAAGTAGGAAAACTCCCAACACAAAAAGTATAAAATGGCATCACAGAGTCCGCACATGGAGATAATAACCCTGAATATCAATGGCCTGAACTCAGGCATTAAAAGACTGAGACTAGCAGAATGGCTTAGAAAACACAACCCATCAATTTGCTGCCTACAGGAGACACATGTCAAGTCTACAGACAAAAATAGGCTGAGAATCAAAGGCTGGAGAAGGACCTACCAAGCAAACAGCAATACAAAAAAAAAAGCAGGGGTTGCAATCCTTATCTCGGATAAAATTGACCTCAAAGTGCAAACCATAAAAAGAGATAAGGAGGGACACTATATAATGCTCAAGGGAATCATAGACAATGAACCACTAAGCATTGTAAACATATATTCCCCGAATGAGAGACCAGTTCAATACGTGAAACAAACACTCCAAAAGATTAAGAAAGAAATCACAGACTCGACAATTATAGTGGGTGACTTCAACACACCACTCACTGAGAAAGATAGATCACAGGGAAAGAAACTCAACAAGGAGACTAGAGAGCTAAACTCCACAATTAGACAATTTGACCTAATAGATATATACAGAGCTTTTCATCCAAATACAAAAAAATTCACATTCTTTTCAAGTCCCCATGGCACATATTCGAAGATAGACCACATACTGGGGCATAAGGCAAATCTACATAAATTTAAGCTCATTGAAATAATACAGACCTCTCTCTCTGACCACTGTGCCATAAGACTGGAAATCAACTAAAGGAAGACAAAGAAAATAAGAGCAAATAATTGGAGGATGAATAACTCTCTACTGTAAAAGGAGTGCATACTGGTTCAGATCCGTACGAAATCAGGAAATTTCTCGAAACCAACGAAAATGAGCACACGACGTACCAAAACTTATGGGACACAGCAAAGGCAGTCATCAGAGGAAGGTTCATAGCAATACAAGCACACCTGAGAAAGGAAGAGAGACTCATGACGGATACGCTGACACAAAATTTACAAAGACTAGAGCTGAGTCAGCAGGACAACCCTACTAATAGCAAAAGAAAAGAAATTATAAAAATCAGGGCTGCGATTCAGGAGAGGGAAAATAAAAAAACTATGGAAAAAATTAATATCGCTAAAAGTTGGTTCTTCGAAAAGATAAACAGGATCGATAGACCACTGGCAAACCTAACCAAAGAAAGGAGGGAACATATCTCAATAGCAAGAATAAGGGATGAAAGAGGGGTCATTACAACAGACCCTAATGAAATCAAAAGGATAGTTACACAATACTATGAAGGATTGTACTCCAATGAATTCAACAATTTGGAAGACATGGACAAATTCCTGGAAAAACAATCCCTCCCTAGACTATCCTCGGTGGACATCAAGAATCTCAACAGACCCATCGCAATAGAAGAAATAGAAAAGGTTATCAAGGGATTACCAACAAAAAAATCCCCTGGACCAGATGGATACACTGGAGAATTCTATCAAGCATTCAGGGAAGAACTAATACCAATCCTACACAAACTTTTCCAGAACATAGAAAAAGATGGCAAACTCCTTCTATGAAGCTAGTATAACTCTGATACCCAAACCGGGCAAGGATCCCACAAGAATCGAGAACTACAGACCGATATCCCTAATGAACATTGATGCAAAACTCCTTAACAAAATACTAGCCAACAGAATACAAAAGTATATAAAACAAATAATTCACCATGACCAAGTGGGATTCATACCAGGGATGCAGGGATGGTTCAACATACGAAAGACCATTAGTATTATTCGTCACATTCACATGACAAAGTATAAGAATCACATGATACTATCAATAGACGCAGAAAAAGCATTCGACAACATCCAACACCAATTCCTGTTTAAGACACTAGCGAAGATAGGAATGGAAGGAAAGTTCCTCAAGACAATACAAGCTATATATGAAAAACCAACAGCCAAAGTCATAGTCAATGGAGAAAAGACTAACACAATCCCACTGAAAAAGGGAACCAGACAAGGATGCCCCTTGTCTCCACTCCTATTTAATATCGCGCTAGATGTTTTAGCTAACAGCATAAGGCAAAGAAGTGACATCAAAGGTATTCGTCTGGGGAAGGAAGAGGTGAAACTATCGTTATTTGCAGATGATATGATTTTATATATGGAAAGTTCCACAAGGGGAGTACTGGAAGCAATAGAAGAGTTTGGCAGAGTGGCAGGATACAAGATCAACAAACAGAAGTCCATCGGACTGTTATACACATCAGATAAGACCACAGAAGAAGAGATCAAAAAGGTGGTACCCTTCACAATAACCAAAAACAAACTGAAATAGCTAGGGATACACTTGACTGAAAAAATAAAAGATCTATATAGGGAAAACTATAGAACACTATTACAAGAAACCAAGAGCGACCTCAACAAATGGAAGAATATTCCACGCTCTTGGATTGGGAAACTTAATATAGTTAAGATGTCAGTTCTGCCAAAGGCACTATATAAGTTTAATGCTATCCCGATACAATTACCATCATCTTTCTTCAAAGAAATGGAAAAACTGATTACCAACTTCATATGGAGAGGGAAAAAGCACAGAATTAGCAGAGAACTCCTCAAGAAGAAGGACACCATGGGAGGGCTTGATTTACCTGACTTTGGCACATACTATACAGCCACAGTTCTCAAAACTGCATGGTATTGGTACAATGACAGATACTCAGACCAATGGAAAAGAACTGAAAACCTAGAAATAAAAGCATCAGCATACACACAGCTGATCTTTGACAAGGGCCCAAAAAATATCAAATGGGAAGCAGATGCCCTCTTTAACAAGTGGTGCTGGAAAAAATGGATATCAACATGCAGAAAAATTAAGCAAGGCCCTTATCTCACTCCATGCACAAGAATAAACTCAAGGTGGATCATAGACCTTGAAGTTAAACCCCAAACTATTAGGGCCATCAATGAGGGAATTGGGACCAACTTGAGAACTTTGGCGCAGGGAATACACAGGCTATCAGAAATAGGGAAGGACACAAACACAGAGGAGGCACAAATCGACAAATGGGATATACTGAAGATAAAACACTTGTGTACATCTAAAGAATTCACCAAGAGAGTAATAAGAGAGTCCACAGACTGGGAAAACATCTTTAGCAATGACACATCAGACAAAGGCCTTATTACTAAAATCTACAGTACTCTGCTAGCTTCCAAAAAGAAAAAAACCAATAGCCCACTTGAAAGGTGGGCAAAGGACTTGAACAGAAGTTTCACAGGGGCAGAAAATCGAATGGCCAACAAACATATGAGAAAATGTTCCCGATCTTTAGCCATAAGAGAAATGCTAATTAAAACAACAATGAGGTACCACGTGACACCCTCAAAGGTAGCCCAATTCAAAAAATCAGAAAGCAACAAGTGTTGGAGGGGCTGTGGGGATACAGGAACTCTCATTCACTGCTGGTGGGCCTGTACGTATGAACAGCCACTATGGAAATCAATCTGGCGATACCTAAAACAGATGGAAATAGAGCTACCATATGACCCAGCAATTCCCCTACTGGGCATATACCCAGAAGAGGCAAGAAACAAACCAAGACCAGACATCTGTGCTCCAATGTTCATTGTGGCACAGTTCACAATTGCAAGGAGTTGGAAGCAACCCAAATTTCCATCAACTGACGATTGGATTAAAAAACTGTGGTATATACATACAATGGAATACTACTCATCACTAAAAAGCAGTGATGAACGAATGAGGCACATAGCGGCATGGGAAGAACTGGAGGAACTCATGCTAAGCGAAGTAAGTCAGGCACAAAAGGACAAGTACAACATGAGTCCGCTGAGGTAAGAATTTAAAAAAAAATTTTTTAAAAAAAGCAAAAGTGGCATAGGGAAAAAAGCTACTGTATACAAACATTTTAGGGGTGAAGATGGTGTAGTATGGAAGAGACCAGACCAAAACCAGGGATGTATATGGTAGACAATGGTGGAGGAGGTGGGGAAAGGAAAACAAAAGGATGAATACAAGAAAGAAAAGGGTAGTGGGGTCATGGGGCCTTAATCCACCCAAGGGGAGGGTATTGTTTATATCTCCACAGGGAAAGTGGGACCAGACTTCAACCCAGTTTCGCAAGGTGTGAATGCAATATCCCGGCGTGGAGGAGGGAACCGGTGGAGAGGTCTGGGAGGCTGGCCCCAGCACCATAAATTAAGTGGATTCCTGCCCCTCCCCCGAAAAGAATTTGTTCCAAAGGACGACATTGACTCTGCAGCTATGGGAGATGGACATATTTGATCAGAGCACACGGGAGCAGATGAAGGGGCAGGAGGAGAGAGTGGAGCACAGCCTGGCCCACCAGGCCGTGATGATGATGTTCCTGAGTAGAGCAGCCAGTCCACAGAGAGAACAACATGGCTGGCCCTACTATGAGACATGATGCCCCTCAGTGACTAAGGGCGATACAGGGGACAGCACCGGAGACACAGTGTGGGAATTGCACCTGACCTGATCCCACCACACCGAGGCAAATAACTGGGGGAGTGCAGTGGAACAGCAAGGGAATGGAGTTGCAAGGTCCCCAGGGAATGCTGAAAGTGGACTTTGGGGCCAGGGCGTGGTGCCCCAACAGAATGGACTGGAAAACGCTCCTAAGGGCCAGCAAACGATCCCTGAACTAACTACAAGCTTTTCTCTTGTGAACTGTTTTGTTCTGTTCTTTGTCAGTGGCTTGTTTTTGTTGTTCTGTTGTCTGGTTGTATACTGTTGCTTTGTTTTCCTCTGTCTAGTTTTTGTGCATGTTAGTGACTCCACAGGTCTGTCTGAATAGGACAGGCTGGATGAACTATCTGGAGGAAAAACAACAGGACCGACAGTTCTGGGGGGACTTGGGGTGGGGGGGGTAAGGAAGTGGTGTTAACAAACCCAGGGACAAGGGAAAAACATGGGACCCCAAATGGTAGAGAAGGGGGAGTGGCAGGCCTGGTGGGAAATGATCAAGGGTAAGGTTGCTTAGAGAAGAGGTATACTCTAGCCCAGGTGGCGATGAAGCATGGTAGTAGGGCAGGAGGAAAGTTAAGGGAGATGGAGGAAAGAGCTAGGAGTCAAAGGGCATTCATGGAGGTCTAGACAAAGACATGTACATGCAAATATATATAGGAGGATGGGGAAATAGATCTATGTGTCTATATTTATAGGTCAAGTATTAAGGTGGCGGAAGGACCTTGGGCCTCTACTCAAACACTCCCTCAATGTGAGTACCTTCTTTTATTTAATTGGAACTCTATGATGCTCACTCTCCCAACACAACGGCTGGAGCCAAAGTGGGTGAACAAGTAAATGTGGTGAAGAAAGCTGATGGTGCCTGGCTATCAAAAGAGATAGTGACTGGGGACTTAAAGGCTTGAAGATAAACAAGCAGCCATCTAGCTCAGAAGCAACAAAGTCCACATGGAAGAACACACCAGCCTGTGTGATCGAGTGGTCCCAAAGGGATCAGTTACCAGGCATCAAAGAACAAAAAATCATATCATTGACTGCACACCTCCATGATAGTATCGCTGAAGACAAATGGGTGCATAAGAAAATGTGGTGAAGAAAGCTGATGGTGCCCGGCTATCAAAAGAGATAGTGTCTGGGGTCTTAAAGGCTTGAAGGTGAACAAGCGGCCATCTCGCTCAGAAGCAAATAAGCCCACATGGAAGAAGCACACCGGCCAGTGCGATCACGAGGTGCCCAAGGGACCAGGTATAAGGCATCATGCAAAAAAAAAAAAAGATATAAGTGTGTGTATGTATGTGTATATGTATATATGTATGTGTGTGTATGTATGTGTGTATATACATCATATTAAATGAAGGGAGAAGTGCAGAGTGGAGACCCAAGGCCCAAGTGTCGGCCAATGGAGATCCCCTCATAGAGGCGTTTAGGAGAGGAGATGGGTTAATTAGGGTGTGAGGTAGTATCGATGAAGAACACAGCTTTCCCCCAGATCCTGGATGCTTCCTCTTTTCCAACTACCATGATCCGAATTCTACCTTGCAGGGCTGGATAGGACAGAGGCTGTACACTGGTGCATATCAGGGTTGGAGGTACTGGGAATCCAGGGTGGATGATACCTTCAGGACCAAGGGCGTGAGGGACGATGCTGGGAGAGTGGAGGGTGAGTGGGTTGGAAAGGGGGAACTGATTACAATGATCCACATGTGACCTCTTCCCTGGGAGAGGGACAGCAGAGAAGGGGGGAAGGGAGACTCCGGATAGGGCAATATATGACAAAATAACGATGTATAAATTACCAAGGGCATATGAGGGAGGGGGGAATGGGGAGGGAGGGGGGAAAAAAAAGAGGACCTGATGCAAGGGGCTTAAGTGGAGAGCCAATGCCTTGAGAATGATTGGTGCAGGGAATGTATGGATGTGCTTTATACAATTGATGTATGTATATGTATGGATTGTGGTAAGAGTTGTATGAGTCCCTAATAAAATGTAAAAGAAGAAAAGAGAAAAAAATGATTAGGGCAAAGACTGTACAGATGTGCTTTATACAATTGATGTATGTATATGTATGAACTGTGGAAAGAATTGTATGAGCCCCAATAAATTGTTAAAATTAAAAAAAAAGGTACCAGGAGGTTCTCTCACACCACATGCAGCGCACAGTAAGTAGGACGCACCCAATAAGCTACATTTCCGGCTGGGACACCGCCACTTCCACCCCATCTCTGAGCACCCGGGTTGGGACGAGCCGGCGGGTTTGGTCTCTGCCTTCACTTCACCTTTGAGGCGGTTCTGGACCCGACCATCGGCTTGGATGCACACACCCAGATGTCTGGGGAAGGGAAGAGCTAGGGTGCTGTTTAGGCTGGGGCCAGGGCCAGAGGCGGGGCCTGGAGCGGCGCGGGGAGGAGCCAGTGAGAGTCATCAAGCAACAATGGGCCCTCAGACTTTGATAATGATGGCCAGGTCACCTGCGGGCAGAAACGGTACTTTCTCCCAGCACCGAGAGTGTGCATGGGAGACATAAAACGATGTACAACATACGTGGACTGTGTAAGCTTGTGATCAGATTCCCCAGATGGGGCATCCTCCTCACTAACATGAACCATCCAGCCATCCAACCCTGCCACGGTGTTAATGGTGCTGACGCAAGAACCGAAACTAATGACCTTTGAGGTGAAGGACCATTCTGCTCCCCAAAGCATTGTCATGTATGAAGACTGCCTTTAGGATAAAAGAAGTAGCTGGCATCATATGCTCTCGGTAAATTTTATGTCAGAGTAACAAAATTTAAATATAAAACAAGCGGGAGCACTAAAACGTGATGGCAGAAGGGGGTGGGTTGTTAAACTTGACTGTCCTTAGAGTTGGAATTTGTACTTTTATCTTGTTTTATTTTGCTTGAATGCTATTGGGGCAGTTAAACATGACAGTTCAGTTCAATTATGCTTATCATGATTTTCCCACTCGGCTAATTTATCACTCACCAGAGGTTCTATCAAAACAATGGTTTCAAGTGCATGGGCAGAATATTTGTAGAGACTCTTCCAAATTGCGAGGTCTGGAATTTTAATTTACTTCCTCCAAGTAACTCTTGTCTGTTGGGTCTCTCACAACAAGTGCTTATGGGACAGATCAAAGTGAAGCACTTCCCTATTAATTTGCATCCATAAAGACTATGCTTCTTTTATGGCTGTTATACTAGAAAATTTCATTATGAAAGTTCTAGGCAGATTCCAAAGTTGCTGGCTGAAAATGGAGAAATGAGAATTTCAATATTGTTACATTTTCCAATTTGGTCAGATCATTCCACAGGCGACAGAAAACTCTGTCGCCTAACTTTATAAAGAATAGGTTTCGGAGGCTGGGAAGATGGCCGACAGGGACACCCGCATACTCTGAGAGCTCCTCCAAACAAAGCGGGATTGGCGACCAGGTAGCTGAATCTGGTGAGTGAAATATCCTCCTGGGACAGCACCCCAGTCCTTCCCCACGTATTTGTCCTGAGCAGGGGTCTAGGTGAAAGAGGACCGGACTAGTGGGACATCTCTGGCCACTAAGCTGCCATGAGCTCACTGGCGACCGGCTTAGGCTCCATCCCCAAACCGGACGCCAGCCCAGAGCCGCTTGCCTGCCCTGCCTACTCCAGCGGCCCACTCCCCACTCGCGGATCCCCACTGGGAGAGAAGCTTTCCTCTCCCGCAGTTCCCCTCTCCCCGCAGGGCAGCGATCTGCCCTCGGGCCCACGTCCCTCCCTCCATTCATCCAAGCTCAGGGGAGCGGACCCGCGGGTTGTCTGGCGACCCCCACGGGGGACCATCCACCCGCACCGCTGCCGCGGACCTCTCCACCTGCCCTCCGTGCGCTGGCCTCCCACCCCCGCCCGCCCCCGCCTGCCCCTGGCAGCCTAGCGCCAGCTCCACTCCTGGCGGGGACCCTGCGCTGAGCACTTCCCGCCAACAGGAGCCATAGCCCAACCCGCGCCTGTCCCGGACCCTGAGCTTCCGCGGAGCGCCGCACCCCGTGCTGCTGAGTCTGCCCACCACGGGCCCCTCCCTGCGCAAGGCACATGAGTAGGTGCCCTCCCCAGGGTGCTGCGGGGACCCCGGCGGCCGCGACTCTGAGCCTGAGCAGAGGAAGGGCGCCATTGCCCCCTGCGGTTTCGCGCCAAGCCTCCTTTGCCGGCGCCATTACCCCCTGCGGTTTCGCGGCAAAAGGGCGGAGAGCGAACGCCATTATTCCCTGCAGTGTCCCGCAGCTGCCTGCGCAGCTATCCAAGGGGCCTCCCCGCGCCCGCTCACAGCCCGGGCAGATCAAACATTCCACCTGCAGTGGAGCCTGGGACTCGGCTTTGCAGTCCCTGAGGAGCCGTCAGTGAGCTCCAGCCAGCTCTCACCACCTGGGGCCCTGTTGGGTCCCCAGTGCCAGCCCTAAGCCTGCCGCAGCCCACCCCAGCCACCCCAGGAGACGGCACAGTGGCCTGAGCCTCCACACAATAAGGTTACTCCTGTCTCCCAGAAGCATGGGGCCTATTAAAGGATCAAGGAAAAATCAACAGACCACATCACTCCCAACAAAAAAATCAGAGAAACGAGGCACTTTAACAGACCTAACGTCACTCATAGAAGAAACAGATATAGATCAGCCACAAAAGGAAATCTTCAGAACTCTGCTTGCAGTAATACAGGAGCTAAGAGAAGCAAACCAAAATAAGGATGCAACGATAGATGGGGTGAAATGCACAATAGAGGGGATGAAGTCCACAATAGAGGGGATGAATACTATCCACCAAAAGGAACTGCAGAAACTAACAGAGGAGGTAGCAGAGGCCACACAAAAGGTCACAGAAGCTATATCTAGGCTTGAGGAGGCTGAGAACCGTATCAGTGAACTCGAGGACGCTCAAACCAAACGAAGCAAGCGAGAAAAGCAATCAGATAGGAAAATTAAAGAAACAGAAGACAGCCTGAGATCAATGACAGATGCTATGAAGAGGAATAATATTCGAATAATCGGTCTACCGGAACACAACATAACACACAAATCGACCGCCAAGATAGCAAAGGAATTCCTGGAAGAAAATTTCCCCAACCTAACAAAGGAGAATCCGACTCTCATACAGGAAGCAGAGAGGACGCCGGCTAAGCTAAACACCAAGAAGAACACGCCAAGGCATATAATTGTAAAATTATCCAACTTAGAGGAAAAAGAGAAAATTCTACGAGCATCAAGAGAAAGGAAGACAGTCACATACAAAGGAGCGCAGGTAAGGTTATGCTCAGACTTATCAGCCGAAACCATGAAGAGGAGGAGAGAATGGAGCAGCATCTTCCAAAAACTGAAAAATGAAAATGCCTCCCCCAGAATCCTATACCCTGCCAAGTTATCCATTAAGATAGAGGGTAAGATAAGGGTCTTCCAGGACAAGGAAGAACTCAAAAAATATACTGCAAGTCACCCGACCCTGCAGAACATACTGGCTGACTCACTATGGCCAGAAGATCAAGCTCCAACTAGAACCACCAGGAGACCACCATATAGCCCATCTTCATCTAGAAGCCAACATGCCAGCAACACGTACCAGGACAACACGGTCTCAGATGGAAAAGAGGACAGGATAGAAACCCTCCACTCAAACGCAGTACACTGATATGAAGGAAGATAGGCAAAGACCCAAAACACAAAACAGAATATGGCAACCATGAAGCCAGAGATTGTAATAATCACTTTGAATACAAATGGGCTCAATGCATATGTTAAAAGAAAGAGGCTGGAGGATTGGATTAGAAAACATAACCCATCAATCTGCTGCCTGCAAGAGACACACCTTAAGCGAGCAGACAAGCATATGCTGAGACTAAAGGGCTGGCAGAAAGTTTACCAAGTAAATGGTAACTCCAAGAAGGCAGGAGTGGCTATCTTAATCTCCGACAAAATGGATCTCAAGATCCAAAACATAAAAAGAGACAAAGAGGGACATTACATAATGCTCAAAGGCTCAGTAAACCAGGAAGCAATAAGCATACTGAATATTTACGCACCTAATAATGGTGCGGCAAATTTCGTCAAACAAACTATTAAAAAAATGACAGAAGAAATCACGGAAACAACAATAATAGTGGGGGACTTCAACACTCCACTATCAGAGAAAGACAGGTCACAGGGAAAGAAGCTCAGCAAAGAGGCCAGAGAGCTAAACAATGTAATTAGGCAACAGGGCCTGATAGACATCTATAGAGCCTTTCATCCAAAAGCAAAAGGTTTCACATTCTTCTCCAATCCACACGGATCTTTCTCAAGAATAGATCACATGCTGGGGCACAAGGCCAGCCTGAGTAAATTCAAACACATAGATATTATCCAGACGTCTTTCTCAGACCATCATGCCATAAAGCTGGAGATTAATAGGAGGGCACCCAGAAAAGCAAGGGCCACCAATTGGAGAATAAACAACGATCTCCTGCGACATGAATGGGTTAAGGTCCAGATCAGAGAGGATATCAGGAAATTTCTAGAAACTAATGAGAACGAGCATACAACATATCAAAACTTATGGGACACTGCAAAGGCAGTTGTCAGAGGTAGCTTGATATCAATGAATGCATACATGAAAAAAGAAGAAAGGTGTATGACAGATATGTTAACACAAAACCTCCAACAACTAGAACAGAGTCAACAGAACTACCCCTCCAATAGCAAGAGAAAAGAAATAATAAAAATCAGGGCGGAGTTAAACCAGTGGGAAGACAAAAGAACAATGCAAAGGATTAACGCAACTAGAAGCTGGTTTTATGAACGAATTAATAAAATTGACACTCCCCTGGCAAATCTTACCAAAGATAGAAAGGAACAATCATCAATAGCCAGGATGAGAGATGAATCGGGGGCAATAACAACAGACCCCAATGAGATAAAAAGGATAATCACAAAGTACTATGAAGGTTTGTATTCTAATGAATTCAGAAACCTGGAAGACATGGATAAATATTTAGAAAAACAATCTATCCCTAGATTATCTGAGACAGAGATCAAGAACCTCAACAAACCCATAGCGAAGGAAGAAATAGAGAGTGTCATCAAAAACCTACCAAGGAAAAAGGCCCCAGGGCCAGATGGCTACACAGCAGAATTTTACCAAACATTCAGGGAAGAGCTGACACCGATCCTCCACAAAGTATTCCATAACATAGAAAAGAACGGCAAGCTCCCAAACTCATTTTACGAAGCCAGCATTACTTTGATACCCAAACAGGGAAAAGACCCCACAGGTGTAGAGAATTATAGACCAGTATCTCTAATGAACATAGATGCAAAAATCCTTAACAAAATATTGGCCAATAGAATACAAAGGAACATCAAACATATCATTCACCACGACCAAGTAGGATTCATCCCAGCGATGCAGGGATGGTTTAACATCCGAAAATCCATCAATATCATACACCACATCGAGAAGAAAAAGGATAAAAAACCATATGATAATATCCATAGATGCAGAAAAAGCATTTGACAATATCCAGCATCCATTCCTAATCAAAACACTCATGAAGATAGGATTGGAAGGTAAGTTCCTCAAGCTCATACAAGCTATCTATGAAATACCAACAGCCAACATCATAGTCAATGGAGAAAAGACAAGAACAATACCACTGAAAAAGGGTACAAGACAAGGATGCCCCCTGTCCCCTCTTCTATTCAATATCGTTTTGGAGGTTCTGGCTAGCAACATAAGACAGCGGAAGGACATCAAAGGGATCCAGTTGGGAGAGGAGGAGGTGAAACTATCGTTATTTGCAGATGACATGATCCTATACATTGAAGACCCCCAAAACTCCACAGTTGGAATACTTACAGCAATAGAGGAATACGGAAGAGTAGCAGGATACAAGATCAATAAACAGAAGTCGGTAGGGTTTCTATACACATCGGACAGGGCCATGGAAGAGGCGATTAAGAGGGAAGTACCCTTCACAGTAGCCAAGAACAAACTGAAATACCTAGGAATATACTTAACAAAAAATACTAAAGACCTTTATAAGCACAATTATAAAACCCTATTACAGGAAACCAAAAGTGACCTTCACAAATGGATGACCCTCCCCTGCTCATGGTTAGGTAGGCTGAACATAGTAAAGATGACAGTTCTTCCTAAAGCACTCTACAAGTTCAATGCTATACCAATCCAATTACCATCAACCTTCTTCAAAGAATTGGAAAAACTGACCACCAACTTCATATGGAGAGGGAAGAAACCCAGAATTAGCAGAGAACTCCTCAAGAAGAAGGACACAATTGGAGGACTCGCCCTACCTGATTTTAATGCCTACTACACAGCTACAGTGGTCAAAACAGCATGGTACTGGCACAATGATAGACACTCAGACCAGTGGAAAAGAATAGAAAGCCTAGGAGTAAAATCATCAGCATATAGACAACTGATCTTCGACAAGGGTCCCCAAAACGTCAAGTGGGAAGCAGATGCCCTCTTTAATAAGTGGTGCTGGAAACAATGGATATCCACATGTAGAAAGTTGAAACAAGACGTCTACCTCACCCCATGCACAAGAATACACTCAAGGTGGATCACAGATCTAGAAGTCAAACCCCAAACCATCAGGACCATTAAGGAGGGAATCGGGACTAATCTCAGAGCACTGACCCAGGGAGCACATAGGCTCACTGCAACAGGGAAGGGGACACACACAGGTGATCTGGAAATCGACAAATGGGATCTAATAAGAATAAAACACCTGTGCACCTCGAAAGACTTAGCCAAGAGGGTGACAAGGCAACCCACAGACTGGGAGAAGATTTTTAGTAATGACACGTCAGACAAAGGGCTCATTACTAAAATCTACAACACCATCTTGACCTGCAAAAAGAGGAAAACAGTTACCCCCCAAGGAAGTGGGCAAAAGAAATGAGAAGAATTTTCACTAGAGAGGAGATCAATATGGCCAATAAATATATGAGAAAGTGCTCGAAGTCCGTTGCCATAAGAGAAATGCAAATCAAAACAACCATGAGATACCACCTAACACCCCTGAGGCTAGCCCAGATCAGTAAATCAGAGAGCAACAAGTGTTGGAGGGGCTGTGGTGAAATAGGAACCCTCCTCCACTGCTGGTGGTCGTGCAGATTTGTACAGACACTGTGGAAAGCAATCTGGCGATACCTAAAGAAAATGGAAATTGATCTACCTTACGACCCAGCCATCCCTCTACTGGGCATATACCCGGTTGAAGCAGCAAATAAAACACGACCAGTCATATGCGCTCCAATGTTTATTGCGGCACAATTCACAATAGCAAAGTCTTGGAAACAGCCTAAGTTTCCATCGATAGACGAGTGGATTAGCAAACTTTGGCACATACACACAATGGAGTATTATGCAGCACTGAAAAGCACCGATGAGCACATGAAACACGTTATTTCATGGGAAGAGCTGGAAGGAATTATGTTAAGCGAGGTAAGCCAGACCCAAAGGGACAGGTACAACATGAGTCCCCTGAGGTAAGTACAATCAGCATGACAGAAATGGGGCCTTAATCCACCCAAGGGGAGGGTATTGTTTATATCTCCACAGGGAAAGTGGGACCAGACTTCAACCCAGTGTCGCAAGGTGTGAATGCAATATCCCGGCGTGGAGGAGGGAACCGGTGGAGAGGTCTGGGAGGCTGGCCCCAGCACCATAAATTAAGTGGATTCCTGCCCCTCCCCCGAAAAGAATTTGTTCCAAAGGACGACATTGACTCTGCAGCTATGGGAGATGGACATATTTGATCAGAGCACACGGGAGCAGATGAAGGGGCAGGAGGAGAGAGTGGAGCACAGCCTTGCCCACCAGGCCGTGATGATGATGTTCCTGAGTAGAGCAGCCAGTCCACAGAGAGAAAAACATGGCTGGCCCTACTATGAGACACGATGCCCCTCAGTGACTAAGGGCGATACAGGGGACAGCACCGGAGACACAGTGTGGGAATTGCACCTGACCTGATCCCACCACACCGAGGCAAATAACTGGGGGAGTGCAGCGGAACAGCAAGGGAATGGAGTGGCAAGGTCCCCAGGGAATGCTGAAAGTGGACTTTGGGGCCAGGGCGTGGTGCCCCAACAGACTGGACTGGAAAACGCTCCTAAGGGCCAGCAAAGATCCCTGAACTAACTACAAGCTTTTCTCTTGTGAACTGTTTTGTTCTGTTCTTTTTCAGTGGTTTGTTTTGGTTGTTTTGTTGTCTGGTTGTATACTGTTGCTTTGTGTTCCTCTGTCTAGTTTTCGTGCATGTTAGTGACTCCACAGGTCTGTCTGAATAGGACAGGCTGGATGAATTATCTGGATGAAAAACAACGGGACCGACACTTCCGGGGGGACTTGGGGTGGGGGGGTAGGGGGGGTAAGGAAGTGGTGTTAACAAACCCAGGGACAAGGGAAAAACATGGGACCCCAAATGGTAGAGAAGGGGGAGTGGCAGGCCTGGTGGGAAATGATCAAGGATAAGGTTGCTTAGAGAAGAGGTATACTCTAGCCCAGGTGGCGATGAAGCATGGTAGTGGGGCAGGAGGAAGGTCAAGGGAGATGGAGGAAAGAGCTAGGAGTCAAAGGGCATTCATGGAGGTCTAGACAAAGACATGTACATGCCAATATATATAGGAGTTTGGGGAAATAGATCTTTGTGTCGATATTTATAGGCCAAGTATTAAGGTGGAGGAAGGACCTTGGGCCTCTACTCAAACACTCCCTCAATGCATGAATACCTTCTTTTATTAAATTGGAACTCTATGATGCTCACTCTCCCGACACAACGGCTGGAGCCAAAGTGGGTGAACAAGTAAATGTGGTGAAGAAAGCTGATGGTGCCCGGCTATCAAAAGAGATAGTGACTGGGGACTTAAAGGCTTGAAGATAAACAAGCGGCCATCTAGCTCAGAAGCAACAAAGTCCACATGGAAGAACACACCAGCCTGTGTGATCGAGTGGTCCCAAAGGGATCAGTTACCAGGCATCAAAGAACAAAAAATCATATCATTGACTGCACACCTCCATGATAGGATCGCTGAAGACAAATGGGTGCACAAGCAAATGTGGTGAAGAAAGCTGATGGTGCCCGGCTATCAAAAGAGATAGTGTCTGGGGTTTTAAAGGCTTGAAGGTGAACAAGCGGCCATCTCGCTCAGAAGCAAATAAGCCCACATGGAAGAAGCACACCGGCCAGTGCGATCACGAGGTGCCCAAGGGACCAGATATAAGGCATCATGCAAAAAAAAAAAAAGATATAAGTGTGTGTATGTATGTGTATATATGTGTATATGTATATATGTATGTGTATATATATTATATTAAATGAAGGGGGAAGTGCAGAGTGGAGACCCAAGGCCCAAGTGTCGGCCAATGGAGATCCCCTCATAGAGGGGCTTAGGAGAGGAGATGGGTTAATTAGGGTGTGAGGTAGTATCGATGAAGAACACAGCTTTACCCCAGATCCTGGATGCTTCCTCCCCCCCAACTACCATGATCCGAATTCTACCTTGCAGGGCTGGATAGGACAGAGGCTGTACACTGGTACATATGAGGGTTTGAGTTACAGGGAATCCAGGGTGGATGATACCTTCAGGACCAAGGGCGTGAGGGACGATGCTGGGAGAGTGGAGGGTGAGTGGGTTGGAAAGGGGGAACTGATTACAAGGATCCACATGTGACCTCTTCCCTGGGAGAGGGACAGCAGAGAAGGGGGGAAGGGAGACCCCGGATAGGGCAAGATATGACAAAATAACGAGGTATAAATTACCAAGGGCATATGAGGGAGGGGGGAAAGGGGAGGGAGGGGAAAAAAAAAAGAGGACCTGATGCAAGGGGCTTAAGTGGAGAGCAAATGCCTTGAGAATGATTGGGGCAGGGAATGTATGGATGTGCTTTATACAATTGATGTATGTATATGTATGGATTGTGGTAAGAGTTGTTTGAGTCCCTAATAAAATGTAAAAGAAGAAAAGAGAAAAAAATGATTAGGGCAAAGACTGTACAGATGTGCTTTACACAATTGATGTATGTATATGTATGAACTGTGAAATGAATTGTATCAGCCCCAATGAAATGTTAAAAAAAAAAGTGTTTCAACATCCTACAGCCGCTTGACCATCTAGAAAGATATAATAAAAATTTAAGAAAAATCAAAAAATAAAGAATAAAAAAGCCACTTATCAGCAAATATTTACTGAATTAAACTGATTTATGTTGCCAGTTCTGATGGACTCACCATATCCTTAAATCTTGGGAAACAGATACTAGATTTTGCAAAGAAAAGGGGACTTCTCTTGAAATACCTGCCCTGTTCGACTGGGTAGGCTAGAGAAACAAATCCAGGGACACTCATAATGTATACGAAAGAGCTTTATATCAAAGTGTAATTGGATATCAAGAAAACATCTCAGCCCAGTCCAGATCAAGTCCATAAGTCTGATATTAGCCCATAACTCCAATACTAGTCCATATATTCCTCTTCAGACTCATGCACCACATGCAATGATGCTGAATGCAGAAGGATCACAGGTCAGTGGCTGAAAATTCTTGTGTATCCAATGGCGGTAGACTTTCTTAGTGCTGGCTCAGGTCTCTATGTGGCTCTTTTAGCTCTCCGAACAGTGTGAAGGTGAAGCAGAGAGAAAGAAGTTGGCCAACTTCCAGGGAGAAAGAGTGGAAGTTCCCAGAATTCTCATGAGAAGGTCAAGCCCACCAGGAAGCATCATGGAGCTGTGACATGAATGACAGGCTAACCTTCACCCCTAGACTAATTTATCAGGTTAATATGAAATTATGTAACTACTACACCTGCTTTCATGTGAGGTTTTCTGCCCCCATGGATAAATCATGAATTGTCAAAAAATAAAACAAGCAAACAAAAAATCAATCACTGCGATCGAGTCAATATGGACTCAGAGGGATGCTTATAGGACAGGGTAGAACTGTCCCTGTGAGTTTCCAATTCAACGTCCAGATTAAGTTCCCATGGTTCAGATATTTACTTATTTTTGCAGTAGTTGATTTCACGGTACATGGTTTTACATTTACCCTGTAGTTATAATTCATGAAGTGTTGTTTTACTTCCAGTATTGCTGCTTCCAACCCAGTAGCTGCTTTTAACAGACTAGCTACTTTCAACACAGCAGCTGCTCTCTACAAAGTAGCTGCTCTCTACACATGTGTTACTGGTAAGCAAAAGCACATTATGGCACTAACCCTGTCACGCACACTTGCATTTGTACGGGGTGTATGTGATTGGGTTGGAGTTATGATGTCATTACGCCAGTTACTCATATGTGGGTGTTTTTTGCATGTGGGAGGATCTGCCTGGAGACAGATAGAGGACTGGTGTCTTGGTTCCTAAGACCATCAAAAATATGTGTTTTCTGATGGTCTTAGGAGATCCCTGCAAAAGGGTGTTAGTCTGGGTATTTTAGAGAAACAAATCCAAAGAAATTCATATGTATAAGAGAGTTTTATATAAAGGTAAGTGCACATGAAGAAAACATCCCCAACCAGTGCTGCCCAAGCCCACAAGTCTAAGATTAACCCTTATGTCTGACACCAATCCATTAAGTCCTCCTCCACCTCACAAAATACACACAATGACTGGAGGAAAGTCAAATCAGAGAACATGTAAGCATCTCAGTGCTGGAAGGGGTCTGCACACGGCTGCTCCAGGGCTGTACTGGGGTAGGTCCATGCGACTTCTCCTTGGGGATGTCTTGCAGGAAATGAACCTTGTCAGCTGAAGCAGAGAACTGGCCAAGGCCGCTGCACCCTAGTCCGACCATCACAACGCAAGAGACCTGGGAACTAGAAAGGCGAGGCTCACCGAGTCATTTATCCCTCGGCCCTTCAAATAATCCCACATGTGTTTATCGGCCAGGTAGGCACAATAAACTAATTACCTTGAGTAGTTCGACCTCCAAAGGGGTATCGACCCTCCAAGTTGAGAACCAGTGCCCTATAGGGTTTCTATCAGTCTTAAGTGACTGGAAAGCAATGAGTTGTATGTTTGGGGTCCAGCCTCTAGCGCTGCACCTGAGATAGACCCAAGGGAACAAGGATAATCACAGTTAGCCATGTGTTCAAGAGGAGCATCTCCACACTCTCATGTCTGAATTCCTAAGGCACTCTCCTCTGGAAACAGCTCCCAGAATAGACTCACTTGATTTGATTTTTCTAAATATAAATCAACCAGTTTTTAGGGAAGAGGCTGAAAAGAATTTATTTCTATATAAAGCCAATGGTCACAAAACATAATATGCTTCATAAAGGAAAGGCAGATGAACCACTCAAGAGAGATTTAAAAACAGTTTCCCCTTGCAAATTAATGGATTGAAACCTGAGGACACAGGCTTGAATGACCCAGCAAACTATAGTGAAGAGTAGTCATTGTGAACTCCAATGAGGCTAACCCTACTCTTTAGCCCTGGTTTTTCCAGCTTTCCACCTGACCACTTTTTAGCACTTATTTCATGGAATATATTTGTTTTCCCTTTTCCACAACTTTTTACCTTATGTACTATTTCCTTTCTAAAGCTTTACAGCAATCCCTTTCTCATTGTTGTTCTACTAATTCTACTACTTCTGCTTCATCTTCTTTTTCTTTTACATTAAGAGAAAACAGAATGGTTCCTACTGGAATTCCTACTAAGTCTGTTGCTAAAATCCAAATTTTGTTTGAACAAAATAAACTAAAAACCACAGCAGACCATCCTATTTGTGCTCTCACTTGCAACTACTCCTGGATCCTGGGCCTTTGCTAATTGGGCCTGAGCACACCCATTACCCTGAATTCCCTTCAGTTCAACCCCAACCCTGTGCTGCAGGGTGGTTTATATGGGAACTCACATTAACTTTCCCTCACTGTGTCTTCTTGCACAGTCATACGCAGCCGGGTCCTCCACGGTCACAGTGCTCAGGTGCAGGGAGAACTGGTTCTTGGATGTGTCTGGGTTGATGACTAGATGATCTCTGAAGGATGGTGTGTATTTGCTAAACCACTCTTACCTGCAGAAGCTCCTTCCTATCCACCCACGGCCTCTCCCAGGGCTGCCTGATCTGCTCCCAAATAGCGCTGATTATGGAGACTGAGTCCCCAGTGATGGTGCAAGTGCAAGTGAGGGTCTGTGATGCCCTCACCACCTCATGGCCTGACTCCTGCAGCTTCACTTTGGATGGGACACACGGAGACTTACAAAACAAGTATTAAATATCCCATCTGTCATTAAAACTGCTGTGACCTACTGCATCTCCCTGCCACTGACATGATGGGAGACACAGTACCATCAAAATGAGAAAAAGAATGCAAGCAGGCCTTTCTGTATCAGAGTCTCCTGCTGGTTCCAGAGGGGAATCTTGAGGGTTGGGTGGGTGTTCATATCATTTAAATAATAAACCACACCAGGCTTTTGCTTATGAGTGTTACTGGCTGTTATCAGGGGGTCAGAGGATGACTATTAACAGTGTGCTAATTGACAGGGCTCACAGCTCCACATGGAAGCTTCTCCAGAGCTGGTTCTTGAAGCAAGTTGTATGACAGTGATATGTAAGCAATTAGAGTGGGGTGGCCCACAGGCATACACTGAATTTATACCCTCCCCAGATCCCAATATTTGCAATCATAAAATTATCAGAGTTCCAGTGTACCTTGCATTGTTTGATTTGAACACATGCATCCACTAGTGTGTGCATTAATTTTTCATTTGAGTTCTGAGAGCTATGAACACACCAGACATTCTTCTGCACTGAGGGAAAATCAGTAAACCAAGCAACTGAGCTAGGAAATGAATGATCTCTTCCTCAAAAACTAAACCCACTGTGAGTGCACCTGTCCTGATTCATGGGAACCTTATAAGATTGATTAAAGCTGCTCATAAGAAATTCTCTGACTAAATAATAACAGGAAAAGACAACCTCATCTTACTTAGGAGGAATGGTTGGCTGGTTTGTGGTGAGCAACCCAATACTTATCCCACTACGTCACCACATCTCTGTATATCTCTATACCAAGAAGCCCATATAAAGGGCTTTTAAAATGTCACTTTGAGAAGACAAGTGGTGATACTTTCAATATTATTATATGAATATGAGCGCTGGACTATAAATAAGGGGGTCCATACCAAATTTATGGCCATTCACTTACCTTTAGGAAAAGCATGTTGAAAGTACAATGGACTGGGCTGTCAATATAACAAGCAGACCTGTTGTGAGGGAAACATAGCCTGGGAGTTCCTTAGAATGAAGGATGGTGAGACTTAGTTCCATGTACTTGAACATGCTATCATGACACCAGTCCGTTGAGAAAGACATCATCCATGATAAAGAAGGAGATCAGTGAAGAAGAAGGCGATGGACTGACACAGTGGCTGTAACAATGGGCTCAAAAATATTTATTGCGATAATGGTGCTGAACTAGGCATTATTCAGTTCAGTTTTGCGTTGAATCACTGAGATTTGGAATTGACTCTGTGGCACTTAACATCATCAAAATTAAATGAAAAGACACAAGATTCGACTTCCAGGAAGATGGTGACGGAGTGACACATACCAGAGGGACTCCGCAGAATCGAGCCCAGGAGAGTTGCTCAGAGGGAAATTCAATGCCACTGGATCACAGGAGGCGCATAGGGGTTTTGAGGGGTTAGGGGCTTTAGGATTACCTCAGTGGAAGCGGGCTGGAGCTCGACTCTAGCCCAGCTGCTGTGTCTGCCCAAGCCGGGACCATTTGGAGCCTGTAGGAGTGCTTGGTCTCGGCTCAGGCACAGTTTTCCCCTGCCTGCCTCAGAGCAGGGACAGGGCCCTTGCGGCTCCAGTGGCAGGGATTGGGGTTCAGCTGCATTGTTGCTTCTGTTTGTGTCTCTGCTCTATATTCCCACGCAGCCTTGGAGGACTGCGCAGGGGCTTTTTCGTGGCACAGCCACAGCTTGCCGCGCCGCGTGGGCTGAGCAGGGACTGAACCCAGGCCCCCACAGCTCCACAGGCAGGGATCGAGGTTCAGCTACACTGCGGCGTCTGTTGACATCTCTGCTCTCTGTTCCCCCACTTCTCTGGGGGCTGCTCAGCAGCTTTCTTGCGACTCTTCTTGGGGCTCAGCTACGGACTGCCGCTGGGGCTTGGGGCAGGGAGTGGGCCCTTGCAGGTCCACAGGCAGGGAGTGGGACTCAGCTGCATAGTTGCTTTTGCTTCCCTCGCTTCCCTGGACCCCTGCACAGTCTGGTCTCACTTTTTAATTTTTCTCCCCTTCTTGTCCCTGACCTGTTCTCATATACTCCATTGCAGACTTACGGGGCACTCCCATTGCTCTAGGGCATTTGCACCTGAGCCACACCCAGCTAGGTGAGCTCCATCCTTCATAGATAACCAAGGCTAGTGTAAGGCCTGCTTGCTCTCCAGGGGATACTACTCAGACTTCTCACCAGGGAGTTCCTGCCTGTGTACCTTGGGACACAAGGCAGCTCAGCCAACACTTAACAATACTCAAACCAAAGCAGGAACTTCAGCCCAGCCTCTGCAACACTGGGGCCGGCAGCCGACCTGCCATCTGGGGCACTGCCCTGATAGGGAAGCCACAGTAAGATAAAGTGGTAGGTTAATCCCTTAGCAAAATCAGCTGTAGGCAGATCGAAGAAGAATTCCTATAAGTCTTCCAGAGAGAGACTAGAAAATGGCACCTGGTCCCTCAAAAACAACTCAACGCAAACAGCCATCACCCCCAACAACCTCAACGAAAAAAAAAACAGGAGAAACAAAAGACAAAGGCAGAAGAGGTCCTGAACATAGCAACATACATAGAAGAAGCAGACATTGAGATGCCACACAAAGAAACTCTCTGAAAGCTGCTTGGAGCCATGCAGGATATGAGGGAAAAAATACAGAAAAAGGATGAAATGATAGAGGAGATAAAAGCCATACACCAAAGGGAAATACAGGAGCTTAGGGAGGAGATAACGAAAAACAATAGCAGAATAATGTTCCTTGAGAATCGATTGGAGGAATCAGAGAACCGCATCAGTGTCTTGGAGGACAGCCAAGCAGACTTTAATAAACGTGAACAAAAATCTAATAAGAGCATCAGAGCAGCTGAAGAAAACATAAGAGCTATGTCGGATGCTATGAAGAGGAACAATATTAGAATTATTGGCCTACTGGTGGAAGACACAACAAAGAAGTCATCTGCAACAATAGCGAGAGAATTCTTGGAGGAAAACTTCCCCAGCCTAATGAATGAAAACCAAGCAACCATCCAGGAGGCTGAAAAAACACCAGCACGAAAGGGACCCCAAGAAGAAATCACCAAGGCACATAATAGTTAAACTATCCAAATTTGAGGAAATGGAGAAAATCATGAGAGCAGCTAGGGAAAAACAAGCAATCACATATAGAGGTTTCCACATGAGGATATGCTTAGACTTATCAGCAGAAACTATGAAAAAAAAAGGAGAGAGTGGAGTAACATATTCCAAAAATTGTAGGAAAACAATGCAAATCCAAGAATACTCTACCCAGTCAAATTATCGATCAAGATCGATGGAGAAGTAAAAGGCTTCCCAGGCAAGGCAAAGCTCAAAAATTACGTTACAACAACCCAGCCTTACAAAAGATCCGCGCCGACTCAGTATGGGCAGAAGAACAACACTCACCAAGCACAAATAAGAGACCAAAACATAGAACAACTTCACCCAGAGCACAACAAATAGAAAACAGACCCCAAGATAGCAATGGCTTAAGGATGGAAAGAAGTCAAGAATGATACACACACAAAACACACACTAATGAGAAAGGAAAGTAGGAAAACTCCCAACACAAAAGGTATAAAATGTCATCACAAAGTCCGCACATGGAGATAATAACCCTGAATATCAATGGCCTGAACTCGGGCATTAAAAGACTGAGACTAGCAAAATGGCTTAGAAAACACAACCCATCAATTTGCTGCCTACAGGAGACACATCTCAAGGCTACAGACAAAAATAGGCTGAGAATCAAAGGCTGGAGAAGGACCTACCAAGCAAACAGCAATACAAAAAAAAAGCAGGGGTTGCAATCCTTATCTCGGATAAAATTGACCTCAAAGAGCAAACCATAAAAAGAGATAAGGAGGGACACTATATAATGCTCAAGGGAATCATAGACAATGAACCACTAAGCATTGTAAACATATATTCCCCCGAATGAGAGTCCAGCTAAATACGTCAACCAAACACTCCAAAAGATTAAGAAAAAATCACAGTTTCAACAATTATAGTGGGCGACTTCAACACACCACTCACTGAGAAAGATAGATCACAGGGAAAGAAACTCAACAAGGAGACTAGAGAGCTAATCTCCACAATTAGACAATTTGACCTAATAGATATTTACAGAGCTTTCAGTCCAAATAAATTTTTTTTCACATTCTTTTCAAGTCCCCATGGCACATATTCAAAGATAGAACACATACTGGGGCATAAGGCAAATCTACATAAATTTAAGCACATTGAAATAATACAGACCTCTCTCTCTGACCACTGTGTCATAAGACTGGAAATCAACTAAAGAAGACAAAGAAAATAAGAGCAAATAATTGGAGGATGAATAACCCTCTACGGCAAAAGGAGTGCATACTGGTGCAGATCAGAGACGAAATCAGGAAATTTCTAGAAACCAACGAAAATGAGCACACGACATACCAAAACTTATGGGACACAGCAAAGGCAGTCATCAGAGGAAGGTTCATAGGAAAACAAGCACACCTAAAAAAGGAAGAGAGACTCATGATGGATACGCTGACACAAAATTTACAAAGATTAGAGCAGAGTCAGCAGGACAACGCTACTAATAGCAAAAGAAAAGAAATTACAAAAATCAGGACTGAGATTCAGGAGAGGGAAAATAAAAAAAACTATGGAAAAAATTAATATCGCTAAAAGTTGGTTCTTTGACAGGATAAACAGGATCGATAGACCATTGGCAAACCTAACCAAAGAAAGGAGGGAACAAATCTCAATAGCAAGAATAAGGGATGAAAGAGGGGTCATTACAACAGACCCTAATGAAATCAAAAGGATAGTTACACAATACTATGAAGGATTGTACTCCAATGAATTCAACAATTTGGAAGACATGGACAAATTCCTGGTAAACCAATCCCTCCCTAGACTATCCTCGGTGGACATCAGGAATCTCAACAGACCCATAGAAATAGAAGAAATAGAAAAGGTTATCAAGGGATTACCAACAAAAAAATCCCCTGGACCAGATGGCTACACTGGAGAATTCTACCAAGCAATCAGGGAAGAACTAATACCAATCCTACACAAACTTTTCCAGAACATAGAAAAAGATGGCAAACTCCCAAACTCCTTCTATGAAGCTAGTATAACTCTGATACCCAAACCGGGCAAGGATCCCACAAGAATCGAGAACTACAGACCAATATCCCTAATGAACATTGATGCAAAAATCCTTAACAAAATACTAGCCAACAGAATACAAAAGTATATAAAACAAATAATTCACCATGACCAAGCGGGATTCATACCAGGGATGCAGGGATGGTTCAACATACGAAAGACCTTAAGTATTATTCGTCACATTGACATGAGAAAGTATAAGAATCACATGATTATATCAATAGACGCAGAAAAAGCATTCGACAACATCCAACACCAATTCCTGTTTAAGACACTAGCGAAGATAGGAATGGAAGGAAAGTTCCTCAAGACAATACAAGCTATATATGAAAAACCAACAGCCAAAGTGGTAGTCAGTGGAGAAAAGACTAACACAATCCCATTGAAAAAGGGGACCAGACAAGGATGCCCCTTGTCCCCACTCCTATTTAATATCGCGCTAGAAGATTTAGCTAACAGCATAAGGCAAAGAAGTGACATCAAAGGTATTCGTCTGGCGAAGGAAGAGGTGAAACTATCGTTATTTGCAGATGATAAGATTTTATATATGGAAATTCCCAAAAGTTCCGCAAGGGATGTAATGGAAGCAAAAGAAGAGTTTGGCAAAGTGGCAGGATACAAGATCAACAAACAGAAGTCCATCGGACTGTTATACACATCAGATAAGACCACAGAAGAGATCAAAAAGGTGGTACCCTTCACAATAGCCAAACACATATTGAAACATCTAGGGATACACCTGACTGAAAAAAACAAAAGATCTATATAGGGAAAAGTATAGAATACTATTACAAGAAACCAAGAGCAACCTCAACAAATGGAAGAATATTCCATGCTCTTGGAGTGGGAGACTTAATATAGTTAAGATGTCAGTTCTGCCAAAAGCACTACATAAGTTTAATGCCATCCCGATACAATTACCATGATCTTTTTTCAAAGACATGGAAAAACTGATTACCAAATTCATATCGAGAGGGAAGAAACCCAGAATTAGCAGAGAACTCCACAAGAAGGACACCGTGGGAGGGCTTGCTTTACCTGACTTTGGCACATACTATGCAGCCACAGTTCTCAAAACTGCATGGTATTGGTACAATGACAGATACTCAGACCAATGGAAAAGAACTGAAAACCCACAAATAAAAGCATCAGCATACACACAGCTGATCTTTGATAAGGACCCCAAAAATATCACATGGGAAGCGATGCCGTCTTTAACAAGTGGTGCTGGAAAAAATGGATATCAACATGCAGAAAAATGAAGCAAGACCCTTATCTCACTCCATTCACAAGAATAAACTCAAGGTGGATCACAGACCTTGAAGTTAAACCCCAAACTAGTAGGGCCATCAATGGGGGAATTGGGACCAACTTGAGAACTTTGGCGCAGGGAATACACAGGCTATCAGAAATAGGGAAGGACACAAACACAGAGGAGGCACAAATTGACAAATGGGATATACTGAAGATAAAACACTTGTGTACATCCAAAGAATTCACCAAGAGAGTAATAAGAGAGTCCACAGACTGGGAAAACATCTTTAGCAATGACACATCAGACAAAGGCCTTATTACTAAAATCTACAGTACTCTGCAAGATTCCAAAAGAACAAAACCTATAGCCCAATTGAAAGGTGGACAAAGGACTTGAACAGAAATTTTACAGGGACAGAAATCTGAATGGCAAACAAACATATGAGAAAATGTCCCCAATCTTTAGTCATAAGAGAAATGCAAATTAAAACAACAATGAGGTACCACCTGACACCCTCAAAGGTAGCGCAATTCAAAAAATCAGAAAGCAACAAGTGTTGGAGGGGCTGTGGGGAGACAGGAACTCTCATCCACTGCTGGTGGGGCTGTAAGTATGTACAGCCACTATGGAAATCAATCTGGCGATACCTAAAACAGATGGAAATAAAGTTAACATATGACCCAGCAATCCCCCTACTGGGTATATACCCAGAAGAGGCAAGAAAGAAACCAAGGCCAGACATCTTTGCTCCAATGTTCATTGCGGCACAGTTCACAATTACAAGGAGTTGGAAGCAACCAAATTTCCATCAACTGCCGATTGGATTAAAAAACTGTGGTATATACATACAGTGGAGTACTACGCATCACTAAAAAGCAGTGATGAACATATGAGGCACATAGCGGCATAGGAAGAATTGGAGGAAATCATGCTAAGCGAAGTAAGTCAGGCACAAAAGGACAAGTACAACATGAGCCCGCTGAGGTAAGTATTAAAAAAAATTTTTTTAAAGAAAAAGTGGCATAGGGGAAAAAGCTACTGTATACAAACATTTTTGGGGTGAAGACTGTGTAGTATGGCAGAGACCAGACCAAAACCAGGGATGCACCTGGTAGACAATGGTGGAGGATGGGGTGGGGAAGGAAAATAAAAGGATGAATATGAGGAAGAAAAGGGGAGTGAGGACATGGGGCACTAATCCACCCAAAGGGTGGGTATTGTTTATATCTCCACAGGGAAAGTGGGACCAGACGTCAACCCAGTGCCGCAAGGTGTGAGTGCAGTATCCCGGCGTTGAGTAGGGAACCAGTGGACAGGTCTGGGAGGCTGGTCCCAGAACCAAAAATTAAGTGGATTCTTGTCCCTCCCCCGAAAAGAATTTGTTTCAAAGGACGACATTGATTCTGTAGCTCCAGGAGATGGACATATCTGATCAGAGCACATGGGAGAAGATGAAGGGGCAGGAGGAGAGAGTGGATCACAGCCTGGCCCACCAGGCCATGAGGATGATGTTCCTGAGTAGAGCAGCCAGTCCACAGAGACAACAACATGGCTGGCCATACTATATGACATAATGCTCCTCGGTGACCATGGGCGATACAGAGGACAGCACCGGAGACACAGTGTGGGAATTGCACCTGACCTGACCCCACCACACCGAGGCAAAGCACTGGGGGAGTGCAGTGGAACAACAAGGGAATGGAGTGGCAAGGTCCCCAGGGAATGCTGAAAGTGGACTTTGGGGCCAGTGCGTGGTGCCTCAACAAACTGGACTGGAAAACGCTCCTAAGGGCCAGCAAATGATCCTCGTACAAACTATAAGCTTTTCTTTTGTGAAGTGTTTTGTTTTTTTTCTTTGTCAGTGGTGTGTTTTTGTTGTTTTGTTGTCTGGTTGTATACTGTGGCTTTGTTTTCCTCTGTCTTGTTTTCCTGCATGTTAGTGTCTCCAAAGGTCTGTCTGAATAGGGCAGGCTGGATGAACTATCGGGAGGAAAAACAATGGGACAGACAGTTACGGGGGGACTTGGGGTGGGGGAGGGGTAGGGGTTTAAGGAAGAGGTGTTAACAAACACAGGGACAAGGGATCAACATGGGACCCAAAATGGTAGTGAGGGGGGAGTGGCAGGCCTGGTGGGGAATGATCGAGGGTAAGGTTGCGTAGAGAAGAAGTATAGCTGTAGACCAGGTGGGGACAGAGCATGGTAGTGGGGCAGGAGGAAAGTCAAGGGAAGTGGAGGAAGGAGCTGGGCGTCAAGGGGCATTTATGGAGGTCTAGACAAAGACATATACATGCAAACGTATATATGAGGATGGGGAAATAAATCTAAGTGTCTACATTTATAGGTCAAGTATTAAGGTGGAGGAAGGACCTTGGGCCTCTACTCAAGCACTCCCTCAATGCATGAATACTTTCTTTTATTAAATTGGCACTCTCTGATGCTCACTCTCCCAATACAACTGCTGAAGCCAAAGTGGGTGAACAAGTAAATGTGGTGAAGAAATATGATGGTGCCCGGCTATCAAATGAGATAGTGACTGGGGTCTTAAAGGCTTGAAGATAAACAAGCGACCATCTAGCTCAGAAGCAACAAAGTCCACATGGAAGAACACACCAGACTGTGTGATAGAGTGGTCCTGAAGGGATCAGTTATCAGGCATCAAAGAACAAAAAATCATCATATCATTGGCTGCACACCTCCATGATAGGATCGGTGAAGACATATGGGTGCATAAGCAAATGTGGCGAAGAAAGCTGATGGTGCCCGGCTATCAAAAGAGATAGTGTCTGGGGTCTTAAAGGCTTGAAGGTGAAAAAGCGGCCATCTAGCTCAGAAGCAAAAAAGCCCACATGGAAGAAGCACATCAGCCAGTGTGATCACGAGGTGCCAAAGGGACCAGGTATAAGGCATTATGCACAAAAAAAGATATATATATGTGTGTGGATATACATATGTGTGTGCATATATATATGTGTGTGGATATATATGTGTGTGTGGATATATATATATATATATATATATATATATATATATATATATATATATATCCCATATTTAATGAAGGGTGAAGAGCAGAGTGGAGACCCAAGGCTCAAGTGTTGGCCACTGGAGATCCCCTCATAGAGGGGTTTAGGAGAGGACATGGGTCAGTCAGGCTGCGAGGTAGTACTGATGAAGAACACAGCTTTCCCCAGATCCTGGATGCTTCCTCCCCCCAACTACCATGATCTGAATTCTACCTTGCAGGACTGGATAGGGCAGATGTTGTACAATGGTGCATATGGGGGCTGGAGGCACAGGGAATCCAGTGTGGATGATACCTTCAGGACCAAGGGTGTGAGGGGTGATGATGGGAGAGTGGAGGGTGAGTGGGTTGGAAATGGGGAACTGATTACAAGGATCCACATGTGACCTCCTCCCTGGGAGATGGACGACAGAGAAGGGGTGGAAGGGAGACTCCGGATAGGGCAAGAGATGACAAAATAACAATGTATAAATTACCAAGGGCACATGAGGGAGGGGGGAGCGGGGTGGGAGGGCCAAAAAAAAAGAAGACCTGATGCAAAGGGCTCAAGTGGAGAGCAAATGCTTTGAGAATGATTGGGGCAGGGAATGTGCGGATGTGCTTTATACAATTGATGTATGTATATGTATATTGTGATAAGAGTTGTATGAGCCCCTAATAAAATGTTTTTAAAAAAGACACAATATTCTTCCAAGGTTGAATGACAGTGCTGGGGGAAAGGATATATGTTTTATTTTCCTTAACTAACGGAAATATGTAACAGAATACACTCCCTATAATTGTTCTTATGTGGAATTTCATTTTGCCTTGGTTAAATATTGGTTGCAAAAGTCTTGTCCACATATTTATAGAACATTAAGCATCCAAGGTTGTTTGAGTGTAGGGACGTAAAGACTCATAGTGACCCTACATGAAAGAGAACTGTGTGAAAGTATTTTCTTTTCTGTAATACTGATGGGATAACATTATCATGTCTTTAACCAACTGAGTCACCATGTGGTTTTGAACTGCCAACCTTTTGGCTAGAAATTGAGCATTTAATCATGCCCACATGTTTGTGGTCCAGGTTCAACTACGTATAATTTACATGTATCTACTTTTACTTCCTACAGGTGAATATTTATGTGCATATTGACTGGTCTTAAGACATTATGTAGAGTTCTTCTAGGTCAATACTATTACTATTATTTGTTCCTTGAATATTCAATATGGGATTCTTTCCTAGGTGTTGTGTGATTTTAGTAGTAACCCTGGGCACCATTTTCAGTGCCAGAAATACCTCTCAGAATTGTGAAAACTAAGAGTGACTCCTGTAGTGGCCAAATACCCCATAAGACATATCAAGGAATTGATGCTTTTGGGTTATTTTGTGGCAGTTTCTTCATCTCTTGTCAACTTGTGAAGGGATGGAGTCTAGCCTGTCAATCAGTTCTTAGCTTGATGGCTTCATTTGTAGGTGCAAAGGAGATAAATATCTCCCTGGAAGGCAGACCCAGATAGCATCTCTGCTTGTTGAGACATTCCTGTTTACAAAGCCATATGGAGCTACACTGATACAGCTAGAGCCCTGGAACTGGAGGGGCCATGTGCAGACCCATGCCAGTGCTGAGATGCTTCCATCACCATAAGAACCACAAGACTTGCTACCCACTGGCCTGTGATCTACGTCATTGTATGTGTTTCATGAATCTGAAGAATTTATAGACTGGTATCAGACATAGGGGCTAATATTGGACTTATGGACTTGATCTGAGCTGGGATGTTTTCTTAATATACAATTACTATTTGATATAAAGCTCTTTCTTATACACACGTGAGTTTCTCCCTGGATTTGTTTCTCTAATGTACCCAGAATAACACATGGTGTTAGAGAATAATATTAAATTTGTCATGGGCTGCTTGAAGGAAAAGCAGGCCTGTCTTGGAGTAAACACATCTTGTTTAATTCTTGTAATCATTCAAATAAGATTGCATCTCACTTATTTGGGCATGACATTAAGGAGGACCAGAACCCAGAGAATGATCTTGTACTTGGTAAAGTAGAATGTCAATGAAAATGTGAAAGACTTTCAATGAGACTGATTGTCACAAGGCTGCAATGATGAGTCCAAAGAGAGAGATGATTGTAAAGATGGTGCACTTCTGGGCAGTATTTCATCCTGTTTGTTTTAGTTTGGGTACTTTAGAGAAACAAATCCAAAGAAACTCATATGTATAAGAGAGTTTTCTATAAAGGTAAGTGCACATCAAGAAAACATCCCAACCCAGTCCTGCCCAAGCCCACAAGTCCAACATTAGCTCATACATTCAACACCAATCCACAAAGTCCATTTCCATCTCAAAAACACATGCATTGACACTGACTGCAGGAGGAAAGCTGAGTCAATTAATGTGTAAGCATCTTAGCGCTGGCAGAGGTCTCAACATGGCTGCTCTAGCATCTAGGGATGCATTGGGGTGGGTTCATGTGGCTTATTCTCAGGGACGTCTTATAGGAAGTAAGCTTTGCCAGCTGAAGCAGGGAACTGGCTAAGGCAGCTTCACCTTGGTCCAACCACCAGAAAGCAAGAGACCCGAGAACTAGAAAGATGAGGCTCACCGAGCCATTTAGCCCTCTGCCCTTCAATTAACACCACATGTATATCCGCTACATTGGCACAATAAACTAACCACCTCACTGTTGTTCATGTGATCACTGTGAATTTAAGCCAACTTAAAGATCCCTAACAAACTATTATGCAGGTTATTCTAAGTTAAAATTATTACATAAACATATATTTGTGAGTATTCACTGGAATTAAAATATTGGACATGCATCTGTTGGATTGGAGAAAATTTGAGGCTCACATGAGAATTTTATACTGCATTAATATTTTTATGAAGTGCTTTGGTGGCATAGTGGTTATGCGTTGTGCTGAGATTTGCATTCACTAGTTTGCAACTACTAGCCACTCCATGGAAGAAAGACAGGGGATTCTACATCAGTAAAAATCAGAAACTCACAGTGGCATAACTATAAATTGGCATTGAATCAATGGCAGTGTGTTTGGTTTTTTTTATTTTGTGGAATATTTCTAACTTGACAACAAATGGCACTAGTTAGTATCCTGAATTGTAAACTGAGGTCTGAGTACATATTGCTGTGAAGTCTGCCTTTGGGTAGATGGTAGATAAAGGTCATCCCTATAAAAAGAAGTATGGTCAGATGCCTGGAGATTCCCTAGAATCACACTCTGCACAGTGGTCCCTAGAGAGGTGCTGACAAGGTGAGGGAACCACAGCTTCTGAGAGGAAAGCATCACGGACCTAATTTTCTTGCATCTGCTGAAACCATGACCTGATGTGCTAAGGTTTATGTCTGGGCTCACACTGACTTCCCATCACTGTGTCTCTAGCACAGTAATGCACAGCTGTGTCGTTGGGAGTCACAGAGTTCTAAAGAAACATGGCTCTTGGAGGTGGCCCTGGTGATGCTGACTTGGGCCCAGAGAGCTGGGTTATAGTCTGTGCTCCCATCACCCCATATATCACCAAACCACTGCAGTCCCTTTCCTGGGGCCTGGTGGATCCAGTGCACACCAGAGGTGGTTAAAGAGAATCCAGAGACAGCACAGGTGAGAGACAGGGTCTATGAGGGCTTCTCCTTGGCCAGGACACCTGGGAATAAAGAGAAACACAGTGAGTCATGTGCTCAGATACTGTATCCCCACACGTTATGTATGAATCCCTGAAGCACTCACGTCCTGGAGTTGCCACTAGAAACAAGAAAATCCATACACAATTCATGTTCATGTGGCTAAGATTTATGGTAAAGGAATGCTCTCCAGGGTGAGAAGGCATATGACTTTAAGTACACGTATGCTGTGGTTTCATCTGAATGCATATTAGGTATTTGCATGTGGGAGTTGCGGTTGTATGTAAAAAGGTGAAAAGGGCAGAATGGTGGTGTCCAGGTGTGGAATCTAAAAAGACTTTTCCCCAGCTTTGTCTCCCCTAAAAATATGCCAAACATTAGAGGCTATTTGCCAGCTCATTGTGGGAGGTAATTGTTTCCATGGAGAGCCAGAGAAGTGGTCAAACCTGCTCAGTGACATCCAAAGTTAGCCTGCCATCCTGAATCTAGGATCCGCCCATCTTGTCACATGTATACTCCAATCCCTCCCCTTCCTATTGCCTGTATACTCCTAGGTTGTCATCCTTTCATTACTGTATTACCTACAGTATGACCCCTCCCTGTGATGTGTGTCTTTACCTGAACTTAGGGGGCTTGCACACCCCCAAAGCTATATAAGTCTCGGTTAGAAATAAAGAATGTCTCTCCCCTGGTGCTCTCCTCTGTGGTCCTTGCTTCCGTGTCCCCTCTCCCCTTGTCCTCCTTCCCCACCCTCTCCTGCCTTCAGGTCTCCCATCTCTGTGTGAATCACCAAGCGGGGCTACGGTGAGCATACTAACATGAAATTTGTCCGATTCCATCATTTTACTCTTTCTTCTATCGCCTCTATTTCTCTATGAGTTTACTTTAATCTTTAATTATTATCACTGTACAATTGTGCCTACCAGACCTGGATGATTTGTGAGGTGCTGGCTACCCTGACATCCATGGGAGAATACAGTCTTCTCCCTGAGGTCTTCACTCTAGCAATCATACAAACATCGGTGCATATTTCATGTTTAATGTAGTTTTATGTCATTTCCATCAAAATACCCAGATGTTCTATTGAAATTAAAGACAATCTCTATCCTCACGATATTTAGGTAACAAGACAAGGCCTACCTGAATCTTTCCATACATCTGAACACATAGGGAAACAAGAGTATGTCATCCATAAAGTTCCTTTGCCTATGATATTTCAGAATATTTAGAAAGGAGTAAAAATACTTTAACCTTATCTTTTAGATTTAGAGTTGGAATAAAAGGTTTCCTAACAATAGGGTTATTGTGCGGTTAAAAGAAACCACAGACATAAGAAAAAGTTCATTTATCCTCTCATGAGTTAGGACCGAGGGTGGGCATTGGGCTCAGTATATTTTGAGAGCCCCTTGCTGACAGCATCCCATCACATACAGGAGAGGTGTTTCCTGGGCCCACACTGTCTTCCAACATCTGTGGGTACCACAGCAGCATTTTTTTCTGGTCCTGAGCTTTCAGACTCTTGGTCAGCAGTGTTACCTGGAGTTGTCTCAACAGGTTTCCTGCCATGGACAGTAGAGCTACCATAGTGGCCATCACAACAGTTCTAGCTGACCAGGCACTACAGTCCTTACCCAGACTCTTGTCTCACGACTTTCTTCTCTTGGTCCAGAGCTGGGGTGTCCTTAGCATCCCTGCAGGTCAGCTTTCTCCCTGAGACTGGTTTTCTGTCTGGAATCACAATGACTCTCACTCACCGTGAAAAGCTTTGGCCATAGAGAGTGATACAAGTTGCAAACATTCTGAATTGGTTGCAGTGAAAGGAAGTGTGATCTATACATATAGATATTTATATAGATATTGTTATTGAAATATATGCCACAATAAAATACCAATCAAGAGAGGCATTTTCCTGAAAGACAATCAAAGTATTAAACAGAGATTAGGGTTCATTCTGTCCACAGAAAGAAGAAACGTACTTAAAGCAGAGCTCTATTCAAAGTAATTGAAGCAAGAGAGTTATAGAGTTATTTATGCCATGTTAAGGAAGAAATTGTCAAGTCAGAATTCTTTTTTATGTTTTCCTGTGATACGAAATTTTGCAGCTGTTGGTAATTTTTGAACACAATAATAATCTTATGCCATTTGTGTTAGTCTGGGTACATTAGAGAAACAAATCCACAGAAAATCATATGTATAAGAGAGTTTTATATAAAGGTTAAGTGCACATCAAGAAAACATCCTAACCCAGTGGTACTCAATCCCACAAGTCCAGCATTAGCCCATCCAACATAAATCCATAAAGTCCTCTTCCATCACACAAAACACACAAAATGATACCGAATGCAAGAGGAAAGCCAAGGAAGTGAATGCATAAGCATCTCAGCGCAGGCAGGAGTCACTCCTTGTCTGTTCCAGCACCCAGGGCTGCATGGGGGTAGGTCCATGCGGCTTTTCCTAAGGGATGTTCTTGCAGGGAACTGGGTAAGGCAGATGCACCCTGGTCCGACCATCAGAAAGCAAGTGACCCTAGAACTAGAAATGTTAGCCTCACCGAGCCATTTATTCCTCGGCCCTTCAATTGACCACATAAGTGTTTATCAGCCAGGTTGGCACAATAAACTATCTAACTCTCCATTGAATTATGCATGAGAAGAATGTTGAAAATATTATTTTGTAGCACATATATGAGAAAAATAACTTAGAATATGACGTAGTTTTCTTTTTCACTCATAATCAGAAACTGATGGAAAGTCTTGCTGGTACAACATTAAAAAAACTAGCTAAAATATACAACCAGAAAAGAGATTATGATATAAGCCAGAAATTTGAATTTATAAAAATTGTTAGCAATGGAATCGTCTTTATTTAATAATTTTATTTATTCCCTCACTTTTTCCCCTCCAAAACCATTTTATTGGGAGCAAATACAATCTGTAGTTCAAGTGCGTCAAACAGTATTGTGCTTCCACAATTAGGTTCAAAACATCATCTTCCTTCTTCAACTAGTGGCATCAGCTCCCTTTATTCCACCCCCCACTGTAGCCCCAGAAGCCTTTCTACTTGCTGTCTCTTTATGTTCATCAATTCTGGCTTTCATCTGCGGTCACACAGAAAAATATATCACTGAAATTCAAGAATGCTATCCCCCAATGACAAAATACATGAGATAAACTCCAATAGGAATTTAAAATTGAGGAAGCAGGCAGTCCACGTAGAGTCGCTGCCCTTCCCCGGAATCCATAACAGACCTACGTGTGCTTCGCATGTGTCAGTCTGGCTACTGGAATGTGAGGATCTTGCCAGTTGACTGCCTTTCTCAGGATTTTCTGGATCCAAAAGCACTCTTTAGTAGCTGGTGTCCTGCAACACACCCTGTGGCTCATGCTGAACACACAAACTGCTTGTCCTGCACATGACATTGAATACACCAAGCAACAACAACAACAAAACCGACTCCCTGCCTTCCAGGAGACTTCGGCTCACAGCACAACTCTATTTCTGTATGTTTGCTGTTGAGGAGGGAACACTGTTCTTCAACTCCAGCACAAACAAGGCATGCTTGCCAACCTCCATTCCTGCACTGGCCACAGAGTGAAACCACTGGCTGTGAGGACTGCTGCCTACTCTGATGGTGAGCCGGCTCTGTCTCTTCTCTGTGTGAGCAAACAGCTGTTGCACACAGAGCCTCTGTGTGAGCTGAGCTTTTGTCAGTGACCTCACACTGGTTTAATAGAAATCAACAGTTATATTGTGCGAAGTACACAAGAAGGGGAGTGATTCAACTTGAAGGGAGAATAAGGTTATTTTTATAAAAGTACCTTGTAAATTGAAGCACAACCAGAAAAATATATTTAAAAGGAAACCATTAACATGTTAATAAAGATTTTATAAATAATATTATAAAATGTGTCACAGAAAAAGATGATATAATTAAAACGAAAACACGTTGTGTGAAGTTCTATGGAGACCAGGATGATGGAAAAAATAGAACATTTCCTGATAATAATATCAAATATTATTTAACAAAATACACGATACACAGAAAACAAATTAATGGACATAAACAAAACAACATACAAATTCAGAAATTCTATAAGCCATTGGCACCAAGTGAATCCTGAATCACAGTGACTCTAGGACAGAGTAGAACTGTTCCGTAGGGCTTCAGAGACTGTTAATCTTTTGGAGGAGCAAACAGTCTCATCTTTCTTCCTTGGAGGAGCTGGTATTTTCTAACTGCTGACATTGAACTTTGCATCCCAATGTAAAATAGACAAAAAGGATGGCAAAATGAAAAACTGTCCCAGGGGAGGCTAAAAGCTAAGTGAGAAAGCCCTGATTCCAACAGGAAATCCTCCCTGTCATCCATCTGTGCCTGTCTAGGGCTGGTGTCTGTGCTCAGTGGGTCCTGCGCGCCCCCTGCTGCCCAGTGTCTTCCCTGCAGGGGAGGTTTGTGTCTGGGCTCACACAGACTTCCCCTCACTGTGTCCCTTGCACAGTAATACATGGCCATGTCCTCAGCAGTCACGGAGCTCAGCTGCATGGAGAACTGATTCTTTGATGTGTCTCTGGTGATGGAGAGTCGGCTTTGGAAGGACGGGTTATAATATGTATTACCATCATAGCTTATGCATCCCATCCACTGCAGCCCCTTCCCTGAGGGCTGGCGGATCCAGTCCCAGCAGTAACCACTGCTTGTGATGGAGTAACCAGAGACAGTGTAGGTGAGGGACAGCTTCTGGGAGGGCTTCACCAGTTCTGGACCTGACTCCTGAAGCTGCACCTGGGACAGGACGCCTGTAAAAAAAATGTTCCTTGTCAGTCACTTGAAGTCATAACTATAGACCCATAGACCCAGGTCGGATATCTGAATCTCTCACCTTGGGGAACTGTCACCAAGCACAAGAGAACACATAACAATAGCATCTTTACACCCCACCTCTGCTTTCTCAAGAGACCTACAGCCCTGTCTGAAGAGAACTGATAGCTTTCTCAGCCCAAGGGTGAAATTGTACCCTAGTTCCTCAAAGATAATTTGCATATGAGGGAGTCCTGTCCTTATAAACAGAAAGTGATAGAGAACAGACCCCCTTTTATCTTCTGAGCTTATGATACGGTAACTGTTTGAACTCATGTGCATATTAGTCTACAACAACAAGTTTTTCTCAAGAGATGTGTAGGGGAGATCAAAGATTGCCCATAATTTTTGAACCCAGTGTTCTCTCCTTCCATCCCCTCATTGCTCCTGCCCTGTCTTGGGCTCCTGTATGTCCTGGGCCCCAAAGAGTGGGCAGGATATAGTTTGTTAAAACCATCAATTGGACCCCAAGTCATCTTCAGATCTCACAATCTCCAAGGTCCACTTTTTTTTCTGTACACCCTGACACCTCTTAATTAATCTCCTCATATTCCTTAGTAGTTTCCCTGGTGTGGGAGTAACATTTTTGAGACGCATGAATATCACGTTAGTCCCAAGGAGTTGGGGTTAATAAGGTCCCAAAGGTTCAACTCTTCTATGAAGCCATTCAGTTCCAATTTCCACCCACTCCACTCGAAGAGATTCCCTCATGCTTTGGGGTTCTGTGAATAAGTGGAACATCCAAAAGAAATTTATGAAATTTTGAGGAAATAAATCACGTGTTGGTGGATTCTGTTCAGTACAAATTCTGACCATCAGGAAAGGGTAAACTAGATGGTATGCCCAAAGGCCAAGCTCCACTCCCAGCTTTGCAGTTTATTTACACACATCTGACCCAAAGCCTCTGGCAGAATAGCAGTCGACATTGTCCCTCTGCTAATCCTTTGCAGCCAGGATTTCCCGAGCTTGGGTCATGGTCATCATCATCCCCACTGCTCTTACAAGTAATACACACACTACAACTCAGAACCTGATGACTGAGGTCAACCTCAGTGTAACTAAAGAGATTCAAGTGACATAGAATCTCAGGGAAGAATGTGCCACCTAGAAAATTTGGACTTCAGACAAGACAATATTGTAACTCTGTAACCTTTAAAAATGCAAGATTCGGAATAGAAAACCACTCCCTTGTTTGCTAGCACATCCAGAATTGTGAAAAATCAGTCAAGTCATGATTTCAAGTGCAAGGATGCAGAAAACCAGTAAATGGAAAATAATCATTTAAGAAAAGGCTCAGAGTAAGAATAAGAGTCAAGTACAATATTTTAGACTTTGAATCTAAAGACGTTTTCTTGAAACCCATAAGGCACTCATCATTAAAATTAGGTCCATCCACTCCATTCCCTTGCTGTTCTGCTGCACTCCCCCAGTGATTTGCCTCGGTGTGGTGGGATCAGGTCAGGTGCAATTCCCACACTGTGTCTCCGGTGCTGTCCTCTGTATAGCCCTTAGTCACTGAGGGGCATTATGTCTCATAGTATGGCCAGCCATGTTGTTGTCTCTGTGGACTGGCTGCTCTACTCAGGAACATCATCCTCATGGCCTGGTGGGCCAGGCTGTGTTCCACTCTCTCTTCCTGCCCCTTCATCTGCTCCCGTGTGCTCTGATCAGATATGTCCATCTCCTGGAGCTGCAGAATCAATGTTGTCCTTTGAAACAAATTCTTTTCGGGGGAGGGACAGGAATGCACTTAATTTTTGGTGCTGAGGCCAGCCTCCCAGACCTGTCCACTGGTTCCCTACTCCACGCCGGGATATTGCATTCACACCTTGCGGCACTGGGTTGACGTCTGGTCCCACTTTCCCTGTGGAAATATAAACAATACCCTCCCCTTGGGTGGATTAGTGCCCCATGCCAAGGGATCAGTTATCAGGCATCAAAGAACAAAAAATCATATCATTGGCTGCACACCTCCATGATACGATCGCTGAAGACAAACGGGTCCATAAGCAAATGTGGCGAAGAAAGCTGATGGTGCCCGGCTATCGAAAGAGATAGTGTCTGGGGTCTTAAAGGCTTGAAGGTGAACAAGCGGCCATCTAGCTCAGAAGCAATAAAGCCCACATGGAAGAAGTACACCAGCCGGTGCGATCACGAAGTGCCAAAGGGACCAGATACACCATAGTGAATGAAGGGGCAAGGGCAGAGTGGAGACCCGAGGCCCAACTGTCGACCACTGGAGATCCCCTCACAGAGGGGTTTAGGAGAGGAGATGGGTCAGTCAGGGTGCGATGTAGTTCCGATGAAGAACACAACTTTCCCCTAGATCCTGGATGCTTCCTCCCCCCAACTACCATGATCCAAATTCTACCATGTAGGACTGGATAGGGCAGAGATTGTACACTGGTGCATGTGGGAGCTGGAGGCACAGGGAATCCAAGGTGGACGATACCTTCAGGACCAGGGGTGTGAGGGGCGAGGCTGGGAGAGTGGAGGGTGAGTGGGTTGGATAGGGGGAACTGATTAAAAGGATCCACATGTGACCTCCTCCCTAGGAGATGGACAGCAGAGAAGGGGGGCAAGGAAGACTCTAGATGGAGCAAAATATGACAAAATGACAATCTGTGGATTATCAGGAACTTGTGAGGGAGGGGGGCGCAGGGAGGGAGGGGAAAAAAAAGGAGAGGACCTGATGCAGAGGGCTTAAGTGGAGAGCAAATGCTTTGAGAATGGTTGGGGCAAAGAGTGTACGGATGTGCTTTATACAATTGATGTATGTACATGTGTGGATTGTGATGGGAGTTGTATGAGCCCCTAATAAAGTGAAAAAAAAAAGAAAAGAAGAAAAAAATGAAAAGAAAAGAGAATGATTGGGGCAAAGAATGTACGGATGTGCTTTGTACAGTTGATGCATGTATATGCATGGGTTTTGATGGGAGTTGTATGAGCCCCTAATAAAATGTCTTAAAAAATTAGGTCCATCCATCCAATTGACCCTCTAAATTTAGAGACTAATCATACACACTCTTGTAAATGTCCCTTACCCTGGGGCTCTGGTTGCATTGAAATGTGAGCATCTCCAACCAAAGACAGCCTCTCCATTTGTGCTCTGGGCACAGCCACATCACAACTACTTATGGATCTCACCTTACATTTATTCCCTACACTCAAGGATTGCCTAATTTTGGAAAATGGTTCATATTATTGATTATAGAAGCTGTGACACTATCTCTAACCAAGCAGTTTTAAATATTAATCCTCATTCAGTTTCCTTCCTCTTAACAAAGTTAAAATATTTTCCCCAGACTTATGGTTGAAAACACTCATTTACTGATTAATCAGAATTTGGATATCTCCAAATTAATGTATCTTTTTACAGTGGGGAAATCCAAGCACTAGGTGTTGGTCACCTGGACTTCTTTGTGCCAGAATTTGCTGAAGGGTATAAGCAATTGATTTGAAATGAAGACACATTGTACTCACTACAATCCAGGGGTTCAAGCACAGGAAACTCTAGCATTTTTCGTTTGGAGATCATTGAGTCTGATCACTTTTCATATGCACACTGGCAGAGCATCACTTGATCCTGTTCATTTAATCAAAGTCCCATCTCACTGTCTGCTCTTGGAGCTTGTCTAACCGATTCAAGTTGAGACCATGATGTAGCTTGTGTTAGTCTGGATAGACTAGAGAAACAAATCCATGGATACACATATGTGTATAGGAAAGAGATTTATATACAAGAGCAATTGAACATTGAGAAAACATCTCATCCCAGTCCAGATCAAGTACATAGGTCAGATATTATTCCATATTCTGATATCAATCTATAAAGTCCTCTTCAGACTCACGAAACACATGCAATGATGTCAAATGCAGATCATAGGCCAGTGGGTAGAAAGTCTTTGGATCCAGCATCATTGGGAATATCTTAGCCCTGGCAGGGCTCTCTTTGGCATCTCTGGCTTCTGAGGTCCGGTTGTTTCCATGTGGCTTCTCTTCTGCAATATCTCCCAGGGAATAGCAGAGAAAGAGAAGTGTCTTCTTCCTCCAAAGAGGAAGTACCAGATTTACCAGAATTCTCAGGAGAAGGTCATGCCTACAGAAGTCGCTTTGGTTATATCCAGATTGACAGCCTAGACTCTCAGTCCTTAAATTGACACCAGATTATGTGACTAGCACATAGCTGCACACTAGTTCAGGTCACTGCCATGATCATCTCAGATAATTTCATAGCAGTGATTAGTAGGGGTCTTCTTAAGTGTCAACCACGACATTATCCATGTACACATCACTTTCCTAACAGGTTTGTTACACATGTTCTCAATGAGCTCCTGGGTTCTCCCTGCATTCTGAAGAAGCAACACATCAAGCTTTTCTAGACTCAAATGTCTGGGTTCCTTTGGCCGTCCCCCATCTCGTGAGGTTAGGCTTGGCCAGTCTCTTAATCAAGGTGCAATTCATCTCTCAAAATTCTTAAAGGTGGAAATGATAGAAATTATGGCTTAAGGAAAATGCAATAATATTTGCTCCAGTTGTCTATTGTTGTACACGGAATATACATACATTGCAATTAAAAATTACAAGAGCTTTTTGCCTTTTATCTGTTGCTTGATTTCCCCTTTAACTCTGTTGATGCACATAAATGTCTGAGTTTTAGATGGTCACTCTCATCTATGTTGTCTTCTTTGTGTGTACTTCCTTTGCTATGTTTGACAGCGTATGAACGCCCTGCAATGGGGCAATTCATGTGTCCCTGCTTCCTTATAGAAGGTCTTCATAGCTCTGGGATTTACATTAGGTCATTGATCATCTTGTGTTCATTTTTTGTACATGAGATGAGGTTTTGGTTGTCTTTCATTCTTCTGAGGGTGGCGATTCACTTGTGTCAGTACCATTGTTGAAGAGAATGTCTCTCTTTTAAGTCCCTTGGGCCTTTGGTGAAGATCAGTTGCCTATATGTGGATGGATTATTTATTAGTCTTCTATTGTGTTCCATTGGTCAACATACCTATCATTGTACGAGGGCCAGGCTGTTTTGACTTCTGAGGCTGAGGAATAGTTTTGAGGTTAATTTGTGTGAGGCCCCCTACCTTGATCTCAATATTTTTGGTCCCTTGACTATCCTAGCATTCTCCATATAAAATTAGTAATTATTTTTCCATTTCTTTAAAGGATTAATTTGGAATTTGGATCAGTATTGCATTATATTTAAAAATAGCATTAGGTAGTATTGACATTTCCTTGGCATTGAGCTTCCTTGTCCATGAACATGGCATACTGAGAATGTGAAACAAACTTTCATTGGGAAGGATAAATATTACGGGATGAGGTCATCTTGCTGACCAAGAGAAACAGAAAATAGATAAAGACACAAAGAGATTTGGACCAGTGCTGAGTCTGACCTGCACACTTCCTACTGAAGATGAGAGCCACATTCATATGAGAGCTAAATTCTGTTTTCATGTGTTTCATTTCCTAACTTGTCGCCTGCATGACTCTAGCCTGGAACTCAATGGCATTATCAGGGAATTCTATGGAAGCCTCTGCTCTCAGTCTGTCCTTTCAGAAATACATCACCAAGTCTTCCTCTTCAGGCATCATTTGGAGAGTATGAATAACCAGTCTCTCTGATCAAATTCAAATATTCAACCTCCCACAGCACCCAATCACTCCATCCGCCCTCAATCTCATTAGATCTGAATCTCCAAGTCTCCCTGAGTTTCATCTGGACCCTGATCCCTGAGGATCACCTGGCAGAATCATTTTCCTCCACAAAAAAACCTGGCTGACTGTTTGAAGAATGTTTTCTTGTTATAATACAACTTTTTAAATGTAGGAAAAATCAGGAATATCCATAGCTATTATACAGTAATTTATATAGAGAGAATCTATGAAGGAAAATGAGAGATGGAGAAGAATGCCAATATCGCAACAGGAAAGCAGACCTGAACCTCCAACTGCACCTGCTCCTGGACCTGAGGTCTCTGTTCTGTGGGTTCTGCGCGCCCCCTGGGGGCCCATTTCCTCCTTGCAGGGGAGATTTGTGCCCTGGTTCAATCTGATTTCTCCTGGCTATGATGGTAGCAACACAGAAATACAAAGGAGTCTCCTCGAATTGCAGGCAGTTCATATCCAGATACAGCATGTTCTTGGAGTTTTCTTTGGAGATATTGAATCGACCCTTCACAGAGTCTTTGTAGTATGTACCACCACCCCCGGGACTAATACTTGATATCCACTCCAGGGCCTTCCCCGAAACTGGTGGACACAGATCATGGCATAGCGACTGAAGGGCAATCTACGGGATGCCAAGGAGAGTCTCAGAGACCCCTCAGGCTGCCTCAAGAAACCCCCATAATCCACTAGATGTACCTCACTCTGGACATCTGCAAGCACAGATATCCTGGGTGGGAAAACCATCCAACATATTCACTGTGTCTCTCACTCAACGCCCAAGCACACAAACTTGCTGTTGATTAAAAAAAAATCTCACCTGTTACAATAGCAACAAGGACAAACCCCTTTCAGCACAGACTCCATGCTGTCTGTGTTGTGCTCAGTCCTGATCACTGAGTGGGGCCTCCTGAGAATCCAGGAGCACTTCCAGAGCTTCAGGGTTGGGGCTGCATTGGCTTTCATCAGCAGAGGGAGGGGTGGATTTGCATGCCCTCCTACCACATAGCAATAAATGAAGTCGCATATCTTCTGAGATATGCATGTTCTGTTCATAAAACAGATCTGAGTGTTTTAGGTGTGTTGTGAAGGGCACAAAGATAATAACCTTAGAAACATTTTATGTGACTATTATATGCTAATTTATCATCACACATTAATTCATTTTATTGTTCTATCACCACACAGTACACATGATTACAGTGATATGTCTATGTTTTATAGGAATAATACTACAAACAGAAATATACAAACTGAAGTTTCTTTTTCTATGAGGGATTCACAGCATGTTCTTTCTCAATATCCTTTGAGATTTTGGAAAGGGCAAGATCAGGGTTGTAGGGTGGATGAGCAAAAGTTTCCAAATTGAATTATCAGGGTAGCTCTTTCTACCCTTGAAGAATAAGTACAAAGTCATGAAGGGTAAAAAAAATTATATTTGGCACAACTTCTTTGGACTCTTTCTCACCAGTGACATTTTCCATTTCCCTAAAGTTTTTTCACATGAGCCCTGGTCATCATCCCATAGCTTTTTTAGAATTTCTTCAAGATGAGCCCCCAGGAAAGGGGTCCTGACAAGAAGTAGTCCAATTATTGGGCAGTTAGAATTCCTTCTTCCCACTAATGCATTGTGTCCTAAATGAAGGCAGAATTGGAGTTCTGGGTCATGTTATCGAGGTGGTTGTTGTGGCTAGGTGCCACTGAGTCACTTCTGATGCAGAGTGACCTGTGCACAGCAGAACTAAACACTGTCTGACACTGCACCATTAGTGCACATTGTCCTATGCTTGAACTCTCTTGGGGACAGATAATTAAGGATAAATGAGGGGAAATTTTCTTCATAAGTTAGAGGTGAAAAACTTGGCATTTAAAAATGGATTTTTTAGGAGAAATGGTAGAAAAAATTTACTAAAGTACAATGAGACTTTCCAAGATATGCTTATTTGTTCTTTTTTTTAAATTGAAAGTAGCTCAGGCTTTGCTCATGATCATTTGCAAAGGAACACCTGAGTCGTGTAGGTACCTGTGTGGGCACCTCCCCTTCATGCCAGAGGAAGCTGAGTTGGGACAAACAACTGCATGGTTTAAGTTTAGAGCTGGGCAGCATGAATTGATTCTAGTGCTCAACATCTTAGAGCATGAAAATGTGTATACCACAATTTACTCATTTCTTTTAGGTTGTTTCTAGTTTCCTTCTTTTTTAAAATAAATTCAGGTTGAAAACAAAAAGAGAGGAGATCAAAAGGCATTCATGTTATCACAAATCACCATAATAAACATGGCCAATCTGAAGACCTGTCCTGAACACAAATTGTAAACTTAGTAACATTTAAAACAACAACAAACATCATATTTTGAGAGAGAGACAGCTGCTATTAGGAAGGAAAAGGAGCAAGTTCTTACCTTCGCTGGAGAAGATGTCTTGGATGATATTTAAACTCTATAATGATTAACCTGAAACATCTAAGAAACAGTTAAAAGTTCCTTGGGTTAAAGTAAATAGGATCTCTAAGAAGCACAGACTTAAGAAAATACTGTTTTCTTGCAGAGCAATCCGTTAAGATGCAGATAATAAACAAACCCACTTTGCTTATATCCCTTGATCATGGCTACAGTAACAGACGGGGAGTCATTGCCCCAGTGCTCCCAGGATCACCACTCCTGACTCTGGAAGGCTCGATATAAATTCGTAAAAATCTATCTTTAAAAGGACAAGTCTAAAGTCATGCCCCCGACCAGCTCTCAATTTAGGCAGGAAGTCTTCCATCGGAAGAGGAAGAGCATAATGATTCGTAGCTGAAGGCAATGGGGAACCTTTGCAGCAAGGGAATGAACAACTTGGAAGGAAAGTTCTCTGCCCAATGGGAAAGGGCAGGCAGAACGTGTAGATTGGTAGAACCTTCGCAGACTAAGAGGAACAGGTAGAAACCACATCTCAGAGCCTAGTCCAGGAGGAACCCCTTGGAATGAGGCTCAGTCAAAAGACCAGAGAAATGCTCATGGACCACACCCTGCCACAACAGGGACCCGCACTCAGTAAAAATAACAGCAGGGTGCATCATGGAAGTTAATATCGAGATTCTCTCTAGCGATAGTGCAAGTGAACACAGAGCAAACACATTTTAAAAAGAGTTTTATAGAAGAATTTGAGTCCTTTAGTATTTTAAATAAAAACCAAGGTTAGCAGTGATGTACATTGTTTGTAGTTAACTACAAATGGATCCATGACTATATTTTAACAAACTCTGACAATTAAAGCCTAGCAGAACTTTGGTCATAATCAGTCCTCAATAGAAAACATCATACAGAACATAATATGCTGATATGTATGGACATATTGAACATGCCTATCTATCCACAAAAAGTATGGATAATACAAAATAGTAAGAAAAAGTGCTACAACATCAATATGAGATATACAATTGACACAGAAATAGATACTATAAAGTTAAATATGAAACTCTAAAATTATAAAAATCTACAGGAAAATGTCAATAAATGTGTTATAAATAGTAGCATTAACTTGATCACAAAAATGGCCTAGTACAAAGAAAAACATAAAGTGGGTATTCATTTTTGGAGACTATTATTATAGAAAATAAAGAACATTCTATCCAATAATGTAAATTACGTGTAAGAAAAACCAAGAATACACAGAAACGGAGATCATGTAGCATTATGCAGCTCATACGCCTTTCTTCACCTGGAGTTCAGGAGTGACATTGCCTCCCCCCGCCTCCTTTCACAGGGATGCATGGCAATGGCCTGTGCAGCAATGGAGCTCAGTGTTCAATGAATGTGACCATGAACAGGGTCACTGGGGATGTGTACTTGATATATGGGAGGAGTATAGTCTGCACACAGCACTCCAGAATACGCTGACTCGTAGCTGATGTAAGAGATTCAGGAGACAGAATAGTGATACAAAATGTATACACTTTATACATTGGTCCAACCCCAGCAGATTGGCCTGGAGACAGAGATCCAAGTGCTCAGATGAAGTAATGCCAAACCTTCACGTTTCAGTCTCTGACCTTCTCACCTCTGAGAGCTGCCCCAAGAAGAGGACGAAACTGACATATTCTTGGAATGAGGTCCATGGTTCTGAGATGTATTATAAAGAGTGAATGAGACCTAAATTTAAATAAATACATCATGAAACTATATCTGGTTGGAGATTTGTATGTCATTGGTAGCTTTCTAATATATTTTAAAATGGGTTCATCTGGGATGAGAATGTTGACTGTATCCTCAGAGAACACAGTCCTGTCCATGATTTTTCCATTCACTGAGACCAAGGTCCCATTCTTTCAGAACACAGAAAGTGATGGGGAAGATGGCTGAGGAGGTAGGCTTTGCTTAGCATTGAGGATGACTTTAGAATAAAGGCAGTGGTCTTCTACTCTCGAGAACTTATATACTTATAAGACAAGAATAACAAAACCAAGAACATTTAAATTGTCAGATAGACATTTTCTCTTCTCCATTAGATTATGGTAAAATTATTAGTTATTCAAAAGTTAGATTAGCTAAATCTAGCAATCTCAGTGAATTCAACCCAAAGTGGCTCCAAGTCAATGATTGCTGTAAATAGGAATGGCTTTGTAACTCACTAAACAGAAAGAGCTTTTCTACTCAAGAATCATTCTACTGTGGAAAGAGTACATATCACTATAAAGCAATTTACCTTTGTCACAGGAAGACATTTCTCATACAAAAATTCGTTAATAATGTTATTCAGACCTAATCTTACATTTTATACAGATTCTTATACTGAAATATCGGAAAATCCTCACGTAAAGTTGCATGTTACTAGATACTGGGAATGTTCCTGGTATCCCAATACGAAATTGTAGCAAAGCCACCACAAGGAGAGCGACAAGTATGGACCCTCTGGGTGAAACCAGAAAGAGTGACCAACGTTCTGTGTGGCTGTGAAGGTGAAGATACAACATCCAGCATGAAGAACTGAATGATCCCATTTGGCCCTTAAGCTATCCCTGAATCCTGAATTTGCACAGATAAGTTCGTGTATCTCTGGACCCTCATGAGCAGCAGTTTCTTAAGGACAGATCTATACAAGATATTAGCACAAGATAATGAAATCCAGTGGGTGAGTTTCTGTATTTTCAGGTATGTTCCAGAAAAGACACACACACGCGTAGTCTGCCATCCAGGTTAGGAAAACAACCAAACCAAAAAAGAGCAACAACAACTAAAACTGTGTCATGTGAAGAATAAATTCAATATAAAATAGGCTGATTTTAACTAAATCATTAGCTAGATGGTTGTCAGAATACCTCACAATTGTGATGGAAAAACATACTGTTAAAATTTCAGCAATTACTCAAACACTTAATAATTAATTTTACCAGCTGCCATTTTCCTGGAGTATGATTGGAAATATTTAACTGAGTGTCTTGAGAACTATGGTGCAGGGACCCCTAGCAGAGTCATTTCTTGTCCTTAAAAGTTAACAAATTGATTGTTGCTGTAGGACAGAATATCTTTTCCTGCTACAATATAGCTTTTGAATTCAGATATCAGGAGTAGGCACTGAATTATTATTTTAAAATTAGATGGAGACTCCCCAAGGAAACTCTGAAATATAGAGGATCCACATATGAAAACAGGAAACCAGCCTTGAAGCTCCAGGTGCACCTGCTCCTGGGTCTCAGTCCTGTACTCTGCGGGCCTGAGTGCCCCTTGGAGATCAGTCTCCTCCCTGCAGGTGGGGTTTGTGTCTGGGTTCTCATGGACTTCCTCTCACTGTCTCTCTTGCGCAGTAGTACATGACCGTGTCCTTAGCTTTCACACTGTCCATTTGAATATAGAGTGTATTCTTGGAGTTGTCTCTGGAAATGGAGAATCGGCCCTTTACAGAGACTGTGTCGTATGTACTACTGCCATCATAGCTAATGCTTGCCACCCACTTCAGGCCTTTCCCTGAAACCTGGTGGACCCAGTTCATGCCATAGTCACTGAAGGTGAATCCAGAGGCTGCACAGGAGAGTCTCAGTGACCCCCCCAGGCTTTCTCAGGTTACCCCCAGACTCCACCAGTTGCACCTCACACTGGAAACCTGTAAACATAGAGGCACTGTGATTAGGCGACACACATACAAACACAGACGATCACAATTATACACACAAACAGAAAGCTCTAACAATTACCATGTAAACTGGTCAAAATGAAACCCAAGTTTGGTATAACTCATTATGTGTCCTCTGGACTAGCTCTTGAGCTCAAAATAGTAACAGCAGAGACCCCAGAGACTGGGCCTGTCCTCTGAGATCTCACTACATCATGGACTATGGCTGGTTTATCAGCAGACAGAGAGCTGCATTTGCATGTCCCCTGATATTTAGAAGCACGTGACTAAAAAATTTAGGCAATAATTTTCCCTCGGACTCAGAGAAATGCAAACATTCTCAAAGGAAAACTGCCTTTATACAAACTGTTTATCAAGCAATGCTTTAATTGTTATACATTATCAATATTTTATAAAGTAGTTTTCTATTTGTAAACTTTATATTACATACACAATAAACTTTCTAACTTTGTGGTATGAGCGCTCACAATGCATCCTCTCTCATTCCCCTTAAGATGTGGATACACATGATGATAGTGGACCATTCTGTTATCTGTTTCTTGTGTGGGAAACTTAGTGATTTTCTTGCCTTCTAAGACATTTCCACATTTCAGTGTTATTTGTACCCTGTGGACAGGAAGCTGCTCAAAAAGCATGTGCACAAACATGCAGAATGGTGTCTCCTCTCTGGTTTCTGATCTGAGAGATTCCAGTCCCCTTTCTTTTGTTATGATCAGGAAAACTGGCTATTTGTCAATTTTCTTCATCTTCTAGAAGTGTCAGTTTTCATATAATCAGCTTACTGATGGCATTCCTGTAATTTCATTTATCTTGGTTCCTTTTTTATTGCCTCCTCCCCGTCCTGCTACCTGTGCTATGGATAATAACTATGCATACTCACCTTTTTCTTGGTTCATTAGTTGGAAACGGAGGTAATCAATTTCAGAATTTTACTTCTATAATATACAAATTTGTGCTGCTAGGAATTCCCTTCTAAGTTCTCTTCAGATGAAACCCACAGTAAGTTGTCTAGTGATTTCGTTTTCCTTTAACCCAGTAGAGCCATCCAGGATGTGAAAATCATTAAATGTATGTTAATGATACAAACAGTGTAGTATATATCCATGTATTAATCACTCACACTCACTCACTGCCATGAATTGGCGCAGACTCACAGTGACCCCATAGGACAGGGCAGAACTGCCCCTGAGCATTTCTTAAGCGATGCCTCTTTGTGGGAGCAGAAAACCCCATTTCTCTACTGTGGAACAGCTGGTGGTTCAGCACTCCTGAAATTTCATGAGTAACCACTACACCACCAGGGTTCCAGTCTGTATGCATACATTCACATGCTTATGTTTATCTATACAACATAGAAATGAATGAATATTGAATTGATATGAGGTTTTGTAATAAATATTAAGGAAGACAAGATTCTTGGAGAAAATATTTTGTATGAAAAGGAAACTCTAGATGCTATCAGGAAACTCCTTGTTCCCATGCCTCCCCCATTGCCCTTGCCCAGAAGTCTGACTCCTGTGCTCTGTACAGCCCATGTGTTCCCTATCGACCAATGTCATTATTGCTGGAAGGTTGTGCCTGGGATGGCACTGATTCTTCTCACTGTTCCTTTCACACAGTAATGGACAGCTGTGCCCTCAGGGGTCGTTGAGCTCACCTCTAGGGAGACATGTTTGGTGGACATTCTTCTGGAGCTTGAGAGTCAACACCTTTGAGGCATGTAATTATTTTCTGCTGCTCAGACATATTGATAACAACTAGCAAATGTTTCTGCAGGTGGTGGTTGATCCAGCTCCAGAAATGTGGAGCCACCAGAGACAGCAAATCTTAGGGAGAGGATTGTGTGGGATTCATCACTCCTGGACTCAAACCCTGATGCTGTACCTCTCACGGGAGACTCGGGACAGGGAGAAAAATCAATTATGACAACTAATGTAAGCCTCTTTTAGGTCAACCAATTTTTAGAATCTCTTGATATTATGAGAGAGACATAACCACCAGGCCAAAAAACATTTGAAAGAAAATAAAAACTGATCGACAAGTTATGTAGTTCCTAGAGAGCTCTGACCACAATGTGCTGTCTTTCACCATGTTTTGAACTTTAACCTTAAAATTGAAGGTGTGATCTGTTACAGCTCCAGGAGGAAAAAGTAGAGAGGCTTTCAATCTTTTCTCAAAAACTGAAAAGAAAAAGCCTATTGTCTCCATCTTCTCTGGGATTGGCCTCCATTTATTGAGAACTCAAGGTCCTTAAGCTGAAGAAAATGTCTGGACAAAGAAAGCATAGAGAGTGTTAAGAAATGCTGATTTCATTAAAACCCCCAATTGACAGTGGATATTAATTTTACTGTGTTTTCTCATTTCTCTGAATATTCTCTTGAAAATTCAATCCTCTTTATTTATCCTAACATCTAAATTAGCACCAGTTGAGACAGCGGACATGTACAGTTTTGAGACACAAAATGGGCAAAGGGCATGAATAGATACTTGACTAAAGAAGCATTCAATTTGCAAAGATACACATATAAATATGTTAACTCCCATTACTCATTGGTGTTGTTATTGTTTATTTGGTTGACTTTGTTTATGAGATCTTTTCTTGGAATAGTTAAAGAATACCTGGCCTTATTTTCTGGAAAACATTTGAAGCACTTTCATGGAATCTTTTATTTTTAACATATACGTTCAATGCAATCTGTGGTGTGATTATCTTGTTGTTTCCATGGGTTTTCAGTGTGCATCATAGTACTACAGAATCCTTAAAAACTTCAGTAATTCCTCTTTGCAACATGCTATACTGAACAAATAACCTGAGAAGCTGTACTAAGTGAAAACCACGACATCAATATTGTCGGAAGGCATGTTAATAATCTGGCACATGCAAATGACATAAAACTACATGTTGTAAGACAACATGACTTGTAAAACTTACTGATAAAGAGCAGGGACTGCTGCCTTCACTTCAGATTAACATTCAATGTAAAGAAAAATTAAACTCCTCACTATGGGACCAATGGAAAATATCAGGATAAATGGAGATAATATTGACGTTTGGAAGGAGTTCATCTCACTTGAATCTACAATCAATATTTATGGAAGCTTGTGTCCATCAAATGGTGCATTTCATTGAGCAAACCTGCTTCACAGACCTCTTTAAAGAGAAGAGCAAGCATGTCTCTTTGAGGACTCAGATGTACCTGGCCCAAATTATGAGGTTTTCAATCGTCTCGTGTGCATGTGAAAGTCGGACAAAGATCAAATGAATGCACTCGAATGTGCATGAAAAAGATCAAAGCTCAAATGATGCACTTGAATTATGGTACTGGTGAATAATTTGATGATAGGATGGACTACCAGAAGAACAAACAATTGTATATTGGTGTTTGGGCTGGGTCCGGACTGGGCAGCCCCCACCTCCTTTCTGGCTCCTCAGGAAGATGAAACTTCATAGCCCCCATCCTCAGCCTCTTGGAGAGATGGATGACACATTAAACTATGCAACTGTTGTCCCAGCACCACAGAAAGCAATTTACCTTCCCAGGTCAATCTGCCTAGCCCATTCTCCCAGCACTTCAAAGAGCAGCTTTGCATACAAGATGACCTCCCATGGGTCCCATCCTGATTTAAGGTCCTGAAGCTGCAAACAATAAAATTATAAGGATTCTCCCTTCTATTAACATATACTTCCTTAGCTGGAACCCTATATAACTCCCACCACCTCTCTGGTGAGTTGCAAGTGACCTGGCCTAACTCAATCATACAAGCAGTGTTGTACAATCATTATCACAATCAGTTAGAAAACATGTTCTTCCTTGTTGAACTCCTTTCTATTAACTTCCCTTTTCTCCCCACCTCTCTTGCTGAAGCCCCAAGGAACCCTTATTCTAGTTATTGTGTCTGTAGATTCACCCATTCTGTACTACGTAAATTGAAAAACAGAAAACGACATCAAGAGAGTGAAAAATGCTGCCAACAGTAGCTAAACAATGCAGAAATAAACCCTAAATGTATAAAACAAAACCAGAAAACATTAAAACACAGATTAATCACAAAGTATATCTAAGGGGAGATCAAATGACAAGTTTTTAGCCATCAAAGTCAGATGTGTCATTTTAAGCTTCTATACTCATCTCTCCAACACTCACTCTCTCCCTCTGACCGCCAGGTTATTCCATCCCTCAGTTATGGTGAGAGGGAAATCACTGGAGGTCAATTCCCTGTGAAGATCCTGCAAATGTGTTTTCAGCTTCCCCTGTAATCCATAGCGTTCTGCATGCCAGAGTCTCACAGTTTAAGCTCTGACACTATTCCCTCTTTGGATTTGGATTATATAATTTGCAATCCTTATAAAGTTTTGGATAGCCTCATGTGTCTCCCTCGGAGTAGTTGGTGGATTTTACTGGCTGACCTTGCACTTAGCAACCCAATGTGAATTTCTTCTATGCCACCAGGGAGAGTGAATTTCTATATAATATTTATTTCTTTATAGTATTCATTACTTATTTATTGTACTTTGTTTTCTTAATTATTTGCAAAGCATATACCTCTAACTTAATTAGAAATAGTATATTTAGTGTATTTTAAATATTAAATAATTTAATTTTGAAAAAATTTAAAATTTTATAATTTATCATAAATTTAGGTAATTACACTTGACTGACCAAAATTAATCTCAATTTTCTGTACCTCACTCTATCAAAGATGGTGTTGGGTATTTTTGAGTCAGTCTCACAATGGTTCTGTGCACACAATAGGGCATATAACTTATCTGCCAAGTCCTGGACCATCCTCACTTGCTCTTAAGTTTGAGACCATTTTTGCAGCCACTCTGTCCGTGCATCTAACTGAGTGTTTCCCTCTATTTTGGTGACACTCTGCCAAACAGGATGTCCTTTCTCTAGGAAATGGTTCCCCTGATCACCTGATCCAAATATGTGAGAAGTCTCCCTACTCTCAATGAGAATAAAGAGCATTCTGAGATATTAATCTGCAAATTTCCTCATCTTGTGACTCATTTGCTATCTTTTGGAATCAAAGTTGTCCTTCCAATGAGTTTTCCCTTCATTGTGACTCTAATAAATGACCTTATTAATGACTCTGCCCACCAGACAGGTCATTTCAGTTCACCCCTTGTCAGTGTCAGGGGTCTCCCTATGCCTGGATCCCTTTATTCAGCATAAACAGAGACAATGGGTAGCAAGCATCACTAAGGATAGGTCACACATTTAGACCCAGATGTATCTACAATTATTTTCTCAGACACAGAACATTATTCAACAAGTACCCACAGTGCACAGGGAGTAGTGCAGAGAGACACCTCCAGAGACCTGACTGTGTGCTGTAATACAGCAATGAGCTCAGGACACTTAAAATCATGCACTGCACGCAGGAATCAGCACATGCCTGTATCTCGTTGTCAACAGATTTTGAGTCACAGATAGTGTGAGGATGATAGTCTGTTTCTCACAGAGGGAAATGGGGCATAGAGGATGATAATGAAGGGTCAGCGTCACTTTTAATATTAGCACTGCAAACAGAATGCTAGTTATTCCTCTCACTCTTGCAGCAAGGAGAAAATTTAGAGAAAGAAAAAAAAGAAAAAGGCGAAATTGTCTCTGGGGATGCTGAGAGCAAAGAGAACAGGTCCTAATTCCAACAGGAAATCCTCCCTGTCATACATGTGTGCCTGTCTGGTGCTGGTGTCTCAGCTCAGTGGGTCCTGTGCGCCGCCTGCTGCCCAGTGTCTTCCCTGCAGGGGAGGTTTGTGTCTGAGCTCACACAGACTTCCCCTCACTGTGTCCCTTGCACAGTAATACATGGCCATGTCCTTAGCAGTCATGGAGTTCAGCTGCAGGGAGAACTGGTTCTTTGATGTGTCTCTGGTGATGGAGAGTCGGCTTTGAAAGGACGGGTTATAATTTGTACCGCCATTATAGCATATGCGTCCCATCCACTGTAGCCCCTTCCCTGAGGGCTGGCGGTTCCAATGCCAGCAGTAACCACTGCTTGTGATGGAGAAACCAGAGACAGTGCAGGTGAGGGACAGCTTCTGGGAGGGCTTCACCAGTCCTGGACCCGACTCCTGAAGCTGCACCTGGGACAGGACGCCTGCAAACAAAAACAGGTGGTCCCTGTCAGATACTATAGACCCAGGTTGAATAGCTGAACCTCCTACCTTGGGGAACTGTCACCAGGCACAGCAGAACACACAGCAATAGCATCCTGAGACCACAGCTCTGTTTCCCAAGAGACCTACAGCCCTGTCTGGAGAGAACTGATAGGTTTCCCAGCCAAGGGTGAAATTGTACCCTAGTGCCCGAGAATTACTTGCATAATAAGGGAGCCCTGGCCTTATAAACAGAAAGTGATAGAGACCAGACTCCCCTCTTCCTTCTGAGCCCATTGTAGGTGACCATTGTTTGAACTCAGAATCGTGTTTGTCGATAATGAGAGAAGGTTTTCCCCAAGAGGTGTGTGGAAAATGTCAAAGGCAATCCAAGGATTTCTGAGTTCAGTGTTCTCTCCCTCCAACCCCTCATAGCCCTGCCCTGCCTTGGGCTCCTCTCTGTCCTGTGCCCTAGAGAGTGGGCAGGATAGAGTCTGATGAAACCATCAATTGGAAATTGGATTCCAAGATACCTTCAAACCTCACACTCTTCAAGATCCCTTATTTTTTCACTGTATACCCTGATACCTCCCAATTAAACTACTCATAATACTTAGTAGTGTTCCTTGTGTGGAAGCAACATCTTTGAGAAGCATGCATCCCAGATTAATCCCAAGGATTTAGGGTTGATAATTCCTCAAATGTCCAACTCTTCTACGAAGCCATTTGTTCCAATTCCCACCCCATCCTCCCTTGAGGAGATCCCCTCATGCTTCTGGATTCCCAAGAATCACTGCAACGTCCAACAGAAATTCATGAAAATTTGAAGAAATGAATCACGTTGTGATGGGTTCTATTCAGTCCAAATGGCGAAGGTCAGGAAAGAGTAAGCCAGGCACTGGGTCCAAAGGACACGCTCCCCTCCTAGCTTTACATTGTATTGATGCACATCTGACCCGAAGCCTCTGGCAGAATGTTTCCAGTGGGCATTGTCCCTTTGCTAATCTTATATAACCAGAATTTCCCGACCTTGGGCCATGGTCATCACCAACCCCACCGCTCTTACATGCAATACACAGACTATATCCCAGAGCTGATGACTGAGGTCAACCTCAGCGTAAGTAAAGAGATTCAAATGTCAGAGGGTCTCAGGGAAGAGCGTGCAACCTAGAAAAGTTGCACCCCAGACATGACAATATTATAACTCTGTAGCCTCTAAAAATGCAAGATTCTGAATAGAGACACTCCCCCCACCCCTTTGTTTGCTGGAATATCCACAACAGTGCAAATTCAGTGGAGTCATGATTTCAAATGCAAAAATTCAGGAGAGCAGTAAATAGAACATAATCATTAAAAAAAAAAAAAAGGATCCGAATAAGAGCCAAGCACAGTGTTTACATCTTGAAGCAAAAGACATTTTCTTGAGACCCAACAGGCACTCTCCATTAGAATTAGGTCCATCCATGCAACTGATCCTCAACATTTAGAGTATGAGCGCAGACACTCTTTAAAATGTCCCTTATGCAGGGGGTTCTGGTTCATTTGAGGTGTGAGCATTTCCAACCAAAGTTAGCCTCTCCATTTGTGTTCTGGGCACAGCCCCATCACAATTGCTTATGGATCTCACCTTAAATTTATTTCCTAAACTCAAGTATTGTCTAATTTTGAAAAAAAAGTTCATATTATTGACTATAGAAGCTCTGACATTCTCTCTAAACATGCAATTTTAAAGCTCAATCTCCATTCAGCTTCCTTCCTTCTAACAAAGTTAGAACATTTCCCCCAGACTTAGGGTTGACACCACTCATTTCCTGGTGAATTAGAATTTGTATATCTCCAAATTAATAAACCTTTTTACAATGGGGAAACCCAAGCACAAGGTGTTGTTCACCTGGACATCTTCTTTTTTTTCTTTCTTTTTTTACATTTTATTAGGGGCCCATACAACTGTTATCACAATCCACACATATACATACATCAATTGTATAAAGCACATCCGTACATTCTTTGCCCCAATCACTCTCAAAGCATTTGCTCTCCACTTAAGCCCTCTGCATCAGGTCCTCTTTTTTTTTTTTTAACTTGGACTTCTTTGAGCCAGAATTTTCTGAAGGAAATAAGCAATTACTTTGAAATGAAGATGCATTGATTTCACTAAAATCCAGGTGTTCAATCACAGGACACTCTAGCATTTTTCAATTGAAGATCAGTGAGTCAGTTCCCTTTTCATATGCACACTCGCATAGCATCATTTGATCTTGTTCATTTCACCAAGTTCCCATCTCACCATCTGCTCTTGATGCTTGTCTGACCAATTTAAGCTTGAGACTGTGATGTAACTACGCACTAATTCAGCTCACCTCCATCTCTCGGTTTGACTGCCACGATTGTCTCAGATAAATTTATAGCAGTGGGTTAGTAGGAGCCTTCTTAAGTGTGAATCTCATGACATTATCCATCTGCACATCATTTTTCTAACAGGGTTGGTACACATGTTCTCAGTAAGCTCCTGAGTGCTCCCTGCACTTGAAGAAGCAACACATTGTGCTCTAGGCACACATGTTCTGGGTTTGTTTTGCATTCCCCTATCTCCTGGGGTTGCGCTTGATCGGTCACTTAATGGAGGTCTCTCAAAATTCTGAAAGGTGGAAATTATGGAAACTAATACTCCAAGGAAAATGCAAACATATTTGCTCCAGTTGTCTATTGTACACAGAATAGACATGCAAAGTTGCAGCTTAAAATTACCAGAAATTTTTGTTTGATTTTTGGCTTATCTTCCCATTTTACTCTTTTAATTAACAAATGTCTGATTTTTAGAATATCACTTTCATCTCTGGTGTCCACTTTGTGTGTAATTCCTTTGCTGTGTTTGATAGTGTATGAGGGCCCTGTGTAGCATGTATGTCCCTACTTCCTTATAGATGGTCTCTATAGCTTTTGGATTTATATTTAGGCCTTTGATCATCTTGTGCTCATTTTTGTACATGAGCTGAGGTTTTGGTTGTCTTTCATTCTTCTAAGGGTGGCGATCCAATTGTACTGGCCCCATTGTTGAAAGGAAAGTCACTCTCCCTTATAAAGTTCCTTGGGCCTCGTTGAAGATCAGATGCCTGTATGTGGATGAATTATTTATTAGTTTTCTATTATGTTCCATTGGTCAACATACCTATCATTGTACGAGTACCAGGCTGTTTTGAATACTGTGGCGGTGTAATAGTTTTCAGGTTAGTTTGTGCGAGAGCCCCTAAGTTGATCTCAATCTTTTTTTTTACCTCAATCTTTTTTGGTCCCTAGATTATCCTAGGATTCTCCATATAAAGTGAGTAATTATTTTTTCCATTTCTGTACAGGGTTAAGTTGGCATTTAGAATCACAATTACATTGTATTTAGAAACAGTATTGTGTAGCTTTGACATTTCCTTGGTATTGAGGGTCCTTATCCATGAACATGGCATATTGAGAATGTGAACAGACTTGCATTGGGAAGCATAAACATTCCAGAATCATGTCATCTTGCTGAAAAAGAGAGACTGAAAATAGATAAAGACAGAAAGAGACTTTAGAGAAGTTGTGAGTCTGACCTGCACATTTCCCACTGAAGATGAGAACCATATGGGATCCATAGTCTGCTTTGATGTGCCTGGTTTCCTAACTAACCACCTGCATAACTCTAAACTGGTATTAAATGCCATAATCCAGGAATTCTATGAAAGCCTCTGCTCTCAGTCTGTCCTTTCAGAAGTACATCACCAAGTCTTTCTCTTCAGGCATCCTTGGTAAGTTTGAATAACCAGTCTTTCTGATTCAATTCAAACCATCTCACTCAGGGATAGGTACAACTGGCAGTATACAAATAGAGAGATTCTCTGAGGGAAACTGCGAGATGGAGAAGAATGCCAATACCACAGCAGGAAAGCAGCTCTGAATCTCCATCCCCACCTGCTCCTGGACCTGAGGCATGTGTTCTGTGGGTCCTGAGCGTCCACTAGGGGCATGTTTCCTCCCTGCAGGGGAGGTTTGTGTCCTGGTTCAATCTGAATTCTCCTCACTGTGATGGTAGCAGCACAGAAATACAAAGGCGTGTCCTCGCATTTCAGGCTGTTCTTATGCAGACACAGCTGTTCTTGCAGATTCAAAGACACCTTGGAGAAGTCTTTGTAGTATGCACCATCACCACTGGTACTAATACTTGAGACCCACTGCAGGTCCTTCCCTGGAATCTGGAGGACACAGATCATGCATAGCTACTGAAAGACAATCTAAAGGCTGCACTGGAGAATCTCAGAGATCCCCCAAGGACTCCCCATACTCCACTAGCTACACCTCACTCTGGACTTCTGCAAGCACAGACATCCTGGGCAGGAAAACCATTAGACACATTCACCATGTCTCTCACTCACACCCAAGCACACAAACTGGTTCTTGACAAAATCACCTCTTAAAATAGCAACCAGGACAAACCACTTTCAGCACAAACTCCATGCTGTCTGTGTTGTGCTCAGTCCTGATCACTGAGTGGGGGCTCCTGAGAATCCAGGAGCACTTCCAGAGCTGCAGGGTTGGGGCTGTGTTGACTTTCATCAGCAGAGGGAGGGATTTGCATGCCCTCCTACTACACAGCAATAAATGAAGTTGCATGACTTTTGAGATCTGAGGGTTCTGTTTCTAGAACAGATCTGAGTGTTTTAGGTGTGTTGGGAAGGGCACAATGACAATATCCTTGGTAACATGTATGATGTGATTGTTCTATGCTCAATTGTTATCACATATTAATTCATTTTATTGTCCTACTAACACACAATACATGAGATTATATTTATATATTTCTGCTTTATAGGAATAATACTACATATAGAAATGTAAAAATGGTTTCTGTATCTATAAGGGATTCACAGCATTTCCATCTCAATATCTTTTGAGATTTTGTTTGAGGTAAGATCGGGGTTGCCCTGAGGACTAATAATGAGAGTAGCCATATCAGGAGGGCAAGGGGAAGGTGGGGGAGAAAGGAGAACCGATCACAATGACCTACATATAATCCCCTCCCCCAGGGTGATGGACAACTGGAAAGTGGGTGAAGGGAGACATCGGACAGTGTAAGATATGACAAAATAGTAATTTATAAATTATCAAGGATTTGTGGGGGAGGGGTAGTGGGAAGAGAGGGGGGAAATGAGGAGCTGATACAAGGGCTCAAGTATAAAGAAAATGTTCTGAGAATGATGATGGCAACGAATGTACAAATGTGCTTGACACAATGAATGTATGTATCGATTGCGAGAAGAGTTGTACAAGCTCACAATAAAGTGATTTTAAAAAGATTAGTGTTGTAGGATGAATGAGCAAAAGTTTCCAAATTTAATTCTCAGGACAGCTCTTGCTACCCTAAAGAATAAGCAGGTAAAAGCCTCAAAGAGTGTAAAAACGGAACAACGAAAAGTGGCACAAATTCTTTGCCCTTTTTCTCACCTGTGCAGTTTTCCATTTTCTTAAAACTTTTTTCATATGAGTCCTGGTCATCACCCTGAAGCCTTTAAACTTTTCTACAGGACAGGGGTCCTGACAGGAAGTAGACCAGTTATTGGGCAGCTCTTCCCATTTAAGCATTGTGTCCTGAATGAAGGCAGGGTTGGAGTTCTGGGTCATGTGGTTGTTGTGGATAGGTACTATTGAGTCAGTTCTGACCCACAAGGACCCTGTGCACAGCAGAACAAAACAGTGTCTGGTACTACACCATCTGTGCTCAAGATCCTATGCTTGATCTGTCTGGGGGACAGATAATTAAGGACAAATGTGGAAGAAATTTCTTCATAAGTTCTGAGGGGAAAATCTGGCATTTTAAAATATATTATCTAGGAGAAATGGCAGAAAAAGTACAAACAATATAATGAAGCATTTCAAAATATGTTTATTTGTTCTTTGTTTGTTTGTTTGCTGTTTAATTGTTAGCATCTCAGGCTTTGCTTCTGATAATTTGTAAAGGAACTTGTGTAAAAGAGAACTTTATATCAAGAAGTTACTATTCATCAAAAAAACATACCAGCCAGTCCAGATCGTCTATAAGTTCAATATTAGCCTTTTTGTCTGATATTAGTCCATGAATTCTTCTTCAGATTTATACAACACATGCAATGATGCTAAATGCAGGATCACCACAGGCGGGTGTGTGGAAAGTCCTGTGGATCCAATGACAGTGGACACATCTCCAGGGCTTTGGCTGCCATCACCAAGGCTCCATGTGGCTGGCTTATCCACAGGGTGGTGAGAGAGAGAGAGAGAGAGAGACAGAGAGAGAGAGAGAGAGACAGAGAGAGAGAGACAGAGAGAGAGAGAGAGGAGAGAGAGACCAGCCTCTTCTAATGGCAGAATCAAGAAACAGTTCTGAGAAGCCTCATAAAAAGGCCACACCCACAAGGAGGGATCACCAGGCTGTGACCTGATTGGTAGGCTAGACTCCACCCCTTTAGGTTTTTATCAGGTTAACATGAGATCTTACATCTACCACAGCATAAAATCTACAAATGTATGAACAGTGCAATATCTGTGGGGTTTGTAATAAACTTTTGGGGAGAAGACATTTTGACAGGAACTGAAACCCTAGATGCTTAAAGGATGGTCCTTGCTCTCATGCCTCCCCCATTGCTATGGTCCCAGAATTCTTGTCCCTGTCCTTTCCACAACCCGTTATCCTCATAGACCAATGGCATCATCGCAGGGACATTTGTGTTTGAGATGGTAGTGAGTCCTCTATTTCTCTCACACATTAATGGACAGCCGTGTCTTCAGTGTCATTGAGCTCAGATGCAGGGAGAACAGCTTTTGGTTCTGGACATTTTTCTGGAGCTGAAGCATCAGCTCCTTAGAGATGGGAGATTATTTTCTGCTATTGAAATATATTGCTCACAGCTACTGTAACCTCTTCTGAGGGTTTTGGCCGCCCCAGCTCCGGCAGCATGAAGTCATCAGAGACAGCAAAGCCTATGGAGAGGATCTGTGATGATTGCTCACTCTTGGCCCCAAATCTCGGACAACTAGGACAGGGAAAATAATCACTGACGACAAGTAATGGAAGCCTCAGTCAGCCAGCCCATTTTTGGAATCTTGACACTGCTAGAGAGAAGTAATGGCTAGGCCGAGGATCTCCACAGGATACTGTGACCTATAGAGAAGGTCTATGGATCCTAGAGAATCCTGTCCATGATGAAATGTTTTTCACTAGATTTGAGACTGTACCTGGAAATTGATGAGGTGCTCTGCATACTAGAAGCCACAGGAATAAAGAAGAGAAGTTCCCAGACTTCTCAGAAACTGACAGTTTGACCCCATCATCTTCATTGTGCTAACACCAACATCACACTCACTGCCATCAGTGGATTCCGACTCACAGAGAATCTATAAGACAGAGTATACTATTGTTTTGAAAAGCACACTCGCAAAAGGAACTTTGTTACCAATATGACTCCTGCTAGCAACAAACACAGGGCTGCACGACAGTGAAAGGGGCCGCTTTCCTTAGATCAAGCAAGGACTGAGCCACAAGATTCCCCAAGGAAAGCTTCTGAAAAGAATGGTGACCACATTTTAAAGTTTTAGAAAAATATACTAATAATTAAATGTAGAGGATTATGGATGTGAAACATATGTCACAGGGATGATCATGAATATGCATTAAGGTGTGGTTAAGATTCTTAACAAGATACAGCTCTTTGTCCTTCTTGGTTCCAAATGTCTTCTTATTTGGACTGGCGATGTCTTTTTGATGCCTTTTGATTCCGTGACTAAAGTGCTTCAGTTCCATGTGACCTGTGACCAGTGACCTGTGACCTGAAGGTTGGGAATGTCTTTGTGGACATGTTTGCCTGGCCAGTTTGGTTCAGGATTAATACTCATTGGGTGTTTTGGGATATTTTTTTTGTGAGGAAAGGGCTCAACAGAGACAGGACATCAGGAAGGGAAATACAGAATAATTATGGGCAATAAATGAGGCACTTCGACATCCTGTGGCAACATCGCATATACTAAGGAGAGGTTCCTTGGACAAGCTGTGGAGTTTACATTGTGACACAACGTTAAGCAGGTTGGGGAATAATCTCAAACAGAATGTCCATTGTTCATCTTATACTGTACTCAGAGTCCCCTTAGCTACTATATTTGCAACAAATATAATCTTGCCACAAGATTTTAGTTACTGAACATAATCTTTCCCAGAAATGGGAACCCTATGGTCATTTATTGTTTGGATGCTTTCTTTCTTTCGTTTTTAGGAATTTGGCAGTGATTGGTAAACAGAGACGGGCAAGAAACGTATATATTATTTCCTCTTTGTTCCTCCTTCCAAAGATCAAACTGGAATTTTAGTTAAAAATTAAAGAGCTTATTGAAGGAACAAAACAATCCAGGGATGGACAATAATAATTGTAAGGATTCACAAAGTCCCACAGTAAGAGTAAATTTTCAGAGTTTAAATGCAGGAGGATCCCGGGGCTTAAAAGAATATTCCCATCCTTGGCCCCTATGTTTGGTTCAAATGGACAAGGCAATAACAGGGAAACTATATAAAGATTGAGTCATGTAACAGTTTTTATTTGTTTTGCTTTGACTTTAGATATTGGGAGAGAGAGTGGATGCTCTTGCTGGCAGCTTATTGGGGGAGGAGCTATGCTTACTTTTAAAAGTCAGTTCAAAATAAACAAGTAATCATAAACAACAGAATTGTAATCTGGCTGCATCTTTTGTTCTTCTTTACATTGACTCACAACCATAATGAGCTCTTCAATCCTTGATCTTCATCAGCAAGTGTTTCAAGTCCTCGTCACTTTCAGCAAGCAAGATTGCATCACCTTCATATAACGGAGGTTAATAAGGCTTTCTCCAGGTCTGATGCCATATTCTTCTTCATATAGTCCAGTTTCTCTGATTTTTTGCTCATCATGCAGCTTGACAAGTATGATGAGAGGGCACAACCTGACACACACTTTTCTTGATTTGCAGTATTCCCTTGTTCTGTTCACACAACTACTTCTTGATCCGTGTACAAGTTCCTCAAGCGTACTACGAAGTGTTCTGTAATTCCAATTCTTTCCAAGGTTATATGTAGTTTATTAAGAATATTTAGCTTTAAATAACATTTACAATTTCAAAAGTCCAAATTCAATAGAACTTACTATTTTTTCTTTAGTGGATGTTTTATGTTTGTATCTAAAAATCTCACAGACATACAGGCATCCATGCAAACACTATTATAATGTCCATTATTTGATTTTAGAATATTTTTGACTTTGCATTTTGCTTTAACATCTAAACACTTATGTTTTTCTTAATAGGAATAAATTCTGAATCAATTTGTTTGTTTTATACTTTTTATACTATTGATTGAATAGATTATCATTCATCAAATTAATTTTCAAAGCGCCTTCCCTTAGAGCTGGCCTCAAATTTGAACTTCTAGTTCCTAGATATTCAACAAACCATTTCTGTTCTTAAACAGTCTCTACTTGTGATATCAAGTTGCATTAACTTTCAGAAACAGCATTTATTCAAAAATTCACTTTATGAAAAAGAGTCAGTTCTCTAATTAAATGTCAACATAAAACTAAAATAAATTCATTTACCTTCATCATAATAGTAACAGTTTAGAAAGTCATTAAATTTTTAGGCCATGAAGGATGAAATATTGTTAATAGACACCACTGTGCACAGTAAATAAACATAAAATGAATCTGATGAGAGCAAGGACCCAGTGGGGCTGCCTGACCACCTTACACTCACTCATAGCCCACTGGACTCACAAATTTTCCACCATTTACAGGGAATAAGTTTACCACTTTTTGATTTCTTATTTTGTGGATGATATTTGTATTTTACTTTTGTGATGTTTTCACCTTCATAAGACACCAACTTGTAGCGGTTTTACTGTCTTCCTTTTGTTAAGGGACATTCCCTTTGTTGGAATTTAAGAGACGGTAGTACAGTCCCTGAGGGGAGGATGTTGGGTTTCAACCAGTGACCTTGTGGTTAGAAGCCCAATACTTAGCTTTCAACATCACCACCCCCTTTGTATCTCTGTATCTTTGTATCATGGAGTCTGTTTTACTGGTTATCATGCTGGTACTTTCATGTGAACTCCAGATTTGTATATATAAATCACTCATATTTTCTACACTTTCAACTAACTAAGTTGAAACCAAGAAATAAAATCGCAGATCACATGGCAGAATTTTGCAAGACCAACAACTTCTGTGCAAATACCTTTTATAGGGCTGGTTCAAACCGTTGGTTTGCAATCAATTATATGACAGTGAGAGCTTCTTTGTTACCCTTAAGGAGATACTAGTACACTCCCTCCGATTGTAAACAGAGTTTCCACTGAACATGTTTGAGAACTGTGGGAACAAAACCAGCTGACGACACTGCAGACAGCACCACCTATGCTCAGCTCTGAACCTGCTCGTGGATCGATCCTGGGCCTGTGCTGTTTGTCCTGAGCGCCCCCTGCTGGTCTTAACGTTCCATGCAGTCCAGCCCCAGAGCTGTCCTACAAGATAATTTATGTGAGGGCCACGCTGACTGCCCTGTGTCCACTGCACTGTATGTAACACACAGATGTGTCCTCCGTACTCACAAAGGTCAGCGGTAGGGAGAATTGTTTTCGGTAAGGGTCAAGGACACTACTACAGTGACTTACAGTACGAGATCCCTGCATGCCATGGCCTCTCCCTGGGTTCTGCCTGACTCTAATCACTCCAAACTACCCTTCCCTGACACTGACCTCATGGCAGGATCAGGATCTTCATGAGAAATAGAGGGAGGAAGGAGGTAGACATTTCTGAACCAAGGTCATCCTGGCTCAGGAGGGTCCGGTGTCTCCTCTGGGGGGAGACCACTTTTAACCAGGAAACTATACCAACCATTTTCTGGAGTGTAACTGACTGGCATAAGTTCTGGAATCCATGAGAAGTTTGCTAATGCCACAGTGACACCACTCCACCAGGAGGTTTCTACAAAACTGTTTCCTGAATCAAGTTGAATGCAGGCAACTGAATCCAGTTACAAAGCAACAATGATCATTACGAATACTTATTAGGAATAAGTTCTCATAATACTGGGAATGGCCTTGGTGACAAAAATGGCTAGGCAATTTGAGCTGAGGAATTTCTTTCCTTTTAGGACAATCCACCTGCTCATTCTTCAAGGGAAGCAAGGGCTGAACGATTAGGATTTAATGAAGAAACCTTACATCATCTGTTCTATAGCCCTGCTGTTGTTTGGAAGTTATATAGAGAGTCAGTGCAGAGAACCCCGATCCAGTAAGAGGCATCAGTGTCCCCATGTGGGGAGTTGTTTTCTTGTCTTGTCAGAGGCCTGTGTTCTTATTCTCAAGCTCTAGGAGACAGCAGACACTGTGTCCTCTGGTGCTGGACTGAGGGATGCCTCTGAGACTCCTGCTATGCAGCTGCATCAGGCTGAGGGTTTCTGCCCCTCTCAGGAAGGAGTTTCTCTCACTGTGTCTCTTGCACAGTAATACATGGTTGTGTCTGAGTCCTTCAGGCTGCTCCACTGCAGGGACATGGTGCTGATGGAGTTGTCTGTGGAGATGGTGCCTTTTCCTTGGAAGGATGGGTTGTACCTGGTTCCAGAGTCACTAGGATCAATCCTTCCTATCCATTCCAAGCCCTTTCCAGGTGTCTGTCTTATCCAGCTGATCCAGCTTCCAGTAAAGCTGTACTCAGATGTCTTACAGGAGATTCTCAAAGACTCCGGGGTCACTTCACCTCTGCCCCGGACTGCACCAGCTGCGCCTGGGCACAGACACCTGTGGAAATAGGATTCCGAGATCAGAGATTGCCTCTTCACACACACAATCTCCATTCAGCGCAAACCCTGTGGTGATCCTGACCTCAGAGAAGAGCAAGGAGGAGAGCTAGGGTGGCAGAACCCATCTTGGAAGGAGGATGCAAAGTAATCACACTGTGGTCCCCAGCTGGGTGATGAGGGAGCTTCCCCTGTGGAGGTAGCCTGTGGGTCTAAAATCGATGTCTTCCACTTTGCATATTTCTGCCCTGCCCTCCATGTCAGACTCCTCCAGCCTTATAACCCTGGAAACCCAAGGCAGGCGGAGGTGCGGGTCTTGGAACTGCTAGGAAGGACAGAACCTGATCCTAGTAACATCCTTCAAAAGAGAGAGAGAGAGAGAGAGAGAGAGAGAGAGAGAGAGAGAGAGAGAGAGAGAGAGAGAGAGAGAGAGAGAGAGAATGGGACGGGCACTATTACTAGCACCTCTCCCACGCAGAGTACTGAACAGTGGCTCTCCACTCAGTGCATCTCTCAGTCCACACCCAGGGAGGAGTAGTTTCAAACCCAGTGTGAATCTGCAGCCCAAGGAGCCGGGGTCCTCACAGATGGTCCCTACTTAACTGTCTGTGGGATTATGTCTAGGATAGAAAGTACCTCTGTCTCCTTAGCGAAGACTTTGAAGAATCTGATCTCCCAAATGGCCCCTTCTCAATAGACTCTCAGGTTCGTCCTAGCGCCCAGGTCTCCTCTGTGCTTTCTGCTGCCTGAGGAGAGAAAACAAATCTTAGGGAGTGTGAGCTTTACTCAGAGTGTCAGACAATCTGTGCAGATTAAAGCCCAAGATGAGTGTGTTACTCTCTGTGTACTCATGGTCAAACCTGGCCCTTGTCACCATCTCTCTGACAGTGTAGCTCTGTTCAGAAGAGAAGTTAAAAGTCCAACAAAGGGAATATTTCACCTTCATCAGTTTCATCATCTGTCTCTAAACATTTCTCTGATCTGCTCTGATCTAAACTAAAGAAAACCATCAGTGGGTTAACATTTTCTCTCTCTGAGGAGGAGGCCTTAGGTTTCAGGGAATACAAAGTACCGCTGACATAACAGCCCACAAAGACAATGTCCTATATCTGGCTTTTGAGAGTAGTGACTGGGGACTTTAAACCACTTGAGGTGCAGCTAATTGTCTCTCCCTTTCCAGAGTGATGATCATTGAAGACACATGGTAACCATTAGTCCAATGTTGTAATAAATCATGGATATGAGTTCCCTGGATGCTAAGACCAGGAGAAATAATGGTGCCTTGGTGCCTTGCTATCAGTACCCACTTCTTTGGAAAAGATAGCATTAGAATTCTTGGGTAGAGTGGGATAAAAAGTGAAACAAAACACACACACACACACACACACACACACACAAAGAAAAGAATAATAAAAAGACTAGGCTTACTGGTTGGGTAGACTTGTGCAAGTCCTGAGACTATGGCTGTCAGCCTCCCTTAAGGTCTGTGACTGAACTCACCCCTTGGAAATACTTCCAGCTAAATAATTGACAGGTCCACAAGGGAGCAATAGTCCTGGGGAGAGACAATGACTTTAGAATAATCAAACTTCTGTGATTAAAAGGGCAACATTTATCCAGGGGAATATTCAGAATGTTTGACAAGAAAAGGTTATTGTAACAAGAGTTAGTGTGCATTGAAGTCAATGAAATGTAACCAACAGTGTATGAATTTTTGAATTAACACTACTATTCTCGGTATACCTTCATGCAATCCACAAGAAAAAGAAAAAAGAGAAAATTAAATTAAAACGCTTCCCCCTCAGTTTTCTTCTGATGAGAAGAGAGCTCCTCAGGTTGTGCTTTGTGCACTCGGGACCTCCCAAACAACAAACAAGGACACAGAGTATATGTCCTACTTCCATGCCTCATTCTCCTCCCTCTGTTGTCTGGGGTTGACAGTTATGCTAAAAACATCTAAATCTTGGTTCTCAGAGGCAGGAAGAGAACTAAAAACCGTGACACAGGGGAAAATGGGATAGGGGAGGCTCCAAAATTCTGCTAGAACTCTGTATCTTCCTCATCATGCACTGTCTTGAATCAGGGTCATGGGCCTATTTGGCCTGAGACCCTGTGCCATAGATCCCAACCTTCCCTTCGTGGTGGTTACAATCTAGTCTCACATAGCTTCCCTGACCTACTTGTATCGGCATCAATGCATGCATCAAATAAGTGGTATATTCCTGTTGTGGGGACCCAGTTGCTTGAGACAATCTCTTGAGGAGTGAGTCATTGTTTTATAGCATCCATGTACAACACCTTACTCCTGATGAAACACCTCATGTTGTAGCTTGTGCAACTAGTCTCCAACTTATCTCAGGATAGACAAGAGTGTTGTCTGGACACCATCTGCATGGACTCAGTCCAAATCCCTGAATCTGAATGCACAATCACACCAGCGTCCATTGAAAGGGTTTCTCTTTCTCTCTCCCTCATCCTTCTATACATTTTCCTATCACTGCTCTATATCTATCTATCATCTATCTATCTATCTATCTATCTATCTATCTATCTATCTATCTATCTATCTATCTATCTATCTATCTATCTATCTATCTATTACCTATCATAAATCTATTAATTGTTCTACCAATCTACTGAATTATCGATTTAGTTATCATCTATTTTCTCTGTCCATATCTTGTATCTGTCTACCTGTATTTATCTATCTATGTTTCTGTTTGTAATTCCATCTATTTCATGCTTAACTTTATTTCTGAAATGAACCCCAACTTAATGGGAGCAAATATGTTTTGTGCTTGTTGGAGTATGCTATATTTTGGTCATTGATTCTAGTTTGCTTGACCCATTTATTTGTTTACTTATTTGATTCTTGATGTCCTTATGGATCTTCTGTTTTAATATTAAGTCCACAATAGAAAATGTTGAATTGAAATACTCCACTATTTGGTTGCATTATGCTGTTATTTATTTATTGCATTTAAAATATTAGCCAGAACTTGTTTGATGTATTTTGAAGAAATAATGTTATATTCTCACAACCTGTCTGTTAGTTCATCATACTGTGGTGGCTTGTGTTTTGTTGACATGCTGGGAGATATGTCACTGTTATATCAAATGCCAGCAGGGTCACCCAAAATGAGCACATTTCAGCAAATCTTCCAGACTAAGAACAGACAATGCAGAAGGATATCTCTCCCCTCTTCAGAGGAAGATTATGATAAAACTTTACCCACAACTTTGAAGCATTGTTGAATGCTGAAAGCCTAAGCAAAGGAAGTGGGACATTGTTGAAGCTGCTGCTAGAGGATGGGCCCTCAGGTTGGAAGACACTCAAAATGTGACTGAAGAGAGGCTGATTTCTTGGAGAGGAGTGAGCCATGATGACGTGATTTGGGTAAAGCCTCTGGGAGTGGAGATGTCAGGATCTTCATTTGCTGATGGGCCATGACTTAAGATAAAGAGAAACTGCTACAAAAGTCTTCTAAGGGTCAGAACTTTTAATGGGCATACTATCAGTTTAGGGAAATTGAAAGTGGTCAAAAATTAAATGGGATGCATGAATATTGATCGGTATCCTAGGCATTAGTGAGTGTAAATGGACTGACTGGTATTGGCCAATTTGAATCAGAAAATCATAGGATTTACTATGCCGAGGACAGCACAGTCAGGAGAATGGCATGGCATTCTTTGTCAGAAAGGATCTTGCTAAACCCATCATGAAATACAATACTGTCTGTGATAGGATTATATCTGCCTTCAAGGAAATCCAATCAATACAACTATTATCAAACATCTCTTGAAGAATGCAATTGCTGCCGAGTTTAGCATGCCAACAAGTAACATATAACACTAATAAAATTGTATTTTTTATTTGCTCCTCCCTCCCCACTTTTGTTGAGATATCAATTCCATTATTATTCATCCCACATGCAATAGGGTAGATTTTACATATTTCTTATAAATTAATATTGTATTCCTATGTCATAAAATAGAGAAATCCCTTGGGGGAAACCTGAGATGGAGAAGCATCCCCAGCAAACCAACCCTGTCCCTTTCCATCTGTTTCTGAGTATGTCCTGCGATCTGTGGGTCCTGAGCGCCCCCTGCTGCCCAGCTCTCTCCCAGCAGGGAGTTTGTGTCTGGGATCACACTGACTTCCTTTCACTTTCTCACAGGGTAACAGAGGGTCTTGTTTTCCATTTTCTAACCTTCCATTTGCAGAAGAACTGTGTTCTTGTCATTGTCTCTGGAGATCATGAATCAGTCCTTCATAGAGTCTGCATTGTTCATAGTGCCGTAATGGAAGTATTTACACAGAGAGATGAACAAAGTCTACATACCAAGGTATTTTTTTTTATCCTCCTCTGTTGAGGGATGACTTAATGTCACAGGCAAGTAAGGCCAATCTCAGGAAGTAATTTTCTTTGTCATTTCTAGGTGCATTAATGGTAAATAAAGGATTCAGGGAAATATTCAGTCACTGCCTCAATAAGCACAGCTGCCATTCCCCCAGAATTCCTGATGCTCTCAGCATGTAGGTTTCACAGGGTGTGTCTCACATAGACTTCAGGCTGCTAATCTGTAGATACACTGTGCAGACTGGGGTATCCATGGAGAAGACATAGCCCTGTGCCAAACCCTGCACATATGTTGACTTCCCAGTGTAGATGTTGATCCAGCCCATCCACAGAAGGCATTTTCTGGGTGCTTGTCAAACCCTATTCATAGGCGTAGCTCATGAAGGTGTTTCCAGAAGTCATACAAGACATCTTCACCAATTTCCCAACTTTTTCACCTAGGCCCCAGACTGCACTAACTGCATCTGGGCATGCACACCTGTGAGGAAGTAAACCAGAAGGTGAGAGCTCTGGAGCTGCCACAGTGTTCTCTCCATCGCATATGTTATCTTACCTAAGGTGATGGTCTATAGGAAAATGAAGCTCCATGGTCACTCCTTCATGAGTACACTTTGTTGTCAGTGGTTTAGGAGCAACCCATATGGCAATATCCTTGCTTAATGCTTCGTCAAGGGAGATGGCTTCAGCCTTCAACTCTATAGGGCACTTGTATGTGGATATAATTCACATTCATGAATGGATTTCTGATCAACATCAGTGATATATAATAGAAAGCCTAGATAACTCTAGAACAGTAGTTCTCAACTGGTGGGTCGCGACCCCTGGAGGGGGGGTCAAGTGACCTTTTCACAGGGGTGGCCTAAGACCATCGGAAAACACATATTTCTGATTATTTTAGGCACCGAGGCAGCACTCCTCTATCTGTCACCAGGTGGGTCTGCCCACATGCAGATACCTCCACATACGGCATGATGACATCATCTTGCCAACCCAATTACATACACCCCATACAAATGTATATGAGAGGGTTGACGCCATCATGCACTTATGTGGACCAGTCACCCATGTGTAGAGAGCCACTACTGTGTAGAAAGCAGTAGCTTCATTGAAAGCAGCTACTCTGTTAAAATCAGCAGTATAGGAGGTAAAATGACACTTCATGAATTATAATTACTGGGTAAATTTAATATCAACTACTAAAATATATATATATATATATATATATATATTTGGACCATGGGAACTTAATCTGGATCCTGATTGGTCTTTTTATATTCAGATGTGGTTTATATGAGTACTGAACCCCCTGTGATAGTAACAGGTATGTAAAAAACAACAACAATACAGATCATGATAAATCCTAGGAAAATTTAATGAAGTGTATTCACTGATATATGCTAGGTATCATCCTTTGCATTATTAAAGCTATTGTTATATATTATTTCATTATCAAACCATCCCATGGCAATGGATTGTGTAGAGAACATTAAGAAAAAAAATACAGTGAAGATTTTCTTACGGTATGGTCTTACCTCAATAATTACAAGAGGAATTGAGAAACCACAATGTGTTATTTGTTGTGATGTTCTATCAGACAAATCTCTGAAGCCAAACAAACTAAAATACCATTTTGATCACAAGCATCCAAGCTTTGCCGGCAAGGATACCAACTATTTTAGAAGCAAAGCTGATGGACTCAAGAAATCCAGACTTGACACTGGTCGCAAGTACTACAAACAAAACGTAGCAGCCATTAAGCTTCATATATGGTGGCACTCAGAATCGCCAGAGTTATGAAACCTCACACCATTCCTGAGGAATTACTGTTGCCAGTGGCAAAAGACATTCTTAGAGTTATGATCAGAGAATAATTTGTTATGAAATTGAGTGGAATTTCCTTATCTAACGACATTGTCCACAGAAGAATACATGACATGTCTGCTGATATTCTTTTTTTTTTAATTTTAACAATTTATTAGGGGCTCATACAATTCTTATCACAGTTCATACATATACATACATCAGTTGTATAAAGCACATCTGTAGAGTCTTTGCCCTAATCATTTTTTTCTCCTCTTTTCTTTTTTTTACATTTTATTAGGGACTCATACAACTCTTATCACCATCCATACATATACATACATCAATTGTATAAAGCACATCCATACATTCCCTGCCCCAATCATTCTCAAGGCATTTGCTCTCCACTTAAGCCCCTTGCATCAGGTCCTCTTTTTTTTTCCCTCCCTCCCCTTTCCCCCTTCCCTCATGTGCCCTTGGTAATTTATACCTCGTTATTTTGTCATATCTTGCCCTATCCGGAGTCTCCCTTTCTGCTGATATTCTTGATCAGGTCATCCAGGAAATTAAATCTGCTCCACTTCCAATATTTAGTTAGCATCCAGCTTGATGAATCTAAAGATGTTGCAACCTGGTCCCAGTTACAGGTCTACTTGAGGTATATGAATGACTGTGACTTTAAAGATGTGTTTCTTTTTGCAAACTTCTTGAAACAACAACTACTGCATGTAATGTATTTGGCACACTTGGTTCATTTCTGAAAGAGCATAAGATCTCTTGGGAAAAGGTTTGTGCTGTTTGCACAAGGGGCTCCAGTTATGCTAGGATGTCGATCTGGTTTTCAATGTTTGGTACTGAACGAGTTACCAAAGGTCATCGGAACACACTGTATGATTCATTGGCAAATATTATTGATGAAGATGCTGCCACAAGAGTCATAAGAAGTGATGAAAAGCATCATAAGTTCTGTCAAATTTGTAAAGGCGAGCACTTAAAGCAGTCGACTGTTTTCGCAACTGTACAACGAGTTGGATATGCTGAATAATGCTCTGCTATTTCACACTGAAGTGAGATGGTTGTCGACAGGAAGAGTTAAAACGTGTTTTTGAGTCTCGTTGTGAACTCAAAATGTTTTTTTAATCTGAAAGCAAGACATCAGTTTGGAGCACTTTTCAGCGATAGAAGTGAAGTGCAGAAAATAGCTTACTTTGTTGACATCTTTGCCATCTTGAATGAGTTAAATTAATCCCTACAAGGATCAAATGATACATGCCTCAATTTTTCTGAAAAGATCTAATCATTTCAAATGAAACTTCAGCTTTGGCAAAAAAAAAGTTTGAAAATAAAATTTACACGTTGCCTACCTTATCTACTTTCTCTGGGGAACATAACATTGAACCAGACAAAATGATTCCGATGATAATTTCTGTGAAAGAACACTTGCACATGATTGCAGCTGCTTGTGTGTTTGCCTACCCCTTGGAGTCCCTCACCTTAACATCCTGCATTTCTTTGGACTCTGATATGACAAGCCTGTGAGTGTGTCCCTGCACCAGCCACCTCAGGTCCCTGGATCTGAGTGGTGTGTCCACTGCAGAATTAAGACCTGGATTCCTTGCAGGTCTGTTACATAGGGTCTCAGCCTCCCTGACCCACCTGAACTTAGCTGACTGTGGCATTGATGATTCTCAGCTCAGTGTCTGCAGCCTGCTCTGGGCCACTGTTCCCTGCTCAGCACCTTGGTGTTTGGTGGAAACCTGGTCTTCATGGTTGTCCTAAAGCACCTGCTTCATCATACTGTGCCACTGTGCAAGTTCTACCTTCTGGAGCTCCCTGTCCCTTGAGATTGCTACGTGGGTCATAGAGGTTCTCTGCACCTGGATATTCTTGCAGAGGCTCTGTGTGACCCTGCAAGTCTACAAGCCTTCTCTGTAAGTTTTGCTCACAGCAGTCCTAACAGATATTGGTATGCCATCATCATACACAGACAGCTAATGTCATTACCTTCTCACCCCTAACCTCTGCTTCTGGGTTTCTACCTCATTCATAAAACGTTCTCATTCCCGATGTATATGGTATTGTTTTGGATTAGGTTCATGAGGATGGGCCATGCTCAGAATTGTTCCCATGCATATGACCATTGTTGTGTCCACTGTGTCAACCCACCTCCGTGAGGGCCTTCCTCTTTTGTGCTGCTCCTCCTCTTTACCAAGCATGGTGTCCTCCCCTGGACTGGTCCCTCTTGACAATATGTTGAATGGACATTGCCTTTCTTGCCTCTAAGGTGCACTCTGGTCATGTGTGGTAACACATTATATCTCAGTGGGGGGGGGGGTTAAAGGTTAATGGATAGTTACAAGCAATTGTAGATTTAATAAATAAATAACTTAAATTACTTAATTAAATGACATTGATGGATAAATCCACACCTAATTCACAATAAAGAATTATTTCACAACAGAATTTTTAAAATGAGGTTTTTCTATTATCTCTTCTTCTGAAACAGACTATCACTAGTCACAATCATGCCATCTTGTTGACTGCTGAATGACCTACATCCTTCACCCTCCCATCTCAGAAAATCTCAAAGTGATTGATTTTAAATTATACTCTTATGTTCTGGAGATCAGAATATTGTAATTAATAATATTGTTGAACTTGATGTTGTAACCAGGACATTGCTATTTTTATTTAATTGACCAGGATGATATAATCAATGCTGTACCCATTAGAACTCACTAACTCTAGTGAATAATAACATCAATTTTGATTTTTGCTTTTGTCTATGCTGGCTTAAGTCCTAGAAAAATGACAAATGAGCTTTTGCCTTTTAAGATAGACTGAAATGTCCACTCAGGACTGCAATCTAAGCTTCACTTTTAGATTGCAGCAGTCTGGAGATAACCAAATAAAGACTGTTTTAAATTAACAATGATAAACAGAATTGATAGACCACTGGCAAACCTAACCAAAGAAAGGAGGGAACAAATTTCAATAGCAAGAATAAGGGATGAAAGCGGGGTCATTCCAACACACACTAATGAAATCAAAAGGATAGTTACACAGTGCTATGAGGGACTGTACTCCAATGAATTCAACAATTTGGAAGATATGGAAAAATTCCTGGAAAAACAATCCCTCCATAGTGGACGTCAAGGATCTCAACAGACCCATAGCAATAGAAGAAATAGAAAAGGTTATCAAGGGATTACCAACAAAAAAAAATCCCCTGCACCAGGTGGCTTCACTGGAGAATTCTACCAAGCATTTAGGGAAGAACTAATACCAATCCTACACAAACTCTTCTAGAACATAGAAAAAAGATGGCAAACAGCTGAACTCCTTTTATGAAGCTAGTATAACTCTGATACCAAAACCGGGCAAGGATCCCACAAGAATGGAGAAATACAGACCAATATCCTTATGAATATTGATGCAAAAGTCCTTAACAAAATTCTACCAAACAGAATGCAAAAGTATATAAAACAAATAATTCACCATGACCAAGTGGGATTCATACCAGGGATGAAGGGATGGACCAACATACGAAAGACCATTAGTATTATTCATCACATTGACATGAAAAACTATAAGAACCACATGATAATATGGATAGATGAAGAAAAAGCATTCGACAGCATCCAACACCAATTCCTGTTTAAACACTTGAGAAGATAGTGAATCGAAGGAAACTTCCTCAAGGCAATACAAGCTACATATGAAAAACCAATAGCCAACGTGGTAATCAATGGAGAAAAGACTACTACAATCCCATTGAAAAGGGGGACCAGACAAGGATGCCCCTTGTCCCCACTCTTATTTAATATCGTGTTGGAGGTTTTATCTAACAGCATAAGGCAAAGAAGAGACATCAAAGGTATTTGTCTGGGGAAGGAAGAGGTGAAACTATCATTATTTGCAGATGATAATTTTTTATATATGGAAATTCCCAAAAGTTCCACAAGGGATGTAATGGAAGCAAAAGAAGAGTTTGGCAAAGTGGCAGTATACAAGATCAACAAACAGAAGTCCATCAGACTGTTATACACATCGGAAAAGACCACAGAAGAAGATATCAAAACAGTGGTATCCTTCACAATAGCCAAATACAAATCTAAATATCTAGGGATGTACCTGACCAAAAAAAACCAACAAAAGATCTATACAACGAAAGCTATAGAACTCTACTACAAGAAACCAATAGAGACCTCAACAAATGGAAGACTATCCCATGGTCTGGGATTGAAATACTCAATATAGTTAAGATGTCAGTTCTGCCAAAGGCACTATATAAATTCAATGCAATCCCAATACAATTACCCTCATCTTTCTTCAAAGAAATGGAAAAACTGATTATCAACTTCATATGTCGAGGGAAGAAACCCAGAATTAGCAGAGAACGCCTCAAGAAGGACACAGTGGGAGGCTTGCTTTACCTGATTTTAGCACATACTATGCAGCCACAATTGTCAAAACCGCATGGTATTAGTACAATGACAGCTATTCAGACCAATGGAAAAGAACTGAAAACCCAGAAATAAAAACATCAGCATACAGACAACTGATCTTTGATAAGGGCCCCAAAAATATCAAATGGGAAGCAGATGCCCTCTTTGACAAGTGGTGCTGGAAAAAATGGATATTTACCTGTAGAAAAAAATGAAGCAAGAACATTATCTCACTCCATGCACAAGAATAAACTCAAGGTGGATCACAGACCTTGAAGTTAAACCCCAAACTATTAAGGCCATCAATGAGGGAATTTGGACTAACTTGAGAACTTTTGCACAGGGAATACACAGGATATCAGAAATAGGGAAGAACACACACACAGAGGAGGCACAAATTGACTAATGGGATATCATGAAGATAAAACACTTGTGTACATCAAAAGAATTCACCAAGAGAGTTATAAGAGAGTCCACGGACTGGGAAACATCTTTAGCATTGACATATCAGACAAAGGCCTTATTACTAAAATCTACAATACTCTGCTAGATTCCGAAAAGAAAAAAAAAAAATTTCTCACTTGATTGGTGGGCAAAGGACTTGAACAAAAGTTTCAAGGGGCAGAAATCCGAATGGCCAACAAACATATGAGAAAATGTTCCCGATCTTTAGCCATAAGAGAAATACAAATTAAAACAATAATGAGGTACCACTTAACACCCCCAAAGGTAGCCCAACTCAAAAAACAGAAAGCAACAAGTGTTGGAGCGGCTGTGGAAAAACAGAAACTCTCATTCACTGCTGGTGGACTTGTACGTATGTACGACCACTATGGAAATCGATCTGGTGATATCTAAAACAAATGGAAATCGAGTTACCATACGACCGAGCAATCCCCCTTCTGGGCATATACCCAGAAGAGGCAAGAAAAAAACCAAGGCCAGATGTCTGTGCTCCAATGTCCATTGCGGCACAGTTCACAATTGCAAGGAGTTTGAAGCACCCCAAATTTCCATCAACTGATGATTGGATTAAAAAACTGTGGCATATACATACAACGAAGTATTATGCATTGATAAAAAGCAGTGATGAACGTATGAAGCACATAGCAGCATGGGAAGAACTGGAGGAAACCATGCTAAGTGAAGTAAGTCAGGAACAAAAGGACAAATACAACATGAGCCCTCTGAGGTATGCATTAAATAAAAAAATGCAAAAGGGGCATAGGGAAAAAGCCACTGTATACAAATATTCTTGGGGTGAGGCCAGTGTAGTATGGCAGGGATCAAATCAAATCCAGGGATGCACATGGAAGACAACAGGGGAGGAAGTGGGGAAAGGAAGAAAAAAAAGGATGAAAATAAGGGAGAGTTGGGTGGTGGGGGTATGGGGCGCTGACCCATCCAAGGGGAGGGTATTGTTTATGTCTCCACAGGAAAAGAGGGACCAGACTTCTACCCAGTGCCCCAAGGTGTGGGTGCGTAATTCCGGCATGGAGTGGTGAGCCAGTGGAGAGGTCTGGGGGGCTGGTCCTGGTACCAAATACTGGGTGGATGCCTGCCCCTCCCACCAGAAGAATTTATTTCAAGGGACAGCATTGAGTGTGCAGCTCCAGGAGAGGGACATATCTGGTCCGAGCACATGGGAGTGGATGAAGGTGCCCAGTGGGAGATAGTGGAGCACATCCTGGCACATGAGCCCCTGAGGAAAATGACCCCAATTAGAGCAGCCAGTCCACAGAGAGGACCACATGGCCAGCTCCATTATGAGACATGATGTCCCTCACTGACCGATGACCCTGCGGGAGACAGCACCGGAGACACAGTGTGGGAATTGCGCTCGATCTGATCCCACCATACGAAGGCAAAGCACTGGGGGAGTGCAGTGGAACAGCATGGGAATGGAGTGGCAAGGTCCCCAGGGAATGCTGAAAGTGGACTTTGGGGCCAGGGCATGGTGCCCCCACAGACTGGACTGGAAAACACTCCTAAAAGCCAAGAAACGATCCTTGAACTAACTACAAATAAATGATGACTTTATGCATAAATGATTCTAAATATATCGTAAATACTATAGCTGTTAAACTGAAAAATGTCTCGGCTACATTTCAGCACATGATATTAACTTTGTACTTCAATCCCTATGCATTCACTGCTAAATCACCATCTCACAAACCATTAACCCTTATACATTAACGTGCTGAGTATCCTTACAACACACTGATAACTAGCTAAATAGCCACTCATCCTCCAGAACTTCTACTAACACCCTGAGCATCGCCTGATGCCTCAACAAAGTTAACATGTGCTTAAAAAATCCAATGAGGATCCACACTAAATCTAACCTAATGCATTCATTCCAATTCTTTGAATCAGAGTCACAACCTTGACTATAGTCTACCAACTTAATCCTAACCTTATGACTCTAAATCTCAAATTCAGAAACTACCCCCGAAAACTCTAATCTTTAAACGATATCTCTACATCATTATACCTTTACATATACACCCTTAATCAACTTAAAACATAATCTGTTAGGCAGAAACTTTCTACACATAATGCCTTTTAATCTGTCCAGCAACACTTGAATCTCAAAGCATCAAATTAACTCCTAATTCTATCCCTTGATTCTTGTTCTTGAACCAGGAACATTGACTAATCTCAGGACCTGGCTTCTGATCTTAAGTAACGACTCTACCTCTTGCACACTAAAGCCCTAACTAAGCACCAAACCTAACACACTGAAAATAACTCATGCTGCTAATTACGTGTGTGGATCTGTCTCCTCTCCCAGATTTTGCCTAAATGTAAGAGACTGCAACAGGTAGACATGCAAAATTAGGAAACACCAACACATCCTCTGTTTACAGTTAACTTTTACAAATGGTTCATGAAATTTGGCAAAATGAAGGGATATATAAATGTTTAAATATGACAAAAAGCATATGACCAAGATTTACCCCAAGACACTTGTGGTCCTCTGCTCTACTGTGTCCTACACTCAAGGAGCCTTCTCTGCTATTATACATATGCAGGGATGTGTCACCCAATAACCAAGGTGACCAAGAGCTTACCAAGTACTTACTCACTAATTTGTAGGTCACACAGCATCCTGGTTTCTCCCTCAAATATGTAGTGAAAACATGTTTCATGAAACAAATAAATTACTGGTTATTCTACCTTTGATACCCTCCATTCCATTTTTCTCAGGGACCCTCATGTCACTAGAGATGAAGGTGGTATCAAATTAAAAGTTCCTTTATTGGAACCATGATATCCATATTTCACAACATTGGACTTTTTCCTCAGACTTAAAAGCTTTGAAGAAGATGTAATACACCCTTCTAACCCTAAAATATTTGAGTCTGTGACTAGTTGAGTTTCCAGAAATCCAACCACTTAACCTCACAAGACATACTTCAAGTAGGAGCTGCAGCTTCACCCTTAAGTGTAAAGATGTTATTCCCAGGGACATACTGTGGGTCCAGTGCCAGGAACTCCCTCTCAGAGCACACTGGGCTCTCCACTCATGGAGAAGTAAGTCCTCAAAGAGTCACTCGTGATAACAACAGCAGGCCAACCCCGTGCTAACTTAATTGGTTAAATCCTGACCAGGCACCCTGGGCGTGTGGCTATCTAAATATACCCTGGAATGAAATTGAGGCCTGGATGTGGACAAATCAGCAACTAAGAAATCATTAGTGGATGTTTCAGAGTCAGCATGTTAGCACAGGCTGAATATCTTTGAGCTCAACCCCAGGAGCTTCCGGAGGCAAAAAGCTGTGTTCCTCCCTGAGCCTGTCTTACATACCTACTAGCTGAGGGTACCTGGCGTGGAATAGGTCCCCATGCCCAGGTTCCAGGTACTTTTACCTTCCAGGAAGCACAAAACATCCAAGCAAGGATGATCCACTGTCTTTCCACACAGCACAGCCTGATCTGAAATCCACATCTGCCCCAATTTCAGCACCTTGAATTATCTGCCTCCAGGCTCACCTGGATCCTGAGCAGGAGATGGGAAATAAAGGAGGGAATGCAAGAGACTGATTAAAGGGTAATCACCTGTAATTACTTCAGCATCATTATAAAATATATGTAACTTATACTCCAGGAGCCTTCCTTATTGGAATATCTGTCCTTTCGTGAGTCCAGAAAATCAGGGGTTCTCAACCTTCCTAAGGCCACGACCCTTTAATACAGTGCCTTATGTTGTGGTGATGCCCAAACATAAAATTATTTTCATTGCTACTTCATAACTATCATTTTGCTACTGTTATGCACCAGGAGAAACATGTGAAAGGGTCGTTAGACCCCTACAGGGGTCGCCACCCACAGGTTGAGAACCACTGGTCCAGATGAAGGCAGAATAAACCCGGGGTGGATTGGGTGAAGTTGCTGTGGGAGGTGTTCTTAGGAAACACTTGGCAGCTCTAGGGACACCTGGCACACACAGACACACATGCACACAGATGAACACATGAAAATATTAGCAAACAAGAATCTAAAATGTAGGCAGAGAGAATTCAAAATCCAAGTGAAGTAAGAGACCATGTATAATATTTAACATACAATGAGGGCTCACCCCAAACCCAGAGCTTAGCATCGTGATCTGCGTGTTTGTTGCATTATAAAATGTAATACTTGGAGACACTTTTTTTCTGTTAATCTCATTTATCAAACAAGGCTTTTTCATCAGTAAATGAACTTTTGTCAAACTCCATTGTGCATTATTCAAACACAATCACCCCTCAAATCTTATAAATTCTCTCTTTCTCTATCTCTCTCTTTCCCTCTCTCTCTCTCAACTCTCTCTATTTCTTTCTCCATTCAGTGTAGGCTGCTTAAATTTTCTCACGTTTGTAATTTATGAATAATACTAAGAGGGAATTACACCATCGTCACAGGGTATAATTACCAATGAAAGAAAATTAATTATAAAGATTGTTTACCTTAATTTTGTCTTCTTAATTATGTGTGTCTTGTTTGGAGATATTAGAATGAATGGCATTAACAATGAATGGTAATTTTTTTTATCACCATTATTTGCAAAAATCTGCCCGGGCACACAGAGAAGACAGTAAGGCCAACATCAGCTTTAGAAATGATGTCCACTCGCTGGAGAGTACATCGTCAGAGGACCATACTGGGGATACATGGTGTGGAGTGAGCCTGGTCTGACACCCACCTCCCTCCACAGTGGGGTGAACCAATAAGGGAACAGAACATGTCAGCAATGGAAGCCAAACCAAGTCATAAAGCCCCCGAGGAGCTGCAAAAATAGACTTCAGGCTAGGAGGGGCAGTTCCCAGAACCCCCCAGGACCGGCAGTGAGAGTCATAAAGGTCAGCGGACAGACCTGGGATTATGTATATTTTTAGGTTTGGGTTTTTTTTTTGGCTAGTCCCCCCCCTTTTTTTAATTCAATCTTTTCTTTTGTTTCAGCTCTTGTTGATTTGCCTATCCATTTAGTCAAGGGAAGCAACTGGACCAATGTTTCTGGAGAGCCTTTGGGAAGGAGGGGGTGGGGAGAGGGAGTGGTGATCAAACAATTCCATAGATAGGGGAACAACTAGGGAATTAAATCAATAATGAGGACGTAGACATCCTGGGGCTGTTGGAGCAATAGCAATTTAGCTGAGAGACATTACTAAGAGGCAGAAAAGGGGTGAGTGTGATGGTAGGACAGGGGGAATTTAAAATGAAATAGAGAAAAGATCTAGGAAGCAAAGCTATGGATAGAGGTATAAACATAAGGGTGTACATATATAAATATAGTAATTCATAAAATAGTGTGATTGGCCTATGTACATATATTTGTATGGCCATACATTGAGGAAGTGGATGGACTTTGGGCTTCTGCTCCAGCCCTTCCTCAACACAAGAACACTTTGTTCTAACAACACGGTATTTTACTATATTGTTATTTAAGTTCAAGTTAATTTGGTACAAACATAACAATGGTTGAGAGAGAACAATTAATAACATATTCTATGAGTCCAGTAATATTCTGATACAAGTGTCAGATAATGATACTTCAAGAAAACGGTAGACCAACATTGATAATGGAGCTACATGAAAAAAATTTTTTAAAAATATTAGGAACTGACTCAATTCCCAAATATTTGAACTTAAATAATAATACAAGAAAATGGTATTTATTCATAACTGCCAGAATCTGCACCTTTAAAAGTCTTACCATTAGGCTAGAAGTGTCTCATGGAATTTTATTTTTTATTAAATATTTTATTGGAGGCCCTTACATCTCTTATCACAATTCATATATTCATCCATTGTTTCGAGCAGATTTGTACAGGAATTAACAAAACTAACAATAGCATTGACAACACATGCTAATGATCCTGAGAAGTGAGGATGGTGACATGTTGTCTCATATACTTTGAATATGTTATCAGGAGAGCTCCAACTTGGGAAAATGATGTCATGCCTGGTAAAGTAAAAGGGCAATTGGAAAGAGGAAGAGCCTTTTGAGGGACGGGATCATTGGCTGCAGCAATGGACTTAAACATAAAATCCACCCTGAGCTGGAGCAGGACTTGGCAGTGTTTCAACTGATTGTACCTAGGTTCTCTGTGAGCTGGAACCTACTTGAGGACAATTTACAACAACAACAACAACACACTATCCACTTTGTCCAAGACTCTCCTGTTTCCAATCTTCCCCATCAGCTAAATCCTGTCCTTGATCTTAGTTACATGACTGGTTAGCCTAGCCTAGCAGGGGGTGAGTTCAGTTCTGGACATGAAAGTGACCAAAGGCCATTTCCTTGAGGGTCTCTTTTGTGAGTCTGAGTTTGGGTCCAAATTTTTCTCCCACTCTCTCCAGGACTTTCTAATGGGATTCCTTTTGGAGCACTTGGTAGTGGTGACTGCGCACATCTCGTTCTGCTGATCAATCACTAACTTTAGGTGAACAATCCAATGAGAAATAGCTTGTATAACTGAGGGAACGTTTTGGACTCTAGTTGCATGCTATAGTGGGTGGCTCTACAATGAATGAACAAACCCCTGTTTGTGAAGAGGGTATAAGTTGGGCTGCTAACTTTAAGACTAGCAGTTTGGAACCACCTATTACACCACAGGAGAACGAATGAGCGTTCTACTCCAGCAAAGATTTTCATTCTTGGAAACTCACCAGGGAAGTTCTCCCCTGTCCTATAGTATTTATGTGAGTCTGCATTGACTCGATGACAATGAGGTTTTTATCGTGGACCGGAAGTGGCGGTGTCTTATTCTGAACTGCAACTCACAGCAAGGCTCCCACTGTCCGTGCTCTGCTCAAGGCGCCCGAGAAGCGACCCCAGCCTGAGGACCCTGTTGCCAGCGCTCCCAGGTGGGAGGCTCTGGGCTCCAGAACATGTATGTAGGCGGAGCCTAATTTAGTCCAGCTGACTAGTGTGCAAGCGCCCTTTCTCTCCCCCAGGAACCCTTCCAGCGCTTCTCTTGGTGAGAGGTGGGCGGGTTTCCCCAAGGCCGGTCCTATTTCCCCGCTTTCGGATTGGTTGGGGTTCATGGTGGGATTCCCTGTTGGAGAAAGGGGATCCCAGCTGGGGTTTGGGGCTTCAAGGTTCCCTGAGTCTCTCATTGTGGGTCTCCTAACGCCCGTCCCTTGTTTCCTTTCACACTGAGGCACCTCCTCCCTGAGACTCCTTGCACCTCCTCAGCTCAAAGGTGAGCCCCGGGGTCTTGTTCTGCTGACCTCCCTCTGGACCCGACCACAGTCTGTTCTAGGCGCAAGATCTCTTGCTGGTCCGTGACAGAAACGTGTTCCCTGGCTCTAAAAATATTGATGGTGGCCCTTTTTCTTACTCCTTGTTTCGATTTTTATCTATATATTACTATGGTTTTTAAAATCATTCCCATTTTATATCCTTTCTATTCTTTATTGTTTCTGTTGGATTCAGTTTGTGAAGCACAGGAGTGAATGCCTAGAGATGAAATAATATGCCAGGGTTTGTAGGGATGACTGGGTGGGGTCGCGGTGGGTGGCTGTGGAGATGGGGAGGGTGAGGGGACTTGGGGAGTAAGAATGAAGGATCGAGGGGACTGTACACTAGAACTGAAGGTTACTATCAAGTCTTTTGAGAGGTGATTTAATCTTGGGAAAACAGGCAAGGTTTAAATCGATTGTGGTAATGATTGTGCAATTCTTGAGATGGCTGAACTATGGAATTGTGGGAGTATGTGGGATATGTGGATTAAGTGCCCCCAAAAGTGTTTTTTTAAAGAAAGAAGTTCTCTATCACAAAAGCAATCTAACTAAACTATGCACAGAAGTATCAAAACCCAAACTGAAACAAAGGAACCAAAAACAAGGTAATGCTAAAGGGAAGTGACCCTGAAATGGGCCCATGGCTTTGAACGTTGTGAGGCTGAAGGACAATTTACTTGGGGCTGGTGTAGTGGACGTTGGCCTTGGTGCCCTCGGCCACGGCTGCTTGGCCAACTGTCCAGGCAGCGGCAGGCGCATGGTCACCAGGATGACCCAAGCTTTGATAGTTGAGCAGTTTGGAATGTGCCAGTTGAGATGCCTGGTAGGCGATGAGCCCACAGTTGTCATTGATCAACGAGTGCAAGATGCCCATGGCCCTGAATGCGATGCTGGAGTCCGAGTGGGCCTACTGGAGCACCTTGTGCACATACACAGAGTAGGCCTCCTTGCTGCTTCGTAGGCATTTCTTGTGCTTCATCTGAGCCTTAGCTGCAGCCTCCATGGGGTCCCTCTCTGGGGCAGGCAGGGACTTAGCAGGGTCAGGTGGGTTGTTTGACTGGGCCGGTACACCTGGCAAAGGTAATGTTGGTGTCCTAAGGCGAGCTGAGGGAGGACAGAAACCCCCTCCTGGAGCAGAAGGGTTTAAGCTCGCTGGATCTTGATTTTCAGTAGAAATACACACTGTGAAAGCAGGACCTCTAGATCCCTCTGACCTTTTGGGTTTTCAGCAGGAAGTGTTGGAAAAGTTATCACAGCGATAACTGGCTGTGGTGGCCAAGTGTTCATAGTGATGTCACTTTTTAATTCTTCAATGTCGGAGTGATTTGATCTGATCTTCCCTGTAAGATGGGAGTGGAAGGGCGAGGGGCTGGAGTAGAGGAGAGAGGAGGGAGGACAGAGGAGAGGAAGGAGGAGGGAGAGAGAGATTGGAGCGGCCTCCACACTTTCTGATGGACCTTAGTCTGGAACCCCGGCCTGCCCCCTGCTGCACAAGGTGGGTAGATCAGCCACTGAGTGGGGACTTCTTTTTCTCCACACTACTTAGGTAGTCAACTAGGAGGTCCTACTAAGAAAACGGATTGGAGATGCTCACATTGTGAACTTTTGTCTCAGCGCGCCAGTTGGAAGCCTGGCCTGCTGTCCGTGCTCTCCCAGCCTGCAGGTCCCCAGGCTCTCCCTCCTGTTCTCACAAACTTTTGAATAGTTGAGTTGGATTCCATTTTACTTACTTAGATCTTTTCATTTTTTCAAAATGTTTCACAAAAATATATTTTCAATTCCATTATTTTACTTACTTGATTTTGGTGTGTACATATGTGCATGTGTGTGTACCATACACACGTTTTTGTAGTATCCTTTTGGATCACCACTAAGGAGGCTGAGCAGTAGTTTTGTTCGGGCAAAATGTGTGCATTCTGCCAAGTGCATATATAAATCTACTAGTAGTGCTTCTTCCCGTTTTAGTCCTGCAGGCAGGCTGGCCAGCTCTTGCTGCTCTCTGGCAAGCAGCATCACCTCCTCCTCTTGTGTTTTAGGTGGGTATCGGTGTGTTGGAAAGATGCTCAACATTTTAATATGTAAGGGTTTGGGAGTTGGAGATTAGCAGTTAATCATTAGGGATTTAAGTACCAAGTTATTTTTATGTGTTGAAATGTAGCTAGCCTACAACTTTTTATATATTTACTAGCTATAGTATTTATGATCTATTTGGCATCTTTTTTATGTGAAGTCATCAATTTATGATAAATAAAGAATTTTTTTCTTCTCTTTGGAAGTCATTTTTCTTCCTTCTTTCGATGTCCCCTTCCCCCCTCTCTTCCTTTTATTAATTCTTTTTTTTCTGATTTCTAGGTAGTACAATTTTTAATATGAGTGGTGAAAATGGACATGTATGTTTATCCTGATTCTCTTTCTCCTACATGTGACATTTGCAATTTTTCCCCAAGAATGTACATTAGCATATTGGGTTTGACCTATTTCATGTTAGATTTGTAGTTGTTTTGTTTTTAACATGAAAAGCCTTTGACTTTGTTTAGTATGTATTATGTGTCTATTTAGATAATTGACTTTTTTTCCCCTTCAATAGGCATATATGAGTGTTTATTTTCTTGTATTAAATCAGTTCTGGGATGAATTAGAATGAATCATGATACATACTTATTTTAATACATTGTCTGGCTCAGTTTCCTTTTTTAAAGATAACTTTTTCATTCAGATCCGTTATCAACACTGGTCTACAGTTTTCTTAAAGTACCATTATCTGACATTGGTATCAGGTTTTTTCTGGTGTCATAGAAGGTGTTACTAAGTGCTCTCTCAATACTATTGTTATGTTGGAACCCAATAAGTTGAACTTAACAAAATAGTAAAAAAGTGTTTATTCATCTTAATGTGAATTCTCTAGCTGCCAGAATTTTTAGTTTTCATCTATTGTACAGTTAGGCTGGAAATTTCTCATGAAATTTTATTTTGATTCAATTGATTATAGACCTTCTAAGCATCCTGAAATTCAGTGAGTAACTATTGTCAGTCCCTTGCTCTGCTGGATCTTCTGATCTTCCAGCCGAATCCTCAGTGTACAGGACTACATTATTTACAGTTTCCTAGAAAGACAAATAGCTGCTCACCACTTAGTGACTGTGTTGCCCTTAGACTAGAGCCCATGTTCATGAAAATACTCTGCCATTTGGCATGCTGTGAGGTCCTTAAGGAACTGCCTTCAGCTCACCAAAAGAATGGACTAATGAGGGGTAGGAATGCCTCAGTGATTTTGTTGTCACCTTGTTTGTTCCAATTTTATTAACTGAAGAAGCCTCTTCCTTTAAAAAAAATTTTTGTCTTTTTTTCTTCCCTTTTTTAATGAGAGAAATAATATCTTTGTAAACATTAGCACACTAATGTCTTTGTGTTTGTGCTGGGTGTATATTTGTGGTTTCTGCGACTGTTATCCTGTCAGCTGTCATTGAGTCAATTCCATTTTACAGGGACCCATTGCACAACAGAACAAAACACTGCACTCTCCTGTGCCATCCTCACAATTGAGGATGAACGCATGCTTTTTAAAAATTTATTTATTTTAACTCATTTTCTTATGGCCTTGTACAGCTTGTATTACAATCCATGCATACATCTACTGTTGAGCACATTTGTACATATGTTGCTATCATAATTTTCAAAACATTTTCTTTCTACTTGACCCCTTGGTATCAGCTCCTCGTTTTTTTTTTTTTCCCTCCCTCACGAAGCCTGGATTACTTATATTTTCTTGCTTTTTCATGTCTTTTTTTTGAGTCAAGTTCTTTAAAAATTTTTTTTCAATCATTTTTTTGGTGGGCTCATACAACTCTTATCACAATCTATATATACATCCATGTATCAAGCACTTTGGTGCATTTGTTGCCATCATCATTCTCAAAACATTTGCTTTCTACTTGCGCCTTTGATATCAGCTCCTCATTTTTAAAAAATCATTTTATTAGGGGCTCATACAACTCCTATCACAATCCATACATACATCAATTGTGTAAAGCACATTTGTACATTCGTTGTCCTCATCATTCTCAAAACATTTGCTCTCCACCCAAGCCCCTGGCATCAGGTCCTCATTTTTCCCCTCCCTCCCCACTCCCCCATTCCTCATGAAACCTTGGTAATTTATAAATTATTATTTTGTCATATCTTGCTCTGTCCTACGTGTCCCCTCCCCCCACTTTTCTGTTGTATGTCCCCCAGGGAAGAGGTTACATGTAGATCCTTGAAATAGGTTCCCCCTTTCCAACCCACTCTCCCTATTCCCTCTTAGTATCGCCCCTCACACCACTGGTCTTGAGGGGATCATCTGCCCTGGCTTTCCTGTGTTTCCAGTTCCCATCTGTACCAGTGTATTTCCTCTGGTCTAGTCAGACTTGCAAGTTAGGATTTGGATCATGACAGTGGGGGGGGGGGGGGCTGGAAGCATTTAGGAACTAGAGGAAAGATGTATTTTTCATCGTTGCTACATCACATCCTGACTGTCTCGTATCCTCCCCAAGACCCATCGGTAAGGGTATGTCCAGTGGCTTACAAATGGGCTTTGGGTATCCAGTCCACTCTCTCCCACTCATTCACTATGGTAAGATTTTTTTGTTCTGATGATGTCTGATACCTGATCCCTTGTCACCTTGTGTTGCACAGGCCGGTGTGCTTCTTCCATGTGAGCTTTGTTGCTTCTGAGCTACATGACCACTTGTTTACCTTCAAGCCTTTAAGACCCCAGACACTATATCTTTTGATAGCCGGGTACCATCAGCTTTCTTGCCCACACTTACTTATGCACCCATTTGTCTTCAGTGGTTGTATCAGGGAGGTGAGCACAAAATGATATGAGTATTTGCACTTTGATGTCTGATAACTCATCCCTTTGTCACTTTGATGGCTGATAATTGATCCCTTCGTGATCATGCAGCCTGGTGTGCTTCTGAACCTAGTAGCCGCTTAAATACCTCAAGCCTTTAAGAACTCCAGACACTATATCTTTTTATAGCCTGTAACCTACTGAATCAGACTCATAGTGACTTTAGGGTTTTAATCATTAAATTGGCAAATTTTATTATGAAATTTGTATTAGACAACATTACATTAATGTTATGTTTCTTTTTTATGTCAAACATTATTTTAAAATAATTTTTGAAATCCTCAAAATAAAAATCTTAAAAAAAACAATTCAGCAACTTAGATCCTTTAATATTTTCTCTTCTTTTTACCATTCAATCCATTTTATTAGGATCTAATTCAGACATCGTACCATTCTATGGTTCACGCTTATCAAGCCGTGTTGTACAATTATTGCAATCAGTTTCAAAACATTTTCTTCCTTCTTGAAATTCTTTATATCAGCTCCCTTTTAACCCCCATTATCCCTGCTGAAGCCCCCAAAACTCCTACTTATTGTCTCTGAAGATTCACCCATCCTGGGTTTCATAAATTGAAAAACATAGGGAAAGACATAACAGGGAGTCAGAAAGGCTACCAACAATGACAAAATACAACAGAGATTAAACCCTTATATGAAAAAAAAAAAACCCACAGAAAATATTAAAAACTAAATCAAGCACAAATGTATCCAAAGGACATCAAGTGACAAGGTTTTAACCATCAAGTCAGATTTATCATTTTAATTTAATACAGTCATCTCTCCTACACTCTGTCTGATCACCAGGTTACTCCATTGCTCAACTATGATGAGAGGACAATCACAGGAGCCTTAGTCCCTGTGTAGATCCTGAGAATGTATGTTGAGCTACCACTGACATCCACAGCCAGAATCTCACAACTTAATTCTGATACTATTTCCTCATTTGGATTTGGATTATGTTATTTACAATCCTGGTAAATCTTTTTAGAGCTTCATCTTTCTCCTTTGGAATGGCAGGTGGTTTAGAACTGTTGGTCCTGCATTTCATATACCAATGTAAAATCCACTATGCCACCGGGAGAGTGGACTTGTATATCATCTTATTTGTTTATAGTATTTACTAGTTAGTTATTGTACTTTGTTTTCCTGATTGATAGCTACACAGTTAAACTTAATAAGGAGTGAAATATGAACTTAATTTTAAATATTAAGTAATTTTAACACTTTCTGGTTATAATATGGTGTAATTTATTATTATTTTAGTTAATTATATTTGGCTAACCAGAATTAATTTCCATTTTTTGTATCTCACTCGATCAGAGATGTTGTTGGGTGCTTTTGAGTCAGTTTTACTCATGATGGCTCTGTATACAAAAGAACACATACACAAACCACAAAGTCTTGAAGCATCCTTACTTGCTCCTAGATCTGAGCACATGTTTGCGGACATTGTGACTGTGTATCTAATTGAGTGTTTTCCTGTATTTTGATGACACTCTACCAAACAGGATATTCTTCTCTAGGACCTGGTTCCACTGAGAATATGTTCAGGGCATGTGGGAAGCCTCACTAGTCTCAGTTTTAAAGAGCATTCTGAGATATTAGTTTGCAATGTCCTCTTTTTATGACACATTTGCTGTAGACAAAAGAACAGAAAGAAAAATGGGCCGGGTGCTTTTTCTTGCTAACACTACCAAACCGGATGTATCTCTCCAGAACTGCTGGGCCCCCTGATCACATGTTCAAAATATGTGAAAAAAGTTGCCATTCTCTAGTCCATGGGACATTCAAAGTTGGCCTTCCAATGAGTGTGTCCTTCATTGTGACCCCAATGAATGATCTTACTAATGACTGCCCACATGACAGGTCATTCCAGTTCACCTGTTCCCAGTGTCAGGGGTCTCTCTATTCCCGGAACCCTTGTTTCTGCATCAAGGGAGAGACTGGGTAACAAGCATCACTTGGGGACATTTCACAAGGTTAGTATCAGAAGACTCCACAGTTATTTTTTCAGGCACAGAGAATATTGGTCAATCACTACCCATAGTGCAAAGGGAGCAGTACAGAGAGACACCTCCTGAGAGCCACGACCCTGGGCTGGAATACATCAGTGAGCTTGGTACATTTAAAATCATCATTGAACTCATAAATATGCATATGCTTGTATTTCATTGTCAACAGATTTTAAGTAACAAGGTGAAAATGACCATGATAATCTGCTTCTCATGAAAAAAAAAATGGGTCATATAGTATGACAGTGACCGATCAGAGTCATTTTTACTATTTGCACTGCAAACAGCGAATGCTAGTTCCCTTTGTCAAACTTGCAGCGGGGAGAATATATAGAGCAGCAGTTCTCAACCTGTGGGTTGTGACTTCTTTGGGGGTCATATGACCCTTTCACAGGGGTCGCGTAATTCATAACAGTAGCAAAATTACAGATATGAAGTAGCAACAAAAATAATTTTATTGGAAGGGGTCTCCACAACATGAGGAACTGTATTAAAGGGTCATGGCATTAGGAAGGTTGAGAACCACTGATTTAGGGAGGAGAAAAAAAGGAAAATGTCCCTGGGGATGCTGAGAGCTGGTAGAGAACACATGACTCTGACAGGAAATCCTCCCTGTCATCCAACTGTGCCTGTCTAGGGCTGGGTGTCTGTGCTCTGCGGGTCCTGTGCGCTCTCTGCTGCCCAGTGACTTCCCTGCAGGGGAGGTTTTTGTCTGGGCTCACACTGACTTCTCTCACTGTGCTCCTTGCACAGTAATACATGGCCGTGTCCTCAGCAATCACAGAGCTCAGTTGCAGGGTGAACTGATCCTTGATGTGTCTCTGGTGACGGAGAGTCGGCTTTGGAAGGACAGGTTATAACATGTATTACCATCATAATCTATGTATCCCATCTACTGCAGCCTCTTCCCTGAGGCCCGGCGGATCCAGTCCCAGTAGGAACCACTGCTTGTGATAGAGAAACCAGAGACAGTGCAGGTGAGGGACAGCTTCTGGGAGGGCTTCACCAATCCTGGCCCTGACCCCTGAAACTTTGCCTGGGACAGGACACCTGTAAATAAAGATATTAATCTCTGTCAGTCACTTGCAGTCAAAACTATCACTGTAGACCCAGGTCAGATATCTCAATCACCCACCTTTGAGGACTGTCACCTGTGTGTGCAGGAGAACACACAGCAATAGCATCTTTAGACCACAGCTCCGCTTTCCCAAGGGACCTACAATCCTGTCTGAAGATAACATAGTTTTCCCAACACAAGGGTGAATTTTACCCTAGTACTTGAAGAATGATTTGCATGCAGGAGTCCTGTCCTTATGAACTGAAAATGATAGAGACCAGGCTCTCCTCTTCCTTCTGAACCCATGGTAAGGTAACTCTTTTTTTGATGTCATATGCATATTAGTCTATAATGAGGGAGCACTTGACCTAAGAGGTGTGTGGGAAAGGTAAAAGGAAAACCAAGGATTTCTGAGCTCAGTGTTCTCGCCCTCCAGCCCCTCATTGCCCCTTCCCTGTCTTGGCCTCCTCTATGTCATGTGCCCCAGAGAGTGGACAGAATAGAGTTTGTTGAAAGCATCAGGTGGACACCAGATGATCTAAACTACTCCACACTCCTCTCCAAAGCACATTTCCTTCTTCACACAACATTACTACCAGTAACTGAGACCCACTGCAGGTCCTTCCCTGGAGCTGGCCGATGAAATCCATGGTGAATGCAGAGAGTGGACAAGAGAGTCTGAGAGATGTTCTCACCTGCCTCTAGTCTCCCCCAGACCCTACCAGCTGCACTTTGCCCTGGACATCTGCAAGCATCACATACATGCATTGTTTATACCTGTTCAGGGAATGGGTAGACCTGGGTCTCCCATGGCTGTGCCTTCTATCCTAGAATGGAAGGGTTGGGCTAGGCTCGTTGCTGTTTTTCCTACAGAAGAGTAATGTGCTCTCTTGTGTATCCATCTATTCTAAAGATATCTGAGGGGTTAGATGTGAGGGTCTTGGGAGAAGGAGGTGGGACTTATAATATCTGAAAAATATACTTGAGTTCTTTTTATACAAGTTTACTGGTGAAACCCTATCGACACCAAGAGGAACAGAGGAAACCATAAGGATTTTTACTAGAATATAACCCCTCTCACCACAACATATAAATGTCTAAGTGTACAAGCGAATGACACCAAATCAGGAAGTGATAGTCACGGTGGTGAACCACTGCAGCTGAGGGGGAAACACATGAGGGTTTAAAATATAAAGAGAGATAGAGAGAAGTCATGACCCAGAAGAGGGTCAGACATTTCTCCCGGGTCCATGATTTCCTCTGAGGGAGAACAGGGATGCTTGTAAGGCCACACCCCAGAAATAGGTTCAGACTGCCTCCTTAAGCAGGATGCAAAGTCAGAAGATTAGATAAATCACTCCTCCCTTTAGCAAAGCCCCATTCCATGATAAGCAATGATAAAGTATAATCCCTGGGTTTCACCTGAGAGCCCTCAAATGTCAGGTGATGGGTTTTGTGGTTTGTGCTTCGGGGGATGTGGATGTGGAGGTGGTGGAGGAGTGGAGTCCAAAGCCAAGAAAAGCAAAGGGAAAGCTTCAACACTGATAGTCAAAGAATTGAACCTCTAATACCGTTCTCTCCATTGATCTTGACTTTATCATTTGGAATCATTGGATCATACTCTGAAGCCCATGTCTTCAGGATAGCAGTCATCTGTGCCTCCCATACCAGGGAGTTTCAGGTTTAAGTTTAACGAAATAGTTCAGTTCCTTTAATAATGGTATTGTAGGAGAGTCTATTAAGTTGGGGTAACATGAAAAAGCTGTTGAGTGGCAGGAGTTATTTGGTCTTTTGCATTTCCTGTTAAGTGACAAAATGTTCCATCAGAGGTGGACTCCACTAAAGAGGTCTTATTTCTTTTAAGCTATACCAGAGCAAGTGACAAACAGTACATTAGCACTAACAAGTCATGTCACAACATATTAAATGATTACATAGTCTGAGAACAGCTGTCAGCGTATGCCTTTGCATTTTGACTTATAGTGATGTTCAATAATATTTGCCCTTTTGAGACTGACTGCTTCACTCAGCACAATGTTTCTAGGTCTATGTCATGATGAGTTTTTTGGTTTCTCCAGTGTTTTTAGACATGTGAGGTGTACACATAAGTGAATATCCTAGAAGAATTCGATAGGAATAATATTTGAGAGTATGTGATCATGATATGCAGAACATAGTCCTGTTCATATATTTCATATGCCATAAGTTATTTTTATTTAAATGATTTCAGACAGTATACATGCTAATTTGCTTTGCTTAGTTCACTTAACTAATTTTATTTATGTGGGGATAGAACCATAAGTTAATATCCAACCAACATGAATTTATTTAATGCTCAACACCTTAGAGCATGAACACATGTATTCCACGATTTATTTATCTGTTTTTGGACATTCAGGGTGCTTTTCTTTTTATAATGAAACTACTATTCAGATTGAAAAAAAAGAGAGAGAAAAGGGCATTCACATTCTTATTATTTAATTCGCGATAACAAACATGGCTATTCTATAAAATTTTCTTCAAAACAATGGTGAACTTAGTAGCATTAAAAACAACAACAACAAAGATCATATTCTGAGAAAGAGAGAGTTGCCATTAGAAAGGAAACAGCCCGAGGTCTTCCCTTCGCTGGAGTAGACGTCTTGGACAACAATTAAACTTTAGAAAGGTTAGGCGGAAACATTTCATCAGTAGTTTAAAGTTTCTTGGGTTAAAGAGAATAGGATTTCCCAGGAGTACAGACTTAAGATAATACTTGTTTTATAGCAGAACATTCCCTTAAGATGTCAATAATAAAAATAGATTTCCTTCTCTTCCCTTGAGTGGCTAGGGTAGGACGAGAGTAAGCACTGCTCAAATGCAACCTGACCTCCCTCTTCTGCCTCTAAGCAACACAAAATGACTGAAAGGCTCGGTATACATTCCTAAACCTCTACACATGCAGAACAAGTCTGAAACCATGTCCAGAACCAATGCTCTTTGCTTTGTTTAGGCATAAACTCTTCAATTTGAGGAGATATAACATAAAAAGTTTAAGCTGAAGGTACTGGTGAAAATCTTCTGCAGCAACATGGAGGAAAAGGTGCTCTGTTCCTTGGGAAAGACCAGGCATAGCTGCTAGCCCAGAACTTTTTCGGGTCCCAGTACAGGATGCCTGCCTCTCACAGAGGCTCAAGACCAGAGAAATGCCCCATTGCCCAAACCCTGCCACCACGTGACCATCATCTAGTAAAAATAATACCAAGTGCATCAGAGAAGTTATAGTCAAGATTTTCTCAAGGGAAGAGAGACCCAAACATAAAATAAACAATGATATTTTATAGAGGAATCTGATATCTTTGGGATTTTTAGTAAAGATTAATTTTATCTGTGATGGACATTGCATATAATTAATTACAAATGGAGTCCTGACTATGTAGTCACAAATAATGGAAATAAGTCTAACAGGAGTTGGGTCATCGTCAGTTTGTAAGTGAAAGCATCATACATAACACAAATATGCTGATATGTATGGTCATTTTTAACATGCCCATATATCCACAAAAAGTAATGGATAATACAAAAGAATAGGAAAAGGGTCATAATTGAAGCAATGTCAACATGAGATTCACCCTTGACACAGAGATGGGTACTATAAAGGTAAATATGAAACTCTAAATATGATGATTATGTTAAGAAATCTAAAAGCAAATGTTATCCAAATGTGTTCTAAATAGTATGGTGAACAAAGTCACAATGAAGACGCCCTAATAAAAAGAAAATCACAAAGTGAGAGTTTATTTTTGGAGACAATTATAATACAAAAATAAAGGCCACTACACAAGAATGCAAAATATGTTTAAGGAAAACAAAGAATACACAGAAGAGAACATAATGGAGGATTGTGCAGATCAGACTCCTTCTTTCTACTGGATTTCAGGAATCACACTGTCTTCTGCCTGACTCCTTTCACAGTGATACATAGTCAAATGGCCTGTGCAGCAATGGAGCTCAGCGTTCAATGAACTTGACTATGAAAGGGGTCACTGGGGATGTGCACTCAAGACCTCAGTGTAAGATTGTAGTCTGTGCTCTCGCCACTCCATAGCATACAAACCCACAGCTGATTTAAGAGAATCTAGAGACAGAAGAGGTGAGGCACAACGTCTGTGGGATTTACAAGCCTGATTCAAGCCCTGCAGCTGCACCGGAGGAAGTGAGCCAGGTGTGCACATAAAGCACCCCCAAACTTTCATGTTTCAATACCTGAGCTTCTCACCTCTGAGAGCTGACCCCAAGAAGAGGAAGAAACCAAAATATTCTTGGGAACAAGGTCCATGATACTCAGGTGTATTACCCAGAGTGAGTACATCCTAAATTAAACAATGTATCGTGAGACTCTATCTGATCGACTATGTGGAGATTTGCATGTGAGTTGTACCTTTAATAAAGTTTAAAAGGGGTTCATCTGGGATGAGAATGTTGACTGTTTCCGCAGAGAACTCAGCCTGTCCCTGTTTCTCATTCACCAGGACCAGCATTTCCAGGCTTTACCGAAAGTGATGAGGACTATGGTTGAGAAGTAGATGTGGCTTAGGCCTGAGAATGACTAGGAATACAGGCAGTGTTTCTCTACACTCAGGACTTATATATTTGTAAGGCACAACAAATCCAAGGACATATAAATGGTCAGATACACATTTTCTTTTTTTGTGTTATAATAACATTATTAGACATTAAAAAGTTTGGAGATAGCTAAATCTAGCAATCTCACTGAATTCAGCCTAAAGTGGCCCCAATTCAATGTGTGCTGTAAATAGGAATGGCTTTTGTGAGTTACTAAAATGGAAGAGCTTTTCTTCAACAACTACACTGCTATGTCCTCTCAGAGTCATTCTAGTGTGGAAAGAGTGTATGTCATGTTGAGCAATTTATCTTTGACACCAGTAGACATTTATTTATTTTAACTTCTATTAGGAGCTCTTACAGATACTATTATAATCCATACTTCTACTAAACCAGGCATAACTGTACAATTGAAGTCATCATTTTCAATGCATTTTCTTTCCTCTTGAACTCTTTGATATCAGCTCTCCTTTATCTCTTTCCTATCCCACCCTACAATTCCCATGGATATTTAATATATTATATATTATTATTATTGCCATATCTTACACCATCCAATGTATCCGTTCTCCTACAATTCTTTCATTTTTTCCCTTGTGTGGGGTTATACAGTCATCATTGTATCAGTTCCCCCCTGCCCCTCCTATTCTTCTTGTTGCCTCAAAATTATCAATAAAGTGATTCACACCTAATCTTACATTTTATACCAAATCTTATAATAAGATATTTTTGAAATTGATCACCTAAGGGTGTGTATCACTAGATAATGGGAATGTTGCTGATATCCTTCAATAAGTTAGGAGCAAAGCCACCAGAAGGAGATTAACAGGACAGATGTGGAACTCTGGGTGAAAGCAGAAACTGTGGCTCATATTCTGTGGGACTGTGAAGGTGAAGATACAACATGTGACATGAAGAACTGAATGATGCCATTCGGTCACAGAGATCTCCCTGAATCCTGAATTTGCACAGAGAAGTTAGTGTCTGTCTTGGCCATAATGGGCTGAAGGTTCTGGAGGATAGACAGACACTAAATATTATCACCAAGGTAGTAAAAAACAATTGATGTATTTATGGGTTTGCATATGGGATTACAGAAAAGACCAAAAAAAAACAGGCCACCATGGTTAGGAAAAACAACCATATTAAACAACAAAAATAAGCAATTGTATAAAAATAGGCTGACCTAAACATTTTGACCAAATGATTGTCCTCATATATTGTGTTGGAAGAATATACTGTCAAACATTCAGCCAGTCATCCAATATTTAGTATTTACCTTTACCTTCACCCTGTGTCTGATCAGACAGTGTTTACTGAGTGTCATCAGAACTCTGATGCATGGCCACCTGACCGAGACATTTCTTGTCCTTAAGACACAGGCTGTTTGTTGTTTTAGGACAGATTATATTCTCCTGTTATAATATAACAGTTGAATTAACCAATATAAAAAGTAGGCACAGAATTACTATATTTAAGTTAGAGCAATTCCCTAGTGTAACGGTGAGATGTAGAAGAATTTGCAGATCACAACAGGAAACCAGCCTTGAAGCTCCAGATGCACCTGCTCCTGGGGCTGAGTCCTGTGCTCTGTGGGCCCTGAGCGCCTCCTGGAGTCTCCTCCCTGCAGGGGAGGTTTGTGTCTGGGCTGTCACTGACTTCCTCTCACTGTGTGTCTTGCACAATAATACATGGCAGTAGCCTCGGCTTTCAGCCGGTCCATTTGAAGATAGAGTGTGTTCTTGGAATTGTCTCTGGCGATGGTGAATCGTCCCTTTATGGAGTCTGTGTAGTATGTTGTACCGCCAGAATTACTAATCTGTGCAACCCATTGCAGGCCCTTTCCTGGAGGCTGGCGGACCCAGCTCATCCAGTACTGACTGAAGATGAATCCTGAGGCAGCACAGGAGAGTCTCAGAGACCCCCCCAGGCTTTCTCAGATCTCCTCCAGACTCCACCAGCTTCACCTCACACTGGACACCTGCAAACACAGAGACATTGTGATAAGATGACACAGACATAAACAAAGGCACTCACAATTACACACACAGTAAGGTCTACAGCAATTACCATGTAAAGTGGCCAAAATGAAAACCAAGGTTGGTACAAAGTTCATTATGTGTTTTGTGAAGTATCTCCTGGGCACAAATGGAAGCAGCAGAGACCCCAGAGACTGGAACCATCCTCTGAGACCTCCTACATCAGGGGTTGTGGCAGGTTTATCAGCAATCAGAGACCTGCATTTGCATGTCCCCTGGTATTTAGAAGATGAGAAGTAGAGAATATGGATAAGATTCTCCCTCAGACTCAGAGAAGTACAAGCACTGTCAAAGGAAACAGAGCTCTTAAACAGGTTTTTTATGAAGCATTGCTTTATTTTTATATATTATCAATATTTTTAGAAAGTAGTTTTCACCTTATAAACTTGACATTACATACACAACAACCTTTGTGATATTGCAGCTCACAATGTATCCTCTCTTGTCCCTCTTAAGGTGTGAATACACATGATGATAATGGAAGACTGTATTATTTATTTCTTTTTTGGGAATATTGTTTTTCTTACCTTCCAAGGAATTTGATATTTCGCTGATATTTTGAAATTGTGGACACGCAGTTGTTCATAAAACATGTCCAGCATTTGGCCTCCACACAAGCACTCCCTCAATGCAAGAATACTTAGTTCTATTAAACTGGCATTCCATTATGCTTACCTTCCCAACACAATCACTGAAGACAAAGCTGGTGCATAAGCAAATGTCGTGAAGAAAGCTAATGATGCCGGCTATCAAAAGATATAGCATCTGGGGTCTTAAAATCTTGAAAGTAAACAAGAAGCCATCTAGCTCAGAAGCAACAATATCCACATAGAAAAAGCATACCAGCCTGTGTGATCATGAGGTGCCGAAGGGCTCAGTTAGCAGGCATCAAAGAACAAAAAAATCATATCACTGTGTGCTCACCTCCCTGATACAATCGCTGAAGACATAGCGGGTGAATAAGCAAATGTGGCAAAGAAAGTTGATGGTGCCCGGCTATCAAAAGATATAGCATCTGCGGTCTTAAAGGCTTGAAGGTAAATAAGAGTCCATCTAGCTCAGAACAAACAACAAAACCCCATGGAGGAAGCACACCAGCCTGTGCAATCACAAGGTGTCGAAAGTATCAGGTAGCAGGCATCATCAGAACAAAAAATCATATCACTGTGAAAGAGGAGAGCAGAGTGGAGATCCCCAAGCCCATCTGTAGGCAATTGGACATCCCCTCAAGGAAGGGCCATGGGGAGGTGACTAGCCAGTCAGGGTGCAGTGGGGCAACGATGAAACACAACTTTCCTTTAGTTCCTAAGTGCTTCCTCCCCCGACCACCATTATCATTATCCCTACTATCCCTTACAAATCTGGCTAGACCAGAGCATGTACACTGGTACAGATAGGAATTGGAAACACAGGGCATCCCAGACAGATGATCCCTTCAAGACAAGTGGTGATACCAGGAGGGCAGAGGAAGGGTGGAGTGGACAGAGGGAACCGATTATGAGGATCTACATATAACCTCCCATGAGGACAGACAGCTCAAAATTGGGTAAAGAGACTCGTTGGACAGTGTAAGATATGACAAAATAATAAATTATCAAGGGTTTATGAGTGAGTGGGGAGTGGGGAGGGAGGGGGAAAATGAGTACCTGATGCCAGGGGCTTAAGTGAAGAGCAAATGTTTTGAGAATGATGAGGGCAATGAATATCCAAATATGCTTTACACAATTGATTCATGTAAGGATTGTGATAAGAGTTGTTGAGCTCCTAATAATTTTTTTTTTTAAAAAAACATGTCCAGAAAGCATGCACAATGGTGTCTCCTCTCTGGTTTCTGATCATGAGATTCCGGTTCTCCTTCTTTTGTTATGGTAAGAAAATGTAGATATTTATCACTTTTCCTCATCTTCATGAATAGTTTTCCTTTAAATGACTTACTTATTGTATTCCTCCTATTCATTTATTTGAGTGTGCCTTTATTCATGATATTTCCCCTACTGACCTATTTTATGGCAGACTCATGTTTTTCTACTTTCATTAGGTGGAACCTTAGATAATTGATTTCAGAAATAGTTGACTCTGATATAAAAAATTTTTTAAAAACCCTAAATCTTGCTGTCACCCGGGAACAGGATACCTAGAATGATATACACAACTGTTGGTATGTTGCTGATAATGCATCCGAGGTCAGAGCAAAAGAGGTCATTAGTGTTTGTAGTTTCCATGGCCATAGTCTGTAATACTGGACTTGACAGTTCTGTCAACACCGCCAGCACACACACTTCAGTTTCAACAAAATAGTGGTTTAGTTATTGTTTCTATCCTTGCTTACGTTCTATTTTTGCTCACAAGTCAACAAATGGAGGATCAGAGGAGACACTCAAGGGGTTTCCTGAGTGGTGCTCATCCATATAAGGGCCGTGATTTAGATGTTGGAAAAGATGTTGTGGTGAGACCACCCTAGTTTCAGTTTGCTTAAAGTTCGTACCAAGTGAAGACCTGGCTGATCTCCCTGGGAATCAGGATTGGGAGAGAGTGTGTAGTGTGGTCAAACAGAGATGAGGACGCTGTTCCATTGTGTGGGGCACACAGGTGTGTACCCATGGCAATAAGTAACTGTGGCTTATGTTTGAGCTGTACATTACATGTGTCAATTTACAGTATGATCCTTAAAAATATATATAAAATAAAGCTTGAATGCAGAGCTACTAAACAGATTATTGTAGCCTTAGATTTCCACACTGAAATGTAAAATCAATTGTAAAACACCAAGGCCCTTTCTTTATCAATGTCCCCAGGGAACACATAGGATAAAGTACTGATGTTATCTGATGAGTCAGTTATAACTTCTAGAGATCCTAACTACAACAACAGAATGAAACACCACCCAGTCCTGAGGCAGTCTCACAATTGTTGTTATATTTGGGCCTAAGGTTGTAGCCCCTGTGCCTATCTGTCTTTTCCAGAATCTACCTATTTGAGTGAATACAATACCTGTAGCAAAACATATACATATTAATGCATACATTTTATCAAATACATAATCACATACATATTATCAAATACATAATCACACACACTAGCAGGAAAATCACATAATGACATTTGTATTCTAACAGTCTTATTAACATACATATGCATACTCTGAACAAATTAGCACATCTACTAGAACTAACAAACTTCCATACAATACTCACTCATATTAATAAATACACATGCATTTACATAGGAAAGAAAAACACAAAGACACACACTAAAATATACTATAATTATAATAATAAAATGCAGAGAAGACTACAAGTTCTATCACATAGTATAACATATTAAGGCAAAGAGCTGTTCAGGTGTATTAGCACACACAAAAATACAGACAAAAGTGCATACAAGAACACACATTCTGAGCTACAAGAATGTGGAGGTGTGTGACAGACAGAGGAAATAGGTACCTTATTTAACTTATACTTCTTAGGTTCCTCTGCATTTCTCCCCTGAGGGTCCCTGTTATCTGTGGGCTTTGAGTGATGCCTGAGCCCCGCCCTCTCCCTGCATGGGTGTTTGTGTCTGGGTTCCCACAGCCTTTCCCTCTGTGTGTCTGACTCAGAAATACACGATCATAACTACAGCAGCCACAGTGCCAATTGAGAGAAAATCAGTCCCTGGGCATGTCTCTAGAGAAGGATATTCTGATCACAATAATATGTGGAGGCATAGTCACCCACAGAACTTGAAGGGAACCTGTCGGTGCCCTGAACATGTACAACCCAGGGACAAGGAGACACAGGGCAAAGAGGAAGGTAAGATCTGTGGATGCACATTGAGACTAAGACTAAAAGGTATCTTGCTTCTCTTTCCTCATTCTTGTATCAATGTTCACAACTACTAAATCAAACAAAGAAACAAACAACATTTGAAGAAAAAACTGATTATCAAATTAGTCTGTGGTGGACAAGGGCAGACAGGAGCTGTGAATTAATAAAATGAATGAACTCAGAGAAGAAAACCACTGGATAAGTGGAGACAGGTGACTTGATCTAGGATTGGTCTACTGGTGATAAGTTTTTATAGTATTTTGTCTGAAATATATATATATATATATATATATATATATATATATATATAAATAAAGTGAGATCCTTTGTACAGCAGGGACTGTTATCCTGGGGTAGTGGGGAATACAAGAAGGGTATTGAGAGCACGGGTAAAGTGTTTTAGGAAGCAAATGATGTGAAGCGAATTCATCTTAAACGTAGGAATTACCAGTTAATATGGGACATTTGGGGGGAATTAAAGGGAAAAACAGAACAGAAGCCAAGTTCAAAATCATCCTATCATCACAGGGAGAAGGGGTGTGTGTTTCAAAAAGAAGTGAGATGCACAGATTCTTTTTTTTTTTTTTTTTAATTTTATTGGGGGCTCGTACAATTCTTTTTTTTTTAACAATTTATTGGGGCTCATACAAATCTTATCACAGTTCATACATATACATACATCAATTGTATAAAGCACATCTGTACAGTCTTTGCCCTAATCATTTTTTTCTCCTCTTTTCTTTTTTTACATTTTATTAGGGACTCATACAACTCTTATCACAATCCATGCATATACATACATCAATTGTATAAAGCACATCCATACATTCCCTGCCCCAATCATTCTCAAGGCATTTGCTCTCCACTTAAACCCCTTGCATCAGGTTCTCTTTTTTTTTTCCCTCCCTCCCCTTTCCCCCTTCCCTCATGTGCCCTTGGTAATTTATACATTGTTATTTTGTCATATCTTGCCCTATCCGGAGTCTCCCTTCCCCCCTTCTCTGCTGTCCCTCTCCCAGGGAAGAGGTCACATGTGGATCCTTGTAATCAGTTCCCCCTTTCCAACCCACTCACCCTCCATTCTCCCAGCATCGTCCTCACACCCTTGGTCCTGAAGGTATCATCCACCCTGGATTCCCTGTACCTCCAGCCCTCATATGTACCAGTGTACAGCCTCTGTCCTATCCAGGCCTGCAAGGTAGAATTCGGATCATGGTAGTTGGGGGGAGGAAGCATCCAGGATCTGGGGGAAAGCTGAGTTCTTCATCGGTACTACCTCACACCGTAATTAACCCATCTCTTCTCCTAAACCCCTCTATGAGGGGATCTCCATTGGCCGACACTTGGGCCTTGGGTCTCCACTCTGCACTTCCCCCTTCATTTAATATGGTATATATATATATACATATATACACATACATATATACATATACACATACATACACACACATATCTTTTTTTTGCATGATGCCTTATACCTGGTACCTTGGCACTTCGTGATCGCACTGGCCGGTGTGCTTCTTCCATGTGGGCTTTTTTGCTTCTGAGCTACATGGCCGCTTGTTCACCTTCAAGCCTTTAAGACCCCAGACACTATCTCTTTTGATAGCCGGGCACCATCAGCTTTCTTCACCACATTTGCTTATGCACCCATTTGTCTTCAGCGATCCTATCATGGAGGTGTGCAGTCAATGATATGATTTTTTGTTCTTTGATGCCTGGTAACTGATCCCTTTGGGACCACTCGATCACACAAGCTGGTGTGTTCTTCCATGTGGACTTTGTTGCTTCTGAGCTAGATGGCCGCTTGTTTATCTTCAAGCCTTTAAGACCCCAGTCACTATCTCTTTTGATAGCCGGGCACCATCAGCTTTCTTCACCACATTTCCTTGTTCACCCACTTTGGCTCCAGCCGTTGTGTCGGGAGAGTGAGCATCATAGAGTTCCAATTTAATAAAAGAAGGTATTCATGATGCACAGATTCTTTGAGAGATACTGAGAGGGAAAAGAATCCCCAGACACAACAGGAAGTCAGTGGTGAAGCTCCATCTGCACCTCCTCCTTGGTCTCAGTCTTGTGCTCTGTGGATCCTGAGAGACCTCCTACTACATAACCTCTTCCACTAGGGGCGTTCTTGTCTGGGTTAACTCTGATTTCCCCTCACTGTGTGCATCGGTCTGGGTAGACTAGAGAAACAAATCCATAGACACACACATATGTGTATAAGAGAGATTTTTATATAAAGGGCAATTGTACATTATGAAAGCATCCAAACCTGTCAGGTCCAAGCCCATAAATCCAGTATTAGCCCATATGCCCTATACTGATCTATAAAGTCCTCTTCAGACTCATGAAATACATGCAATGATGCCAAATCAAGATGATTACGGGCCAGTGGGTACAAAGTCTTTGGAACCAGTGGCATTGTAAGCTTCTCAGCACTGACAGGGGTCTCTACATGCCTTCTCTAGCACCCAAGTCTGCATCGGGGTAGGTCCATGTGGCTTCTCCTCTAGGATGTCTCACAGGGAGTCAGCCTTGTCAGTGGGGTGTCTCCCAGGGAGTAGAGAGAGTGTCTTCTACCTCCAAGAAGGAATACCAGATTTCCCAGAATTGTCAGGAGAAGACCATGCCCACAAAGAGGTCTTATTGTCTATGATTCAATTGAAAGACTGACTCCACCCCTTCCCTCTTTATCCTCTCAAGTCCCAAATTTACACCAGATTATTTAACTACCACACGGTGCATCTTTTGCACAGTAATACACAGCTGTATCCTCACATTTCAGGATGTCTATGTGAAGTTATAGTATGTTCTTACCATTGTCTCTGGAGATGGTGAATTGACCCTTTGGAGAGACTCTGAGGCATGTCATACCAACAGAATTAATGCAACCCTCTGCCGCCCCTTCTCTGGAGCTAGGCAAACCCAGTGCATATCACAGCTAGAGATTGTGAATGCAGAGACTGCAGGGGAGAGTCTCAGACGTCTCAGAGAAGCCTCGGGCTGCCTCAAGTCTCCCTCAGATTCCATATCTCCACCTCACACTGGACACCTGCAAACACACAGACATCCTGATCATGAAAATCATAATATTTTCACTGCCTCTCACTCACACCCCTTCATACACACTTGCCCTCCATCAAAGCACCTTTTGAAATTCCCAAAAGGAAAATTGAGCTCAATACAGATTCCATGGTGACTTGATGTGGGGGCACCTGGGAATTCCAGAGGTGGAGCAACTGTCCAAGAGCTTCAGAGTTGGGACTTGGATGGTTTTCCTCAGCAGGGGAGGGGTCTATTTGCATACCTTCTGCCTATATAGTCATAAGTAATGTTGAATGACTTCTAAGAGAGTCACTCCAAGAGTAGATAAGAATGTTCTAGGTATCTTGGAGATCCCTGCGTGTAGGTTTCATTACACAGTGGGCTGCTAAATGCAAGGTCATTCATTCTAAGTCTTCAGTGGTTCTGCAGGAGAAAGAAAATACTCTCCACTCCCATGAAGGTTTACAGACTCAGAAGCCTCTAAGAGCAGTCCTACTCTGTCCTATAAGGTTGCTATGAGAAAGAATTGACTTAATGGAAATGTCCACCTACAGTTAGAGACACTTCCTAGAAACGTGCCCCCTCCTCCCCACCCCTTTAAGTGTGTGGGACTTGGCCTCAGCAGAACCATTTTGTATTTAAAAGTCATACAAGAAGGGGGGTGGGGTAGTTCCCGTAAATGACTCAAATGCTTGGGAAATCAAAACTTAGTATCATTTGTTTAAACACAAAGGGTCTAGAGGATGTAATGACCAGACACTTACAGATAAGGTCCCTGGAATGTTCAGTACATTGTCATCAGAAACTTACAGATAAAGTTCCCAGAAAGTTCAGCTAAAGGCTAACTGCAAGGTCTGCTTCTGTTCTTGCTTGCTTGCACAACTGCAAAGCCCACTTGTCTACTCCACCCTATAAAAACCCGAGTCTGTGAGCAATCGGCACCACTCTCTCCTCGGAGAGCTGGTCCCTGCTCAGGGAGCTGGTCCGTGCGCAGGTTCTTTTTCTCCTTTCTGTCCCCTTTAATAAACTATTTTGCTTCTTACCAGAGACTGGGTTGTTCTTGTCCAGTTCATGGAAAACAAGTGTAATGCTCATTCTTTTATGGATGCAGTGAAATGTGCCCTGTAGAAATATGTATTTCATCTGACACAAGCATCCCTTTTCTAATTCTGTTTTAAATTATCTTTTGGAAAACGAAATTCATATGCTAAAAGGAAAACCCTCCCCAGCCCCTTCTAGAACTGCCCTTAATTGTTGCCTTGCGCTTGATATGACAGTGGCTCCCAAGTCTCTATCATTCCCTGAAGGTATGTCTTGCCTCGATTCAAGCTGCTTCCCTTCACATGGCCTTTGAAAATAAGAATGTAAGGTACCAAGTTAACCTTAGAGGTTCTATATATGCTGAGGGTCTCTGCATCCTCCAGAGAAGCCCATGCTGTTTGTAAATTTGCATAGCACATGAGGACATTTCCAGGGCATCTTCCAAAAATTAGAAGGGACTCTCCCATGTTATGAGTTGATTGTCCTCTTCAAATCTAGGAATTATGTTTTTATAAACTAATGCTTTCTCTTTATTAAATAATTTTATTGGGGGTCTTACCACAATCATACATTGATCCATTGTGTCAAGCACATTTGTACATATGCTGCCATCATCATTTTCAAAGTGTTTTCTTTCTACTTGAGCCCTTGATATCAGTTCTTCATTTTCCCCCTCCCTCTCCCACCATTCCTCCCTCATGAACGCTTGATAAATTATGAATTATTATTTTCATATCTTATATTTTTTGCTCTCTCCCTTCATCCACTTTTCTGTTGTTTGTCCCCCTGGGAGGGGATTATATGTCGATCCATGTGATCGATTTCTCATTTCAACTCCCACTGGTACATTACCCATAACACTCCTGGTATCTCTATTCTCATTATTGGTCCTGAGGGGTTTATCCATCCTGGATTCCCTGTGTTGTGAGATCGTATCTGTGTCAGTGTACATGTTCTGGTCTAGTCAGATTTCTAAGGTAGAATTGAGGTCATGCTAGTGGGGGGTAGGAAGCATTAAAGAACTAGAGAAAAGTTGTATGTTTTTTTTTAAAATCATTTTATTGGGGCTCATACAACTCTTATCACAATCTACACATCAATTGAATCAGATATATTTGTACATATGTTGCCCTTATTCTCTTCTAGATATTTACTTTCTTTTTATTCCTTTTTAAAATTCATTTTATTAGGGGCTCATACAACTCTTATCACAATCCATACATACATCAATTATATAAAGCACATTTGGACCTTCATTGCCTTCATCATTCTCAAAACATTTGCTGTCCACTTAAGCCCCTGTCATCAGTTCATCATTTTTACCTTCCCTCCCCACTCCCCACTCCCTCATGAACCCTTGATAATTTATAAATTATTATTTTGTCATATCTTGCCCTGTCTGATGTCTCTCTTCACCCACTTTTCTGTTGTCTGTCCCCCAGGGAGGAGGTCACATGTAGATCCTTGTAATAAGTTCCCTCTTTCCAACCCACCCTCCTTCTACCCTCTCAGTATCGCCACTCACACCACTGGTCCTGGATTCCCTATGTTTCTAGTTCCTATCTTTATTAGTGTATATCCCCTGGTCTAGCCAGATTTACAAGGCATAATTGGGATCATGATAGTGTGGGGAAGGAAGCATTTAGGAACTAGAGGAAAGTTGTATTTTTCATCGTTGCTACATCACACCCTGACTGGCTCGTCTCCTCCCTGAAACCCTTATGTAACGGGATGTCCAGTGGCCTACAAATGGACTTTGGGTCTCCACTCTGCACTCCCCACCTCATTCACTGTGGTAAGATTTTTTGTTGTGATGATGCCTGATACCTGATCCCTTCGACACCTCCTGATAGCACAGGCTGAAAGTTGTATGTTTCATCGATGCAATTATGCACCCTGACTGGCTCATCTCTTTCTTGTGACCCTTCCATAAGGGGATGTCTATAAGGGGATGTCTTGTGTCACTTCTATGAGGGGACTGTCTACAGATGGGCTTTGGGTCTCCACTGCATGCTCTTCTTCATTCACATTCATATGATTTGTTTGTTCTGGGTTTTGTTGCCTGACACCTGATCCCATGGACACCTCATGATCAAATAGACTGGTGTGCTTCTTCCAAGTGGGCTTTGTTGCTTCTCAACAAGGTTGCTGCTTGTTTATCTTCAAGCCTTTAAGACCCTAGACACCATATCTTTTGATAGCCAAGCACCATCAGATTTCTTCACCACATTTGCTTATGCAGCCAATTTGTCTTACACCATCCTGTGTGGAAGGTGTGCATGACTGACTGCTGGGTTATTAGAACAAAATGTTCCTGCATTTCAGGAGGACTTGAGTTGAGGCCCAGTGTCCATCTACAACCTTAATACCTTACATATAAATATAAGAGCATAGATCAATTTCCCTACCATTACATATAAATATATTTACATAGGTACATGCATATATTTAGACCTCTATAAATGTCCTTGGACTCCTAGTTATTTCCTCTATTTCCGTTTACTTTCCTCTTATCCCACTACCATGTTTGGCCTTTATTTGGGTTTCATTAATTCCTCGCTCTTACTTTGCCCTTGATTAATCCCCACTAGGCTTCCTATGCCTTCTCTCCATTGATTTTAGTTCATTTGTTATTCACTTGTCCCTGGGTTGGTTGACCCACCCTCTCTTCTTTTCTTCCACATTCCCTTCTTCGTGTCCCCCTGGAACCATCGGTCCTGTTTTTGCTTCTCTGAATTGTTTATTCTGTCTCCTATCTAGATAGACATGCAGAGACATTAATAAGCACAAAAACAAAGCAAAGCCAAACAAAAAAATAAAGGAAGACAAACCCAAAAAAAAAAAAACCCAGAAATAATATCAACAAAAAGAAAGCCAATGACAAAAAAGGAAAGTCTATAAATAGTCCCAGGTCTGAGTTTTGACATTTCAGAGTCTTTTCCAGGTGAGCCTGAAGTGGTGCCGTGCCACACTCTGTCCCCAAAGTTTAATTTTGGTATTCTCTGGGGACTTCATTGCGTTATTCCTCTTGCTTTTGCATGTCCTTAGTGTTTTGCTCCAATGTGATGGGGTCAGATCAAACACAATACCCACACCAAGTCTCCAGTGTTGTCCCCCATAGCGATATGGTTCAGTGAGGGACATCGTGTCTTGTGGTGGGACCGATTCTATAGTCCTCTCTGTGCATTGTCTGCTCTGAGCAGGAATATCATCGTCAGGGATTGGTGAGTCAGGATTTGTTCCACTTAACACTCCTACCCTCTTTGTTTCTCCTGTGTGCTCTACTCAGACATACTCCTCTCCCCAAGCTTAGGTTCTGTGCTGTCCTCTGAAGTGCCTTTTTTGGGGGTGTGGGGGAGTCCACATAGTTGGGATTAGGGCCAGCTCCATTATATAATTTCTAATGACTATGAGACACTTTGGTTCTTTCTTAAGGATCTCAAAATGTCAGTTTATCCAAGTTTCAAAATAATATACAACTTTCAATTATTTCAGAAATCAGGTTTTGTTTTGTTTTCTCTTCACAAGAGGTATTTGGTTTGGGATGCACACACATACAGTTTCAACCTACTGTCATTTGGGAAAAAGAATAAGGATGGAGAGAAACTGAATTTGTTGAGAGAAGCACATGGAGGTCAGAATTTAATGGCCTAGAGAGACTACCGGTCTTTGTGGGATTGATTTCAACTTATCCCAAGTGCACTTTCTTTCTGTCCTGTCTTCTCAGGAAGATCCGGGCTTTTAATTTTTAGGATCTTCCCTTCAGGGAAATAAGAGACCTGAGAACTGTAGTTGCTGAAGTGTCCCTGAATAGGTTCTCCACTTTGCTGAATTGAGAAACTCCAGACACAGAGGAAATAAACACTGCACCTGCTCCTGTGGCAAAGACTGTGTCACATGTACTCTGAGCTCCCTCTGCTGCCCAATTAGTGTCTTGACGCTTCAAATGTTTGACCCTTTAGCCTTCATCGTGACTCCTTGTACATATCCTACATTTTATATGTCAGTGTCCTCAGGTTTCAGATTGTTCAGTTAAAAACACACGCACACAGCTCATTGAGCTATCATGGTTGCAGTGCATCAATATATGAAGACTGGGCTGTTGCTAAGACTCTCATCACTAGGCTTCTTTGCCACCTAACACAGGTTTTATTTCCCAGAGCCTGGTAATTCTAGAAACTTGATATCTGCAGACCTGTAAGTTAGACATAGCACTCTGAAACATAGTACATAGCTTTCCCAACCCATGACTGGTCTGTAGCAGCTCTACCTGCACTACCACACCTAGGTATAGGGGAGAAATCCAATTGAAAACCATTCTAAGATGAAAAGCACTGTTTTTGACATTGAAGGAGCTCACAGGGTAGGGCATTCATGTCACCAAGAAGAATCCAGAAAGGTGTCACCTCCAAAGGCATCTCTGATAAACATGGTAAGGATGAAGCCTCAAGATCCCTGAGCTTCTGTTACCATATTTTACTGCAGGTGATCCATGTGTGCTGTGCTTGTGGAAACAGAAGGAGGGTGGCTCTGAGCAGGAGCAGCTGAGTAAGGGCTACTAGAGGGAATTTTCCTGACCTGTGTTTTGAGAGGTCAGTCTCTACCCTTCATCATTTGCACTGACTGCGGACAAACAAGTCCTTCCTGAAAACCATGGGTAAATTTGTAGAAATTCAGGCAGTTGGCCTGAGGTGTGAGCCACAATGAAGGGAATTCCTAGGGATGCCATTTTCCTTGGAATGTTCCACTTTCTCTCTGGGCAGCCCAGTTCTACCCTTAGGACAAGGGTAGCCCATGAGATATGCAGGCTGTTAGGTTAAAGGGGGAGGTAAAATGAGGAGCATTTCTGACTATCCACTTCTCTTAAAAACAAAACAAAACACTTTTATTGGCACTTTCCCATTTATCATACAATTCAGTACTTCAACCATATCAAGAAGAGTTGTACTAACTTTACCACTGTTGATTGTAGAACAATTTTTCTCCCCATAATCATTATTCATGTAATATGTTTCACATATTTGCAAAAATGTACACAACAAAACTTTCACCAATTCAACAACTTCTACATGTGTAATTCAGTGCCATGGACTATTCTTTTCATGTACAACCATTATTTTTACCCCCTGTATATTGTTCCACCGCCATTAAAATGAATTCACTGCCCCCTGAGCAATAATTCTTCCTCCTTCACGCATGGTAACCATACATCAAGTCTGGTTTCTTTCTTTCTTTTCTTTTCCTTTAGTAATGTTCCTGATATAACATTCACATTTCCATACTTAAAACACTTCTAATAAAGAATTGTATATCCAGCGTCACAATGAGCTCTAATGCTCCCTCCTGCCTCCCAGATCCACTGACCACTCCCCATTCCGCTTCCTCTTCCATATAAATCATTGCCTCTGTTATTGTCTCTATGCATGCACTTATTCTTTGCTTCCAAACAGGGAGATAATAACAAAAATAATTAAAACAAAAATAAAATTAAACAGAAAGAAAAAATAGCATAAAAATACAAATAAAAGTAGAGTACAAGACAAATAGAGAAGGCACCTACTTCCCTTTTCCTGTCCTACTCTTCATCTGCCTCCATGGTTTCTGTGGTAATTTGCATATCTGTTGTCAATTTTAGACTTAACAGTGAAGGGTTGGAGTTTAGCCTGTCATCAGGGTGCAGTTTGATGACCTCATTTGGAGGCACTGAGAGATAAATAGCTCGCTGGAGGCAGGACAAAGACTCACACCCTGGGAGACGTTCCTGTGCAGAAGACACATGGCACTATATTAGAGTCCTGGAGCTGAAGGAGCCACGTGGAGGCCCCTGACAGCATTGAGATGTTTCCACCTCCACTGGATCCACAAGACTTTCCACCCAATGGCCTGTGATCTTCCAGCATTCAGTGTCATGGCATATATTGCATGAGTCTGGAGAGATATTTATAGACTGGTATTGGATATATGGGTTAATATCGGACTTAGGAACTTGAACTGGACTGGGCTGGTAAACTTTTTTAATGCACAATTGCTCTTTGATATAAAGTTCTCTCTTATACACATATGATTGTCTATGAATTTGTTTCTCTGGTCTACCCAGACTAATACAGGTGTGGAGTTTCCATGTTCACTTTCCAGGTACTAGGTAGATGTGCCAATGTTTGTGACAAGATTTAGCTAGATCTATCCTCTAGGTGATCATATTCTGGGTACAGGATCTTAACATGAAGATAAGGGTATTACAGCAATGTGTGGTGAAGAACACAGATGGTTCCAGGCTATCAATTATCTGGGGTCTTAAATGCTTGTCTTCAAACAAGCAGCCATCTAAGTGAGTTGTCAAGGAAGTCCACAATGAAGAAGCACACCAGCATGTGCGATCCAAAGATCATGACAATTAAATTCAAATGTGATGAAGGAAAAAGTCCCAGAGCTCAAATTATGAACATCCAATTTGTCTAAGGGTAGGTGAACAGTGAGAACTTGAAATCCATCTGAAGAATAACTAGTCATATTAAACCTCTGGCAGATCCCCTTGAAAAGCTTTACTCTCAGACAGAGATGATTGTTACCTTGATCATGGTGGATTGGACCATACATACTATGATACTTGGTCAGTTGACCTACCTCTCGATCCAACATGAATTTGCTCTAAGGTCAAATATTTCTCACTTGTTTCATGACAGATTTTTTTTTGCTGAATTTTAAAATATTGAGGGTGGTCTTTCCTTTCTTACTATATATTTTCATTTTTATCCTTCTATCATTATTATTTTCTTTTTGTTGTTTTATCTTGTTTTTAATTGTTTCTATTGGGTTTCCAAATTTGTAAAGCACAGAAGGCACGGATCCATAGAGACAATAACTGATGCAATGGTCTGTTGGGCCCTTGGGGAGCAGAGGAGTAGGAAGGGTGAGAAAATTTGGGGAACAAACAATGAATGTGAGAGGGGGAGGGAACATAAGAATTTGTTATGATATATGTGTAAATGTACATATATATTTTAGAACACTTCAAAAATTAACTCTGTCCCAAGTATATGATATGTGAATATTATATACATATATTTTTAAAAACTACATAAAAAAAGAAAGAAAGCTTGACCAATGGTTACCATGGGTGAAGGAGAATTGGTTGTTGCTTATGGGAAATTCAGTTTACATTAATGGTTGTGGGATAATTTTGAAAAGGATATCAATAATGGTTGTAAACATGAAGAGTATAATCAAAGACAATAATATGCACAATAGTGGTTGAATTGGAAAATGTTTTGTTGTGTATATTTTGCCAAAATAAAAATATGAACAAAGAAGAAGAAAAAATTTGAATCAATTGTGATGATTATTATATGCCCCCCACTTTTTAAAAAAGGAAGCATTTATTAATACAATATTTATTTCCTTTCCCTCTGTCAAACCCTGAGGCAATTATTTTTCCCAGGCTGCCTGGGGAGGTGCAGGGAAAGGAACATATTGGGCAGACAGGAATGGGACAGAGAACTGTGGTGGGTGAAGATGGCTCGTTCACATGGCAAGGAGCATGAGGAAGGCCACCATCAGGCAGAAAAGCCCCATGGTCTCTGAGGAGGTAAAGCCAGGATGGTGTAGGAGAAGAGCTGCTGCTTCAGAGAGGGGTTCCTGGCATAACCAAGATGAGGTTCCCAAACCCAGTCCCAAGTAGCCCCGGCCCCAATGAACTTGTCTGCTGTGTCAATGTCCCTTGAAATGGTGCTGGTTTGGAAGCTGCAACTAGGGATTAGTTAGGTCGGGTAACGTGGGACTGCCAAGCTGCTGAAGTGCTCATCTGTCAGTGTCTGGGCTGTTTCTGTGCCAACACAGACAGTGGTCGGTTCAGCAGCTGGGAGGTGCTCCTGACCAGGGGAGGGGTGGAGATGAATTTGGACTGGCGAAAATGTTTAGGGGATGAGGTACAGTGGAAGGCGAGCTGCTCCTACTGCAAAGGAGACAGACATGTATGCCTCTTCTTGATATGATTGAATTATTGAATTGTATCATATGTGCTTCATGAAATTCCAATAAGACTGTTTTTTGAAAAGAAACAGAAGGTCATCTGTTACTTACACAGACCTTCAGTGTAGAGCTTTGTTAACAGGCTCATGGCCCAGTGTCTGTGAATAAAATTCTGTTAGCACACAGCTATGTCCTTCTCCACTGCAGGCTGCTGTTTTCACACTCAATCAGTAGGGTTGAGTAATTGTCTTCAAGACTAGGTGACCAATGGAATCATAAACTGCTTTTCAGGCCTTTTTCAAAAATGAAATTTGCTGGCCCCTGATCTAGAGGAAGACTCAGGAAGAAAAATAGCAAGACTTTATGAAGTAAATAATTCTAAACGACGATGATTATTTGATGAAGTGTAATGTTTAAAAAAAGTAGTTCTGATAAATTAGAACTACCAACACTGGTAAGCACAGTGGTGACTTGCCCAGTGGTTGAATGAAAAGTGAATCATTCTGACCCACCAGCTCCTCTGAGGGAGTAATGTGTGGTAGAATCATCTCATAAGGAAGTACAGGCTTGTAAAGCTTATAGGAGCAGCTCTAATCTGTCCTTTGGGATCAGTATAAGTGGAAAGTGATGGATGTCAATAGAATTTTGGTTTGGGTAAAAAACAACTTTTTTCAATATATTATACTTGAATAAATGTCACCAAGTTTCAAACCATCAACTTTATGGCCATTAGTTGAGTCCCGAACTCTTAGCACTACTCAGACACTCCACTGAGTCTGCCTGCAAGATATTCCCTGACCTTCTCCAAGTGTATGCTGAAAACCCTGGCAGAGTCATTTCTATTCCATAAGGAACAAGCTCATTTTGGTTGGTTGAATTTTTCCCTCTATGTAAATGTTTTCTCTTCTTACAACAAAATTTTGAATGGACAGATACGAAGGGTAGGCACTGAATCATAAAAAAATATATAGATTCCTGGTGGGAAACTGAGATGAAGAACCCTGGATCACAATAGGAAACCAGACTTGAAACTCCCTCTCCAAATGCTCATGAGTCAGAATCCTTCCTTCTCTTCAGGCCCTCACAGAGCCTTGCAACACAGCTCCCTCCCTGCATGGGAGATTTGTATTTGTACTCACAATGACTTCCCTCAGTGTGTCTTCCCCACCATAATACATGGACATGTGATTGACTTTCAGACTGTCCATTCGCTGATACAGGTGTGCTTGGCAATGTCTCTGCAGATGGTACACCAGCCTTCACAGACTCTGTTTAATATGTGATAGCAACAGTACTAATATAGAACATCCACTGTAGGCCTGGAGCATGACTGATACTAAATTGACAAACGGAAGAACTAGCAAAAGTGAAGCTAGAGATTGCACAGTAGAATCTCAAAGTCAACTTATGCTCCCTCAAGTCTCCTTCAGACCCAACCAGTTGCATATTACAGTTGATACTTTCAAAGGCAGTATATGCTGCACATGACAAGCATCACATGACAAGCATACCCACTGTCTCCCACTCTTACCCACTCACAGACAATTTCTCTCAAGATTATTACTTGTTAAAATAGCTGCCTGAAAACCTCTGATCAGCACAGACTCCATAATGACTCTGTATTCATACAAATTGATGAATGGGAAACATGTACATTGTGGTATACCAAAGATCTTCACCCAGAGCTGTATGGTGGGGAGTGGGGTGTGTATTAGTCCAGGTAGGCTAGAGAACCAAAATCTATAGAAACTCATATATGTAAGACAGAGTTTTATATAAAGGGTAATGTACATTAAGAAAGCATCCCAACCCAGTCCAGTCCAAGCCCATAAGTCCGATACCAATCTATGAAACCCTGTTCAGACTCAGGAAACACATGCACTGATGCTGAATGCAGGATGATCACAGGCCTTTGGGGAGAAAGTCTTTGGATTCAGTGGCACTGTCTATATTTTCATAAACCTTGATGACAAAAATCTAGCAGGAGTTAGGTCATCATCACTCCACAAGGGAAAACATCATATATACACAATATGCTGATATGGATGGTCCTATTGAACATATTCATCTAGCCAACAAAAGTGATGGGTAGCACAAAAGAGTGAGAAAAGAGACATAATTAATAACAACATCGAAAAGAGATTCACACTTGACACAGAGATGGATACTAGAAACTTACTTATGAAACTCAAACTAAATGTGATGATTATATTAAGAGATCTAAAGGAAAATGTCAATAAATGTGTTATAAATAGTATTACAAAGAAGATCACAAAGAAGGTGACCTAATAAAAAGAAAAACATAAAATGAACATTTATTTTTCGAAACAATTATAATAGAAAAATAAGGAACAGTTCTAGAAAACAATGTAAAACATGTTTAAGGAAAACAAAGAACACACAGAAAAGTAGAAAATGGAGCTCAGTGCAGCTCAGACCCCTTTCTTCAACTCCACTCCTGGAATCACACTGACTCCTCCCCACTTCTCTTTACTGTGATACGTACATGGTAATGGCCTGGGCAACAATGGAGGTAGGCGATAAATGAATTTGACCATGAAAGGGGTCACTGGTGACATTGTACTCAAGACAACAGAGTTAGATTATAATCTGTGCTCTCACCACTCCGTAGCATACCAACCCACAGCTGATTTCGAAGAACCTAGAGACAGAGCAGGTGAGTCTCAATGTCTGTGAATTTTACAAGTCCTGGTTCAACTCTTGTACCTGCACTGGTAGACAATGAGCCAGGTGTGTAGATAAAACATTCCCAAACATTCATGTTTCAATCCCTGAGCGACTCACCTCTGAGAACTTCCCCCAAGAAAAGGAAGAAACCGAAATATTCTTGGGAACAAAGTCTGTGATTCCTAGGTGTATTATTCAGAGTGAGTACGACATAAACTAAACAATATATTATGAGACTCTATCTGATGGACTATGTGGAGATTTACATGTGATGGTACTTTTGTAATGAGTTCGTCTGGAATGAGAATGTTGACTGTTTCCTCAGAGAACACGGGTCTGTCTATGACTTCTCCACTCACCAAGCCCAAGGTCCAGTTTTCCCAGGCCACAGAAAGTGATGAGGAAGATGGTTGAGGAGGTAGACATGGCTTAGGATTGAGAATGAGTTTGGTAATAAAGGCAGTGATCCTCTACGCTCAGAGAATTATATATGTATAAAACACAGCAAATCTTAGGACACTTAAATTATCAGATACATATTTTCTTTTCCGCATTAGATTATGGTAATATTATTAGATATTCAAAAGTTTGGAGATCAGCTAAATCTAGCAATCTCATTGAATTCAGTCCTAAAAGGCTTCCATCAATATTTTCTGTAAATAGGAATGGCATATATAATTTTTTGGGGGGGAGTCATACAACTCTTCAACTCTTATCACAAACCATACATTCATCCATTGTGTCGAGCATATTTGTACATTTGTTGCCATCATCATTCTCAAAGCATTTACTTTAAACTTAGGCCTTTGATATCAGATCCTCATATTTTCCTCTCCCTTTCCCATCCACCCTCCCTCCCAAACCCTTGATAATTTAAAAATTATTATGAGTTTTCCAATAGGAATGGCTTTTAAGAATCACTACAAAAGAAGAGCTTTTCTTGATAACTACGCTACTATGTTTACACAAGAGTCATTTTAGTGTTGAAAGAGAACATGTCACCCTCAATCAGTTTACCATTGACACAGGAAGTTATTTCATATCCAAAACGCCGTCATTAATCATGTTATTCACACCTAATCTTCAATCTTGTATGGAATCTTAAACCGAAATACCTGAAATTCCCCACCTATGGTCGTGTGCCACTATGTAATGGAAATGTTATTGATATCATACAATAAATTAGTGGCAAAGCCACCAGAAGTAGGATGAGGAGATTAACAGGACAAATGTGGAACCTCTGGGTGAAAGCAGAAACAGTGGGTTCACAGTCTGTGGGACTATGACGGCGAAGACACAACATGTGACATGAAGAACTGAATGATACCATTCGGCCACAGTGATCTCCCTGAATCCTGAATTTGAACAGACAAGTTAGTGTCTGTCTTGACCATCATGGTCTAAAGGTTCTGGAGGATAGACAGATATAAAATATTATCACCAAGATAATGACAGACAATTGGTGAGTTTATGGGTTTGCAGATGAGATTACAGAAGAGACAAAAATACTAGGCCACCGTGGTTAGGAAAAACTACAAAACCAAAAAATATGAGTCATTTGAAGAAGCAATTCAGTAAAATAGGCTAACCAACTAGATTTTGACCAAATTATTGTCCTCACAAAGTGTGATGGAAGAATGTACTGTCAAACTTTCAGGCAGTCCTCCAATACTTACTAGGTACCTTTATCTTCACCGTGAGTCTAATCAGAGAGTGTTTACTAAGTGTCATCAGAACTCTGATGCAGGGACCTCTGACAGACATTTCCTGTCCTTAAGGCATAGGCAGTTTGCTGCTATTGGCTGTTTGTTGCTATTCACAGATATCAAATGTAGGCACAGAATTATTATTTTTAAGTTAGAGTGATTCCATAAGGTAATAGTGAGATTTTGAAGAATCCGCAGATCCCCACAGGAAACCAACCTCGAAGCTCCAGGTGCACCTGCACTGGCTCTGAGTCCTGTGCTCTGTGGGTCCTGAGCATCCCCTGGAGACCAGTCTCCTCCGTGCAGGGGAGGTTTTTGTCTGGGCTCTCACTGACTCCCCCTCACTGTGTGTCTTGCACAGTAATATGTGGCCGTGTCCTCAGCTTTCAGGCTGTCCATTTGAAGATAGAGTGTGTTCTTGGAGTTGTTTCTGGAGATGGTGAATCGGCCCTTTACGGAGTCAGTGTAGTATGTACTACTGCCATCATATCTTATGCGTGCCACCCACTGTAGGCCCCTCCCTGGAGCCTGGCGGACCCAGCTCATCCAGTAGCTACTGAAGGTGAATCCAGAGGCAGCACAGGAGAGTCTCAGAGACTCCCCAGGCTTTCTCAGATCACCCCCAGACTCCACCAGCTGCACCTCACACTAGACACCTGCAAATACAGAGGCACTGTGATAAGACGACACACACGTAAACAAAGGCACTTACAATTACACACACGCAGTAGGGTCTACAACAATTACCATGTAAAATAGCCAAAATGAAAGCCAAGGTTGGTACAAAATTCATGATGTGTACTGTGGACTAGCTCCTGGGCACAAATGGAAACAGCAGAGACCCCAGAGACTGGAACCGTCCTCTGAGATCTCCCACATCAGGGACTGTGGCTGGTTTATCAGCAGGTAGAGCTGCATTTGCATGTCCCTTGATATCAAGAAGCTGATGACTAGAGATCTTGGGCCAGAGTTCTCCCTCAGACTCAGAGAAAGACAAGCGCTTTCAAAGGAAAACAAAGCTCTTAAACAGGTTCTGTATTGAACATTGCTTTATTTGTTATATATTATCAATATTTTTAAAAGCAGTTTTCAACTTATAAACTTGACATTACATACATAACAACCTTTGTGATATTGCAGCTCACAATGCATTATCCCTCATCCCTCTTAAGGTGTGAATACACAAGATGACAGTGGACGCCTGTATTATCTACTTCTTGTGTGGGAATATTATTGGTTTTTTTGCCTTCCAAGGAATTTCGATTTTTCAGTGATATTTTTAAACTGTGGATATGCATTTTTTCATAAAAAATGTCCAGAAAACAGACAAAATTTTATCTCCTCTCTGGTTTCTGATCATGAGATTCCGGTTCTCCTTCTTTTGTTATGGTCAGGAAAACTAGATATTTATCACTTTCCTTCATCTTCCTGAATAGTTTTCCTTTAAATAACTTACTTATTGTATTCCTGCTATTCATTTATTTGCATGCCTTTATTCATGATTTTTCCCCTACTGACCTATTATATGGCAGACTCATGTTTTTCTACTTTCATTCGGTGGAATCTGAGGTGATTGTTTTCAGAAATAGTTGACTCTGATATCAAAAAAAGGACTCAATCCTTCTGTCACCTGGGAACAGGTTAGCTAGAATGACATACACAACTGGTGGCATGTTGCTGATAATGCGTCTGAGGTCACGGCAATTTGTTCATTAGTGTTTGTAGTTTCCATGGACATAGTCTGTCATACTGGACTTGATAGTACTGTCAACATCGCCAGCACACACACTTCAGTTACAACAAAATAGTGGTTTAGTTGCTGTTTCTATCCTCATTTACATTCTCTTTTTTGCTCAAAAGTCAACAAATGGAGCATCAGAGGAGATACGGGGTTTCCTGGGTAGTGCTCATCCATGTCATCCATATATGGGCTGGGTTCTACTTGTTAGAAAATCTGTTATGGCGAGACCACCCTACTTTCAGTTTGCTTAATGATCGTACCAAATGAATACCTAGCTGATCTCCCTGGGAATCAGGATTGGGAGAGAGTGTGTAGAGTGGTCAAACAGAGATGAGGACTCTGTGTTCAATTGTGTGGGGCACACAGGTGTGCACACACAGCGAGGATTAACTGCATTACATGTGTCAATTCCAAGTGTGATCATAAAAAAATAGAGCTTGAACACAGAGCTACTAAACAGATTATTGAAGCCGCAGATTTCCATTCTGAAATGTAAAATCAATTGTAGAACACTAAGGACCTTTCTTTATTAATGTCCCCAGGGAACACATAGGGTAAAATACTGATGTTAGCTGATGAGTCAGTTCTGACTTTGAGAGATCCTAAGTACAACAACAGAATGAAACACCACCCCATCCTGAGGCAGTCTCACAATTGTTCTTATAATTGATCCTAAATTTGTAGCCCCTGCACCTATCTGTATTTTCCCGAATCTTCCTGTTTGAGTGGATAAAATACCTGTAGCAAAGTATACACATATTAATGCATACATATTATCAAATACATAATCACAGACATGTGAAATGTGAACACATACCAGCAGGAAACTCACATAATGACATTTGTATTGTGACAATCATATTAACATACATATGCATACTCTGAACAAATTAGACATCTACTAGAACTAAGAAACCTTCATACAATTCTCACTCAGATTAATACATATACATGCATTTACATCTCAAAGAAAAATACAAGGACACACACTAATATATACTAGAATCATAATAATAAAATAAATGCAGACCAGACTACAAGTTTTGTCACATAGTATAACATATTAAGGCAAAGAGTAGTTCATGTGTATTATTAGAACACACAAGAACACAGACAAAGTACATACAAGAACATACACACACTGAGCTACAAGAATGTGGAGGTCTGTGGCAGAGACATTTTCTCTGCAGGGAGAGGAAATAGTTACCTAATTTAACTAATCTTTCTTAGGCTTCTCCGAACTTTTCCCCTAAGGTTCTGGTTATCTGTGGATGTTGAGTGGTGCCTGAGCCCTGCCCTGTCCTTGCATGGGTGTTTGTGTCTGAGTTCCCACTGCCTTTCCTTCTGTGTGTCTGACTCAGAAATATGCGATTATAACTACAGCAATCGTAATGCTAATTGAGGGAAAATCAATCCTTGCGCATGTCTCTAGAGAAGAATATTCTGATGTCAATAATAATATTTGGAGGCACAGCCATCCACATAACTTGTAGGGAACCTGTGGGTGACCTGAACAGAATAGGACATGTAGAGCCCAGAGACGGGGGACACAGCGCAGGAAGGAAGGTGAGTTCTGTGGAGGCACGTTGAGACTAAGCATAAAAGGTGTCTTGTCTCTCTTTTCCCACTCTTCTATCAATATTCACAACTACTAAATTAAACAAACACACAGAATTTGGAGAGAAAAACTGACTCTCAATTTAGTCTGTGGTTGACAAGGGCAGACAGGAGCTGTGAATTAATAAAATGAATGAACTCAAAGAAGAAAACCTCTGGATGAAAGGAGACAGGTGACTTGATCTAGGATTGGACTGCTGGTGATAAGTTCTTATAATATTTTGTCTGAATATGAATATATATATAATATATATATATACACACACATACACACAAAGTGAGAACCTCTGCACAGCAGGGACTGTTGTCCCGAGGAAGGAGGGAATACAGGAGAGATATGGAAAGCAAGGGGTAAAGTGTTTGAGGAAGCAGATGATGTGAAGAGAATTCATCTTAGATGTAGGAATTACCAAATAATATGGGATATTTGGGGGGAATTAAAGGGCAAAACAGAACAGAAGCTAAATTCAAAAGCATCCTCTCATCACGGGGAGATTGGGTGAGTGTTTCACAAAAAAGTGAGGAGACGCACCGATTCCCTGAGGGATACTGAGAGAGGGGGAAGAATCCCCAGACACAACAGGAAGCCAGTGGTGAAGCTCCATCTGCACCTGCTCCTGAGTTGAGTTCTGTGCTGTGGCCACTAAGAGACCTCTTCCACTAGGGGACGTTTGTGTCTGGGTTAATTCTGACTTCCCCTCACTGTGTGTGTTGATCTGGATAGACTAGAGAAACAAATCCATAGACACACACATGTGTATAAGAGAGATTTTTATATAAAGGGCAATTGTACATTAAGAAAGCATCTCAATCCAGTCAGGTCCAAGTCCATAAGACCAGTATTAGCCCATATGTCTGATACCAATCTATAAAGTCCTCTTCAGACTTATGAAATACATGCAACGATGCCGAATGGAAAATGACCACAGGCCAATGGGTAGAAAGTCTTTGGGTCCAGTGGCATTGTAAGCTTCTCAGCGCTGACAGGAGTCTCTACATGGTTTCTCGGGCACCCTGGACTGCATCAGTGTAGGGCCATGTGTCTTCTACTCAGGGATGTCCCACAGGGAGTCACTCTTGTCAGTAAGTAGGGTGTCTCCCAGGGATTAGAGAGTCTTCCACCTCCAAGAAGTAGTGCTGGATTTCCCAGAATTCTCATGAGAAGGCCATGCACACACAGAGGCCTCATTGGCTAGGATCTAATTGACAAACTAGACTCCACCCCTTCCCTCTTTATCCTCTCAACGCCCAAATTTACACTAGATTATGTAACTTCAACACGGTGCATCTTTTGCACAGAAATAAACAGCTGTGTCCTCGATTTTCAGATTGTCCATTTGAAGTTATAGTATGTTCTCATCATTGTCTCTGGAGATGGTGAGTTGGCCCTTAGGAGAGTCTGTGTGGTATGTTTTACCAACAGTATTAATGTATGAAACCCACTGCCACCCCTTCGCTGGAGCTAGGAAGATGCAGTGAATATTATAAATACAGACACTGAATGCAGAGGCTGCAGGGGAGAGTCTCAGAGAAGCCTCAGGCTGCCTCAAGTCTCCCTCAGAGTCCATAGCTCCACCTCACACTGGACACCTGCAAACACACAGACATCCTGATCATGAAAATCATAACATATTTACTGCCTCTCACTCATGCCCCCTCATACACACATTCTCTCCATCAAAGCACCTTTCGAAATTCCAAAAAGGAAAATTGAGCTCAATACAGATTCCATGGTTACTTGATGTATTCTGTCCTGAATGGGGATACCTGGGAATTCCAGAACTGGGGCACTTCTCCAAAAGCTTCAGAATTGGGACTTAGATGCTTTTCATCAGCAAGAGAGGGGTCTATTTGCATACCTTCTGCCTATATAAGCATAAGTGATGTTGAATGACTTCTAAGAGACTCACTCCAAGAGAAGATAAGAATGTTCTGGATATCTTGGAGAGCCCTGTGTGTCGGTTTCATTACACAGTGGGCTGCTAAATGCAAGATCAGTCATTCTAAATCACCAATGGCTCTGCAAGAGAAAGAATGCTCCCCCCACACATGAAGGTTTACAGAATCAGAAGCCTACAAGGGCAGTCCTATTCTGTCCTATAGGGTTGTTATGAGAAATAATTGACTTAATGGAAATGTCAACCCATAGTTAGAGACACTTCTTAGAAATGTACCCCCTCACCCCTACCCCTTTAAGTGTGGTGCTCATTATTTTATTGATGTAGCTAAATATTCCCCGTAGAAATCTGACACAAGCTTTCCTTGTGTAATTCTGTTTTAAATTATCTTTTGGAAAAGGAAATTCATATGTTAAAAGGAAAACCCTCCTCAACGCCCTCTGGTCCTGTTCTCTTGAGCTGGGTATGACAGTGGCTCCCGAGTCTCGCTAATTCCCTGCAGGTATGTCTTGCCTTGCATCAAGTTACCTTCCCTTCACAAGGCCTTTGCACACCAAGAATTTAAGGCACTGAGTTAAACTTAGAAGTTATATAGATGCTGAAAATCTCTGCATCCTCCAGAGAAACCAATGCTGTGAGTTTACATAACACATTGTGATGTTTCCAGGGCATATTCCCAAAACTTGAAGGAAGTCTCCCATGTTTGAGGAGTTGATTGTGCTCTTCAAATCTAGGTATTATGCTTCACAATACTATATGCTTTCTTTTTCATTAAATAATTGTATTGGGGACAGTTACAGCTATTATCACAATCCATACATTCATCCATATGTCAAGCACATTTGTACATATGCTGCCATCATCACGTTCGAAGCATTTTCTTTCTACTTCAGTCCTTGATATCAGCTCCTCACTTTTCCCTCCATTCCTCCCTCCCTCCCTCCCTCCCTCCCTCCCTCCCTCCCTCCCTCATGAACCCTTGATAAATTATAAATCATTATTTTAATATAATACACTGTCTGCTGTCTCCCTTCACCCACGTTTTGTTGTTTGTCACCCTTGGAGGGGGTTATATGTTGATCCTTGTGATCAATTTCCCTTTTCTCCCCCCACCTTCCCATTACCTTCCTGCTATCTCTATTCTCATTATTGGTCCTGAGAGGTTTATCTGCTCTGGATTCTCTGTGTTGCGACCTCTTAACTGTAGAAGTGTACATGTTCTGGTCTAATCATATTTGTAAGGTAGAATTAAGGTCATGATAGTCAGAGGGGGCAGGGAAGCATTAAAGAACTAGAGGAAAGATATATGTTTCATCAGTGCTATGGTGTATCCTGACTGGCTTGTCTCTTCCTTGTGACCCTTCTGTAAGAGGATTTACAATTGTCTACAGATGGGCTTTGGGTCTCCACTCCACGCTCTCCTTCATTAATATTGATATGATTTTTTTTGTTCTGGGTCTTTGAGGCCTGGTACCTGATCCCATCGACACCTTATGATCACAGAGACTGGTGTGCTTCTTCCATTTGGGCTTTGTTGCTTCTCAGTTAGATGGTTGCTTGTTCATCGTCAAGCCTTTAAGACTCCAGACACTATATACTTTGATAACCGGGCACCATCAGCTTTCTTCACCACATTTACTTATGCACCCAGTTTGTCTTCCACCATCGTGTTGGAAGGTGAGCATCACAGAATGCCAGGTTATTAGAACAAAGTGTTCTTGCGTTTGGGAAGTACTTGAACAGAGGCTCAATGTCCATCTGCAACCTTAATACCTAACATAAAAATATAAGTACATAGAAGTATTTTCCTATCATTACATATATATATATTTACATATGTACATACCTATATTTAGACCTCTATACATGCCCTTTGCCTCCTAGTTGTTTCCTCTATTTTGTTTTACTTTCCTCTTGTCCCACTACCATGTTTGGGCTTCATTTGGGTTTCAGTAATTCTTTGTTCATAAATTGCCCTTGATTAAGCCCCACTAGGCATTCTATGCCTTCTCTCCATCTATTTTCATTCATTGGTTCCTTTGTCCCTGTGTTGGTGAACCAACTCCCCCCCACTTCTTTTCTCCCACCTCCCCTTCTCCTGTGTTCCTCGGAACCATCTTTCCCGTTGTTTTCTTCTCTGAATTGTTTACCCCGCCTCTTACCTAAATAGACATGCAGAGACATTGATAAGTGAAAAAGTAAGCAAAGTCAAACAAAACACAAAGGAAGACAAAACCAACCAATCAAACTAACAAACAAAAATGGCAAAAACAAAAAAGAAAGCCAATGATAAAAAATGAAAAGCCCATTAGTAGTTCCAGGTCTGTTTTTTGACCTTTACGAATGTTTTCCAGTGGAGTCTAATTTTGGTATTCCCCAGGGACTTCATTGCTTTGCTCCCCTTGCTATTGCATGTCCTTAGTGTTTCTCCCAGTGTTTTGGGGTCAGATTGGACACAATTCCTGCACTGAGTCTCCAGTGTTGTCCCCCATAGCGCTATGGTTCGATGAGAGACATTGTGTCTTGTTGTCGGACGGCCGTATGGTTCTCTCTGTGCATTGGCTGCTCTGAGCAGAAATATCATCCTGGGGGCTTAGTGGACAGGATGTGTTCCATTCACTCTCTTCGCCTTTTCGTTTGTCCTGTGTACTTTGAGAAGAAGTGCCCTTCTCCCCATGTTTTAGCTTCTGTGCTGTCTTCTGACGTGCCTTCTTCTGGGAGAGGCAGGGAGGCCGAAGAGTCCACGTAGTTGGGATTGGGGCCGGCCCCATAATATGCTTTGTAACAACTATGAGACACTTGGATGCTTTATTAAGAATCTCAAAATGTCAGTTTCTCCAAGTTTCAAAATAATATACAACCATCAATTACTTCAGAAATGGTAAAGTCGGGTTTGGTTTGTTTTTTCTTCACAAGAGATATTTGGGCTGGGATGCACACTCACAGTTTCAACCTACTCTCATTTGGAAAAAAAGATTAAGGATGGAGCGAAACTGAATGTGTTGAAAGAAGCCCACAGAGGTTTTCTGACGCTCAAATCTTGAAGTTGGCAGTATTGCGTAGGGCTTTAAGGTTGATTTTGTTTTCAGCGTGGTTTTTGGAGAAAATGTGGGTTAATTGTCTCTTTACTAAGTAAGGAGGTTCTCAACCTGTGGGTCACAGAAGCAAAATCATACTTGTCTCTGATGTAAGGTTCTACAGGTGTTTTGTTTTTTTGGGGTATTGAACCTCTTCCTTTTCCAAGGAGCTCTCTGTTATTCAGTTAGTGGAGGGACTTTAGCAACAAAGCTCTTAGATTGTCTTTTCAAGTATAAGAATAAGCAGAGATTCATTTTTGTACATCTCTCATACTTTTCTATAAAGTGATTAAACAAGAAGCCAAAAAAAAAGAAGCCCACAGAGGTCATAATTTAATGCCACAGAGAGGCCACTGGTCCTGTGGAATTGATTTCAACTTATCCCAAGTGTGATTTGATTCTTCCCTGTCTTTTCAGGAAGAACCAGGGCTTTTAATTTTTAGGATCCTCCCTTCAGGAAAATAAGAGACATGAGAACTGTAGTTACTAAAATATCCCTGAAGAGGTTCTCAAGTTAGGTGAATTGGAAAACTCCAGACATAAGAGGAAACAAACACTTGGCCTCCCCTGCACCTGCTGGTGTGGCAAAGGCAGTGTTCCATGTACCATGAGCTGCCTCTGCTGCCCACTTAGTGTCCTGACACTTGAGATCTTTGACCAATTAGCCTTCACTGTGTCTATTGGTATTTCCCTACATTATGTATGCCAGTGTCCTCAGGTTTCGGATTGCTCAGTTAAAACACACACAACTGGTCGAGCTATCATGGTTGCAATGCATCAATATGTGAAGACTTAATATCTGCAGACCTGGAAGTTAGACATAGCACTCTGAGAAAGTTTTCCCAACCCATGACTGGTCTGTAACAATATACCTGCACCATTACATCAACAAATAAGGGGAAAATTCTAATTTAAAACAGTTCTAAGTTGAAAAGCAGTGTTTCTGACATTGAAGGTGCTCACAGGGTAGGATATCCATGGCACCAAGAAGAATCCGGAAGGATGTCTGCTCTGTTCAACATGGGAAGGATGAAGGCCTAAGAAGACTGATCTTCTCGTGTGATGTGGAGATCTGCTGCATGTTTACTGCAGGTGATTCCTGTGTGCTGTGTTTGTGGAAGCAAAAGAGATGACTCTGAGTAAAGGCAGCTGAGCAATGGCCCCTAGAGGGGATTTTTATGATCCATGTTCAGCAATTCAAAATCTACCCTTCATCATTTGCTCTGTCTGAAGAAAAACAAGCCCTCCTTGAAAACCATTGATAGGTTGGTAGAAATGCACAAGGTGGGCCTGAAGTGTGAGCCACAATGAAGGAAATTCCTGGAGATGGCATTTTCCTTGGAATATCCACTTTCTCTGTGGGCAGCTCATTCCTACCCTTAGGACCAGGGAGGACAAAAACAGGCAGTTGGGTTACAATGGAAAGTAAAATGATAAACACTTCTGAGCACCCACTTCTCTTCAAAAATCAAACAACCATACAAACAGATAGAAAACACTTTTATTGACACTCCACATATAAAAAAATACATAATTCAACCATATCAAGAAGATTTGCACAATTTTTACTCCTATCAATTTTACATAATTTATTTCCCCCCATAATCATGTAACCATATTTCCCAATTTTGCAAAAATATACAAAACAAAAAATCCACCAATTCAACAGAAAGAAAAGTAATAAGATAAGGTGAGAAATAAAAATAAAGAATAGGAAACACACACACATACATAAAAAACCCAACAACATTTTTTGAAAAGACAGAGATGAAATTTCTTTCTTAGAACAATCGAGAATTATTTGAGCATGATCTTCCTTGCATGAGTGGTCTTTCACATACCTTTTGGGAAAGAATGTTGAAGGCACCATGGAATGAGCTTTCAATATAACAAGCAGATCTGTTATGAGGGAAACACAGCCAGGGAGTGCCTTAGAATGAAGGATGCTGAGACTTTTCTCCATGTACTTTGGACAGCCTATCATGACACCAGTCCGTTGAGAAAGACATCATCCATAATAAAGCAGGGGATCAGTGAAGAAGAAGGCACATCATGCGATGGATCGACAGAGTGGCTGTAACAATGGATTCAAAAATATTCATTGTGATTACAGTGCTGAATAAAGTATTATTTAGTTCTGTTGTACATTGTTTCACTGAGAATTGGAACTCCCTGTGGCACTTGAACATCATCAAAAATACAATTTAACAATACAATATTCTTCCCAGGCTGAATAACAGTGCTGGGGGAAAGGGTGTATATTTTATATGGGGAAACACCTCTAGCAAAAGGAAATATGTAACAGAATACACTGTCTTTATAATTGTTCTTATCTTGAAGTTCACTGTGTCTTGGTTAATTGTTGGTAACCAATGTGTTCTCTACATATCTATAGAACTTTAAGCATCCAAGGTTGTTTATTGCCAGGATGGTTGTTAGAGACTCACAGGACCACTGTGTGCAAGAGAAGACTGTCTGAATAGGATTTTCCTTTCTATCATACTGATGGGAGAAAGTATTCAGGTCTTTAACCAACGGAGTCACTGGGTGGTTTTGAAGTGCCATCCTTTTGGCTAGAAGTTGAGCATATAATCATTGTGTCACATGCTTTTGTAGTCTAGGTTCACCTAAGTATAATTTACATGCATCAACGTTTACTTTCTGCAGGTGAGCATTTATCTTCATGTTGGCTAGTTTTGAGACATTGTATAGAGTTCTTTGATGTCTGCAGTATTGCTTTTTTTTTTTTTGCTTCTTGAGAATGTATTGTGTGGTGCTGTCCTATGCACTGTGTAATTTTAGTAGCAGCCCTGGACACTATCTGTGCAGTGCCAGAAAGACCTGCCATAGTTGTGAAAACTAAGAGTAACTCCAATACTGGACAAAAAACCTGTAAGAAACATCAAAGAAAATGGATGCATGTGGATTACAGTGTTAGAGAATAGTGTTAAATATATGAGTATCATAGACTTCCTGAAGAACTAGCACTTCTGTCTTGGAATAAGCACATTGTGGATGCTTCCCATGTATTTGAGCATGTTCTTAGGAGGAACAAGAACCTGGAGAATGGTCTTGTGTTTGGTAAAGTAGACTGTCAATAAAGGAGAGAGCCTTTCAAGGTGGATTGTCACAAAGGCTGCAACGATGAGTCCAACCAGGGCCATGACTGTGAGGATAGTGCTCTTCTGTTGTACACATGATCTCTGTGAGTTGATCCTACAATATCAGTATATACAATATTATCCAGGTCATTCTAAGTTAAGATTATTAAGTAAACATGCATTGTGAACATTCGCCGGAATGAAAAAATTGACCATCCATCTAATAGCTTGGAGAAAACATGGGACTCATATGGCAAATTTTCCCCAGAATTAATATTTTATAATGAGCCTAGTGATTCAATCTTTGGGCTGAAATCTGCATGTCAGAATTTTGAAAACACCAGCCGCTTCAAGGAAGAAAGATGGAGATTTCTACTCCCATAAATAATTACAATCTCAGAAATCCACAGGTGCGTCACTATAAATTGGCATCAACACAATTGCAGTGAGTTTGCTTTTTACAATATCTGTAACTTTGACAACAAACGACACTAGTTAGTACCTGAATTCAGAAGCTGAGATCTCATAAAGGCATATTACTTTGACGTCTGACTTTGTATAGATGGTGAAGGATAGACAAAGCCCATTCCAATGAAAAGAAGGCATGTTCAGATGCATGAAGCTTCTCTGGGTGCTCCCTCGAGAGGTGCTGACAAGATGGGGAAACCACAGCTTCTGAGAGGAAAGTATCACTAACTCCATTCCCTGGAATCTGCTGAAACCATGGCCTGCTGCAGGGAGGTTTGTGTCGGGGCTCACACTGACTTCCTATCACTGTGTCTCTAGCACAGTACACGGCTGTGTGCTCTGGATTCACAGAGATCAGTTTTAAATAAACTTGGCTCTTGGATGTGTCCTTGGTGATGCTGACTTGTGACTTGAGAGATGGATTATAGAATGCTTTCCCGTCATAAGTTATTACCCCAACCCACCCCAGGCCCTTTCCTGGAGCCTGGTGAATCCAGTGCACATCATAGCTAGGTAAAGAGAAGATAGAGAGAGCACAGGTGAGAGACTGGGTCTGTGAGAGCTTCACCAGTCCAGGGCCTGGCTCATGTAGCTGCGCCTGGGCCAGGGCACCTGGGATAAAGAGAAACAGTGAGTCATGTGCTCAGATGCTGCATCCCCAGACTTCATGTGTGAATCCCTGAAGCACTCACCTCCCAGAGTTGCCACCAGAAAGATCAAAACCCACACACAATTCATGTTCACGTGGATAAGATTTACAACATGCATAAAATACTATCCAGGGTGAGAAGGGTTCTGAATTTAACTACATGCGTGCTGTGGTTTCATGTGACTGCATATTAGGTATTTGCATTTGGGAGGTGCATTTGTATGTAAAAATGAAAAGGGATAAATGGAGTCCATGTTCTGGGACTCACACTAGAAAAGCGATGCTGATGGTGTCATTGGAGCACACGGTCCCTCTCTGAGGTCTTCACTCTACCAATCATACAAACATCTGTTCATATTTTGTGTTTCATGTAGCTTTATATCCATTACCATCAGAAGAACTCAGATAATCTAGTGGCATTAAAGACACTCTATCCTCACACATTGTGGAATCAAGACCAACATTACAAGAATCTTTCCATACATGTGAACACATTGGGGAATAAGTATATGTCATCCCAAATCATCCTTTCCCCTAGGACATTTCAGAATTTGTGAGAATGGGTAAAAGATACTTGAATGCTATCGTCTAGATTTAGTGTTGGAATAAAAAGGTTTCCTAACAGCAGGGTTATTTGTGAGGCTAAAGAAATATTAAGATGCTAATTTTTCCTTCCATGAATTAGTACCAGGTGTGGGTGATGGGCTCAGTGTATTCAGAGAGCCCCTGTTAACAGCATCCCATCACATACAGAAGGAGTTTTCTGGGCTCACACTGCCTTCCAACTTCTGTGGGTCACACAGCAACATTTTCTTTGGTCATAAGCTGTCAGACTATTGGTCAGGAGTGTTACCTGGAGTTGTCTCAGCAGGTTTCCTGCCATGCACAGTAGAGCTACCATAGTGGTCAGCACAGCAGTTCTAGATGACCAGGCACTAAAATCCTTATCCAGTCTCCTGTTCTCACTTCTTTTTTCTCGTGGTCCAGAGCTGGTGGGTCCTTAGCAAGCCTGCAGGTCAGCTTTCTCCCTGAGGTTAGTTTTCTGTCTGGACTCCCACTGACGCTCCCTCACCGTGAAAAGCTTTGGACATAGAGAGTGCTACGAGTTGCAAGCACTCTGACTTGGTTCCAGTGACGGGAAGTGTGATCTATAGATATTTATATAGATATTGAGATTGAGAGATATGCCACAATAAAATACTGATTTTCAAAAATCTGGCTGGAAGACAATGGGACATTGAACAGAGTTTAGGCTGCTTTCTTTACAGAGGAAGAGGAAAAGTACTTAAATCAAAACAAGAAATTTATAGAGTGATTTATTCCATGTTAAAGTGTGGAAAGGTTAAGTCGGAGTTCTTTTCTCAATTTCTGTTAAGTGTGACAGGAAATAAATAGATGTTTGTAATCGATGAAACAATGAAAAATCTCATGCCACTGAATTATGCATGAAAAGTATGTTGAAAATATTTTTGCATATATATATATATCATGAGAAAAACAAGTTAAAAATAAATGACAGATATATTTGTTCATACATAGTCAGAAATTGATGGAAATCTTGTAGGCACAACAACATTTCAAAAAAATTCTTTAAAATATTGAAAAGGAAAAGAGCTTTTGATATAAGTCAGAACCTTGAAATTATGAAAAGTATTATCAATTGTATCAGTAAAGTCTATAATCAATATATTATTTGTTTAATTGCACTAAATCACTCTTAAAACAAGAGCACTAGCCATATATTATTGTATAGTTGTAGCATATGGAAAAGTGAAGAGATTAAGCAAAGGACAAGGGATGGGAAAGTAGAATTGGAAACTGAGGAAGCAGGCAGTCTAAGTTCTGCACTGTTTTTATCGGAGTTCATAATAGACCCAGATGTTTTTAGGACCAGATGTGGGAGCCTGGCTTCTTGAACTTGAGGATCTTGCAGGTTGACTACTTTCCCAGGGCTTCTGGACCAAAAACCATCCTTTAGCAGCTGGTGTCCTATAACACACTCTCTCCTTCTGCTGAACACATGCTAACATTCCCCAAACCGATTGTTATGCACATTACATGGAACATACAAAACAACAACAAAACCGACTCACTTCCTCCCAGGAGATTTCAGCTCATAGAACAGCCCTGTTTCCTTATCTTTGCTGGTGAGGAGAGTACAGTGTTCTTCAACTGCAGCACAAAGAAGGGATGTGTGCAAACCACCATCCCTGCCCTTGTCCCAGAGTGAAACCACTGCCTGAGGGGATGGTTGCCCACTCCTGATGATGAGCCGGCTCTGTCTCTTCTCTGTGTGAGCAAACTGCTGTCACATGCAATGACTGTGTGTAAGCTGCTCTTTTTCTGGTGACCTCAGATATTGGTTTAACAGAATTATGCTTGGTATGACCTTATACTACAAAAGAAGGGAAAAATACAACTGAAAGGAATAATCAGTTTATTGTTATAAATCTAACTTTTACATTGAAACACAAATAGTAAATATATATATATATATATATATATATATATATATATATATATATATATATATATATATATATATATATATATATGAAATGAACTGGAATGAAAGCCACTAACAGGTGAAAAAGATATTATAAATAATATCATAAATTATGCCACAGAAAAATATGGCATAATTAAAATAAAAACAAATAGGACATTCCCTGGAGACCAGGATGATGGAAATAAATAGAGCCATTCCTGATAATAAAATTAAAAATGATAAAACAAAACACAGATTACACAGAAAACAAACTAATGGAGATAACTACCAAAAATTAGATACAAATTAAAAAATTTGATAGTCATAACCCACATATACCAAATAAATTCTGAGTCATATTAACCTTCTAGGACAGAGTATAAATGTTCCTAAGAGACTGAGACAATGTTAATCTGTTTTTTGAAAAATTGCAAATTTTATTATGAATATATATTAGATAATATATAAATGTAAGATTTCATTTTTCAGGTGTAACAATTTTATAAAAGTAATTTTAAAAAACATTTTATTAGGGGCTCATACTACTCTTATCACAATACATGCATATACATACATCAATTGTATAAAGCACATCTATACATTCTTTGCCCTAATCACTCTCAAAGCATTTGCTCTCCACTTAAACCCTCTGCATCAGGTCCTCTTTTTTTTCCCTTCCCTCCCTGCTACCCCCTCCCTCATGAGCCCTTGATAATCCACAGATTGTTATTTTGTCATATCTTGCCCTATCCAGTCTCCCTTCCCCCCGTTCTCTGCCGTCCATCTCCCAGGGAGGAGGTCACATGTGGATCCTTTTAATCAGTTCCCCCTTGCCAACCGACTCACCCTCCACTCTTCCAGCCTCGCCCCTCACACCCTGGTCCTGAAGGTATCGTCCACCCTGGATTCCCTGTGCCTCCAGCTCCCATATGCACCAGTGTACAATCTCTGACCTATCCAGTCCTGCAAGGTAGAATTTGGATCATGGTAAATGGTGGGAGGAAGCATCCAGGATCTGGGGGAAAGCTGTGTTCTTCATCGGTACTACATCGCACCCTGACTGACCCGTCTCCTCTCCTAAACCCCTCTGTGATGGGATCTCCAGTGGTCGAAACTTGGGCCTCGGGTCTCCACTCTGCACTTCCCCTTCATTCACTATGGTATATATATATGGTATATATACACACACACACACATACATATACACACACATATATTTACACACACACACATATATATACATACACACACACACACATATATATATGTATATATATTTTTTGCATAATGCCTTATACCTGGTCCTTTTGACACCTCGTGATCGCACCGGCTGGTGTGCTTCTTCCATGTTGGCCTTATTGCTTCTGAGCTAGATGGCCGCTTGTTCACCTTCAAGCCTTTAAGACCCCAGACATTATCTCTTTTGATAGCCAGGCACCATCAGCTTTCTTCGCCACATTTGCTTATGCACCCGTTTGTCTTCGGCGATCGTATCATGGAGGTGTGCAGCCAATGATATGATTTTTTATTCTTTGATGCCTGATAACTGATCCCTTTGGGACCACGCGATCACACTGGTTGGTGTGTTCTTCCATGTGGGCTTTGTTGCTTCTGAGCTAGATGACCGCTTGTTTATCTTCAAGCCTTTAAGACCCCAGTCACTATCTCTTTTGATAGCTGGGCACCATCAGTTTTCTTCACCACATTTACTTGTTCACCCAGTTTGGCTTCAGCAGTTGTGTCAGGAGAGTGAGCATCATAGAGTGCAAATTTAATAAAAGAAAGTATTCATGCATTGAGGGAGTGCTTGAGTAGAGGCCCAAGGTCCTTCCGCCACCTTAATATTAACCCTATAAATATAGACACATAGATCTATTTCCCCATCCATATATATATATATATATATATTTGCATGTACATGTCTTTGTCTAGACCTCTATAAATGCCCCTTGATAATATATCAATGTAGGATTTCATTTTTCAGGTGTAACAATTTTATAAAAGCAATTTTTAAAGTATTCAAAATAAAAATATTTTAAAACATTTATTCACATACTAAGATCCCTTAACACTTTTAAAAGATTTTATTATGACTTAATCCATTCAACATACCATTTTATACTTCAGTCATGTCAAGCAGTGCTGTACAATCACTATTGCAATCAATTTCAAAACATTTCCTGCCTTCTTGGACTCTTTTATATCAATTCCCCTTTAGTCCCCACCTACCATGCCACAGATCCAGGAACCCTTATTCTAGTTATTTTCTCTGGAGATTCACCCATTCCAGGTTTCATAAATCGAAAAATAGAGACATAAAAAGGAGTCAAAAAGGCTACCAACAATGACGAAATAAAATAGAAACGCCTGTAGAAAAAAAAACACAAAAAATATTAAAAACCAAACAAGCACACATTGTATCGAAAGGGAGATCAAATGATGTTTTTCACCATTCAAGTCAGATTTATCATTTTAATCTTCTATAGACATCTCTCCAATACTCTGTCTGATCACCAGGTTATTCCCATTCCTCAATTACGGTTAGAGGGAAATCAGAGGAGGCTTATTCCCTGTGTAGCTCCTGTAAGGGAGTTTTGAGCTTCCACTGTCGCCCACAGCCTTCTGCACACCAGAATCTCACAATGCAAGCTCTCATACTTTCCCCTCCACTGGATTTGGATTACATAATTGACAATACTTGTAAATGTTTTTAGAACCTCATCTTTCTCCCTTGGACTGCCTAGTGGTTTTCAGGTGCTGACCTTGCCCTTAGCCTCCCAAATGTGAAATCCACTGCACTACCAGGGAGAGTGGATTTTTACATAATCTCTATTTATATATAATCACTTACTTATTACACTTTCCCCCTGATTTTTTCATAGCCATATAATTAAAAATTAATTAGGAATGGTATATTTATTGAATTTTAAATGCTAAATAATTTTAAGTTTCAGAATTTTAAAAAATGATCTAATATATATATTTTAGGTTAATTACACCTGGTTGACCAAATTTAAACTCAAAATTTTGCACCTCACTTTATCAGACACGTTAGGTGCTTTTGAGTCAGTTTTGCTCACAAAGGCTCTGTGTACAACAGAACAAATACATAAACTACCAAGTCGTGAACCATCCCTTCTTGATCCTAACTTTGAGACCTTTTTGTAGCCACTCTGTATGTGCATCTAATTCAGGGTATTTCTCTATTTTGCTGACACTCTAAACAGGATGTCCTTCTCTAGGAAGTGGTCCTCCTGCACACATGTGCAAAATCTGTGTGAAATCTTCCCTGTTCTCAATTCTAAAGAGCATTCTGAGCTACTAGTCTGTTATTTTGTCCACTTGGGACACAATTCTGTTTTTTGGAATCAAAGCTGTCCTTCCAATATGAGCTCCCTTCCATGTGACTCCAGTGAAGGTCATTCAATTCACCTGTTTCCAGTGTTAGGGAACCCTTCTGTGCCTGGATCCCTTATTTCTGCATCAAGGGAGCCAATGATCACTAAGGATGCATGACTAAGCAAGCATCACTAAGGATGTGTCACAAGTTTAGGCCCCAGTGTCACCAGTTATTTTTTCAAAGAAGATTAGTCAATCATGACCCATAGTGCAGTGGGAGCAATGCAGAGGCACCGTTTGAGAGACCTGACCCTGGGCTGTAATAGGGCAATGAGCTCAGGACACTTAAAATCATGCATTGTATGCATGAATCTGGACATGCCTTTATTTCATTGTCAACAGATTTTTAGTAACAAATAGGGTGAGAATGCCCGTGATAATCTGTTTCTCAAGAAGGAAACAGGTCAGGGTCAGATCACTTTAATATTGTTCTGCAAACAGAGAATGTTAGTCCCTCCTTTAAAGTCTGCAGCAAGGAGAAAATTTAGAGGAAGAAAAAGAAGAAGAAAAACCGTCCCTGGGTAGACAGAGAGACAAGAAAGATGCCTATTTTCCAACAGGAAATCCTCATTATTCATCTGTGCCTGTCTAGGGCTGGGGGTGTGTGTTCAGTGGGTCCTGTGCGCCCCCTGCTGCCCAATGTCTTCCCTGCAGGGGAGATTTGTGTCTGGGCTCACACTGACTTCCACCCACTGTGCTCCTTGCACAGTAATACAGGGCCATGTCCTCAGCAGTCATGGAGTTCAGCTGCAAGAAGAACTGATTCTTCGATGTGTCTCTGGTGACGGAGAGTTGGCTTTGGAAGGACGGGTTATAATATGTACCACCATTGTAATTTATGTTTCCCATCCATTGCAGCCCCTTCCCCGAGGTCTGGCCGATCCAGTTCCAGCTGTAACCACTGCTTGTGATGGAGAGACTAGAGACGGTGCAGGTGAGGGACAGCTTCTGGGAGGGCTTCACAAGTGCTGGACCTGACTCCTGAAGCTGCACCTGGGACAGGATGCTTGTAAATGAAGGTAATTGTTCTCTTTCAGTCATTCGCAGTCACAATCATCCCCATAGATTCAACACTGATATCTGAGACCTTCACCTTGGGGAACTGTCAGCAGGCACAGGAGAGCACATAGCAATAGCATCTTTAGATGCAGCTGTGCTTTCCCAAGAGACCCACAGCCCTGTCAGAAGAGAACTGATAGCCTTCAGTGCTCAAGAGTGGAATTTTAACCTAGTGCCTGGTGATTGATTTGCATGTCAGGGAGCCCTGTCCTTATAAATAGAGAATGATTGTGAACAGACTCCCCTTTCCTTTGGACCCATTTGAAGGGTAACTTTTCATTTGAACTCGTATGCATGTAGGCCTATAATGAAAAATCAACTGACTTAAGAGGTGTGTGGGAAAGATCAAAGGAAAACCCCGAATTTCTGAGCTCACTGTCTCTCCTTCCAGCCCCTCATAGCCCCTGCCCTGAAATTGACTTCTATAGGTCCTGTGCCCCAGAGAGTGGACAGGATATAGTGTGCTGAAAGCATCATGTGGACACCAGAGTATCTTAATCACCCCACACTCTGCAAACACCTTTTCTTCTTTACACCCTGGAAGTTTCTTATCAACCTCCCCAAAGTCTTCAGAGGTTTTCTTTGGGCCATTGTCATCACCAACTCCATCACTCCTACAAATAACACAGACACCACCTCCCAGCTCCTGATAGCTGAGGTCAATCTTGATATAAATAAAGAGACTCAGGGTCCATAGAGTCAGGGAAGATGTTTCCAACTTGAGACTTTGGGCTCTATGAAAGAGAACTTTCAACTCTGTGACTTCAAAGTATGGATTTTATTTTAACTCTGAGTTAAAATAAGACCTGTCCAGGCAACCAGTCCTCAAAATTTAGTGGACCCTCATATACACTGTTTTCAATGCCCCTTTCCCAGGGACTCTGGTGCATCTAAAATGTGAACATTGCCAACCCAATTCAGCCTCTCCACTTGTACCCTGGGCACAGACCTCTGATAACTGCTCCGGGATCTAAACCTTGAATTGATTCCCTAGATTCTAAGATGGGCTCATTTTGTAAATTGTTCATGTAATTGACTTGAGAAGCAGTAGCACTCTCTGTAAACATGCAGTTAAAACACCTGATTCCCATTCAGAGTCCTGCCTCATTTCTCCACCTCAAAACAAAATTTATTTCCCCCTAGATTAGGGTTGACCACACTCATTTTTATATATACATGCAGCATGGAAATTCAAGAATAAGGTTGTGGCCTAGAATTTGCAGCGGGGAAAGAGTCACCATTTTGCAACAAAGAATCATAGATTTCACCAAAATCCAAGGATACAAGCACAGGACACTGACCTTGCTCACTTAGAGATCATTGAGTTAGTTTCATTCTCCAATGCAGCCTGATATGGTATCACTTAATCATGGTCATTTCAGCCAACTCCACACTCACAGCCTCTGTTGCTGCTTGTTAGCTGAGCAGTTTAAGTTCCACACTGTGACATAGCTGCACATGAGTCCAAGTCACCTTCCTGTCTGAATGTGACCACCATGTTCATTTCATAACCGTGGTTGGTCTGGGACTTATTCTGTGCCATTTGTTGACATTATCCCTCTGTACATAACTTCCCATCAGGTCTACTAAACTTATCCTGAATGAGCTCATGAATACTCACTGAACTATGAAGGACCAACATTTTGGACTCTAAACTCAGATGAACTGGAATTGTTTTCTAGTGTTCCAAGCTTGGGATAAGATTTGTCAGTCATTTAATCAAGGTGAACTAAATACCTCAATATTCTGAAATGTGGAAATGATAGAAAATATGACTCCAGGGAAAATTCAATCCAATTTGCTCAAGTTGTGTTCTGTTAATTGGGAAACAAGAATAAAACATTGTAGCTTAAAAATTGTATCAGTTTATTATTGTTTGCTTTCTTTTTAAATTTCTGACTCTATGACTAAAAGATGGCATGGAGAAGAGGGTCCCATTCCAGATCGTATCTAGTGCCCGACTGAAAATCTCACCATATGGATGAAGTCTCTTCTTCCAAGATGGCTTTGTCTTAAGTCTGACTAGCTTCCCTGGCTTAAACTGGGAATGTATACAGGACAGAGGGCCAGGACCTTGCTCTGGATCTCTCCTTTGGAAGGAACTTCCTCATAACATGGTGCCTGAGTGTCTCCTGAAAATCATTAAAGTGAAAGTTGCATTGGACTTTATTGATTTTCATTTCTATTTAAATTAAACTTAGGAAATAAAGTTATTTAAATTAATATACTCTATAAAACCTGAGCTATTATAAATATTTTGGGGGCTATACAATCAACACAACAAGGAAAACTGTACAGATGAGTTTTACTCAAGAGAAAGCATCTATCCTTACTTCAAACACAGGAGCACACTACTCCAGGAGGCCCAAATGTGTCCTCTGAAACCCATCCCCTCTTCTTTCCTGACTCTTCATCAGCAACTGAGAATGGAAGCAGGACTTAGGAAAGTTAGGTTTTAGACCCATATAGCAGCTGTGATGAGCAATTGTGGCTTGAGGATACCATTGTGTTCTTGCTGGTCTATCCTGAACTGAGTAAATTTTAGGGAAACCGTGGCTGTCCTATATCCTCTCCTTCCAATACCAGTTACTGGGGACAGATTTCCATCAGTACTGACAGGTCCTTCAGCTTTGCCTTGTTCCCTCTGCGTGAAGTGCCTCCATATGTGGCTTTGTGCTCTTTGGAAATTAGACACTTCCTCATATTACAATGAAATGTTTCAAATTCAATGTTTCATACATGCCCACACTTCTAGGGAAGTCCTCAAGGGAAATGGTAAGATAGAGAGGGAGCCCCAGACACTGACAGGAAGACAGTTTTTAATTCCTCTCTGCTCTGTCTACTGGAACTGAGCCCTGGGGCTGAGGGTCCTGAGCACTCAATGAAGTCCAGCATCTCCCTGTACAGAGGTTTGCATATAGATGCTTAATGATGCCCTTTACTGTATCTTTGTTACTGTGATCCAAGGCTGTATCCTTAACTTTGAGCCTGACCATTTGAATATGGAGAATGTTCTTCTCATTGTCTCTGGGACTGCAATTCAGCTCTGCATCTAATGTATGTTGGATTTAGTACCAACATTAGTACCAGTAACGGAGAGGCATTGAAAGCCCTTCCCGGGCACTGACTGATGCAATTCATGTTGTAACTGCTGGTGGTGAATTCAGGGACAGGCAATAAGAGTCTGAGAGAGGCTGTCGTCTGCCTCAAGTCTCCCCCAAACTCTACCAGCTGCACTTTGCCCTGGACATCTGCAAACGTAAAGACATCCTGCCCAGGAACCCGATCACATATCTGTTGTTTATCTCTCTTGTTCATCATCTTTTCATTTTAAAATTGAAACTAGGGAATCTCAGTCCAGCAAACTCCATTGGAACTTGTGTATAATCATAAATGTTGAGTGCTTGGGGAGACCTGGGCAGCCCATGGCTGTGACCTCTCTCCTAGAGTTGAAGGGTTGGCCTAGGCTGGTTTCCATCAGCACAGTAATGTGCCCTCTTGTGTATCTTTCTATTAGAAAGATAACAGAGGAGAAGTTATCTTCTGTCCTGAGGGAAGTACTGAGAAATTATAATATTTGGAAAGATATGATTTCCTATTATACACATTTACTGTGAAAACTCATAGAGACTAAGAGGGACATGGGGAACCATAAGAATTTTTACCAGAATATAATGCCTTTCATCCATAAGATTTAAATGCCTAAGTGTCAAGCAAATGGCACCAAAACAGGAAGTTAGAATCACAGGTGGTTAACTACTGCAGCTGGCTGGGGTGGGGGTGGGGGAATCATGGATCTATCTATCTATCTATATTTATATATTTATATATATAGATATAAATATTGAGAGAGAGATAGAGAAAGAGGCTATAACCTAGAAGCAGGTCAGAAATTTTCCTGGGTCCATGATTGCCCCTGAGGGAGAAACATGGATGCTTGCAAGACCACACCCCAGAAATAGGTTCAAAATGCCCCCTTAAGAAGAATGCCAAGTCAGAAGATTAATCATCTCTCCCTTTAACAAAGCCCCATTTCATAAAAAACAATGTCAAATATAATAACCCCTTGATTTCACCTGAGAGCATTGAACATCATGTGAAGAGTTTTTTATTTTTCATTTTAGGCAGTAGGGGTAGTGGGGGAGGGAAGGGGAGGAGAGCAGGAACTATAGAGTCCATGGCAAGAAAAGCAAAGACAGAACTTCAACACTGACAGTCACAGAATTAAAACTCTAATACCATTCTCTCTGATGCTCTGGGCTTTACCATTTGAAATCCTTGGATCAAACTCTGAAGCTCGTGACTTTGGGATAGCAGTCACCTGCACCTCCCATTCCAGGGAGTTTCAGCTTTGAGTTCAATGGAAGAATTCAGTTCCTTTAATAATAGCATTGTAGGAGACTCTTTTTTAAGTTGGGGTAACCCTGTGATGCTGGTGAGGTGCTGGAACTATTCGGGCTTTCACATTTCCTGCTAAGTGACAGAATACCCCCATCTGAGGGGGAGCCTCAACTAAAGAGATTATTTATTTTTAGATGTACAACTGAGCAAGTGATAAACAGTACATTAGCATTAACAAGTCATGTCACAACAATGCCTGGGGTATGTAATCATATTAAATGATTCCATGTCTGAGAACAGGTGTCAGGCTCTGCCTTTGTGTCTTTGTTGATAGTGATGTCATACAATATCTTTCCTTTTGAGATTGATCACTTTCACTCAGCATGAGGTTCTCTAGGTCTATGTCGTGGTGAGCTTTGTGGCCTCTCCAATGTTTTAGACATGTATGGAGTCCACATAAATGAATGTCCTAGAAGGGTTTGATGGCAATAATATTTGAAACCCTGGCGGCATGGTAAGTAGGGCATTGACCGCCTGAATCCAGATTCTAGGAAGAATGGTTAAAGGGTCAGCCTTCTAAAGATATACAATCCAGACCCTCCCATGCCCTGTGAGTTGGAACTCACTCGGTGACTGTGTTTATGGCCCAGTTGTCTGATTTGAGTCAAAGAGCATGTTCCCCCTATTTTGTGGAGCTGGTTTAACAGCCCCAATCTGAAAATATTTCACAGGAAATGAAAGCTTCCATTTTTCACTAAGCTTTAACCACTAATAGTAATAATTTAAAAACAAGGAAAGCAAGCACATTGTCAAAGTCATTCCCTCTCTCACGCCCAGCTTCCTTCTGCCTGGGTGTCTGACATTTTCAGGATGTGGGTTTTCACTGGGTTTCCCGCATAGTCATAGGTGGCAGAGTGCTCAGACTGCAGGCTGATCACCTGCAGAGACGCTGGGCTGACTGAAATGACCATGGAGAAGACGCTTCCTTCTGTAAAGTCCTCTAGAAGACAGATTGATACAGTGACTGCAGCAGCAGGCTCAAACCTAGCAGACACCGTTATGAAGATGCTGTGTAATTGTTCGGTGCCCTGTAGTCAGTGCAGATTCACTGTGAGCCTGCATACAGTAGAAGTCAATAGTGACCAGGCTTTGCCCTCCTCACCAAGGTTCTATTTGAGCCCATTGCTTCAGTCATGTGTCAGTGCATCTCCTTGAGAGTCTCACTCGATTTCCTTTCTTTTGTTTTCTGAATGATGGTGTAGGACTAAGCGATATTTGCTTCTATTGTACTTGTGATTGTTCTACAACAGCAATGGGAGGGTTAGCTTGTACTGATCTACAGTGACAATGAAAGTGAGAACACTAAAACCTTTGTAAATTGCATGGTAGACTTTTCCATTTTCAAAGATTTTTTTATGAACAAATTTAGTTATTTTTCTCTCTTAATACTATTTGCTCTATATCTTAGAAATATGACAATTACATTTCAATATTGCTTCACCATTGTTCTCCTGGTTGGTTTTATATTTTCCCATATGGTTTTCATAGATTTTGTGTAGTCAGGTAGATTTACAATATGTTATAAAACTTTTACTCACACTCTCACCACCCACCACTGACTCAAACATAAAACTTGGCATGCAGACAATATATGTTTATCTGAGACCAAGGACTCAATAGAAATGAAATGTTTAGAAAATAATGACATCATATGTACAAGTATATTTAATACAAATGATGTGTGAATTGTTATAAGAGCTATAAGAGTCTCAATAAAATGATCTCTTAATAAAAAAGAAATATATGTTTATTAAATAATCATTTGATTTAATCTGTTGTATAACCCAAGTTGTTTTATAATGTCCTTACTAAAATTATCCTTACAAAATAGAGTTCTTTGACGGTGCTTTACTGAATGAAGTCTATATGGAATTGTTATCACTGTGCTTCAACTTTCTCCTTTCTTCACATGTCAACCTTCAGAACTTTATACTTGAGAAGGTGGTGAGCTTTTCAAATGATTGATTATTATGATTACAAACCTCTTGAGTGTTATTCTTCACCTTACAGATCTCCTTTGGTTAGCTGAAAATTTAGCCAATGAGGTGAGTTCCTTTTCACACCTGAAGGCTGACTAAGAGCTCTGATCTCTGGGGTTCCACAAGTATATATACAACCAGTGAACCTGTCCTTTCAATGCTTGTATGTGTATTTCCACATATTTTCAAATTCTGTATAGCAAAGCACTCAAAGGTAAAGTTATATCACTGTCTTTATCGATTGGAGTATGCCAACAGACTAGTGGTATCGAGTCTATAGTCCCGACACTCCAGATTCAAGAACTCATTCAACCAAAGTCTTTGATTATAGATAAGTTGATGTAACAGCATCATCTTTATTGAGGCTTCTCATTTAACCATGCGACCTCAGTATATGAAGGTCTCAAAGATTTCGCTGCATCCATGTCATAAGACTGACTGTACCTTGAAGGTTCTTGCATGTGTGTGTGAGTAAACATGCACACACACATGTATAGATTTGTGAAGTTGTATCCTGCAGAGGAATGCCAGGTCTGACTTTTCAGCACAGGGGAACTAACAAGCTCCAAACCTGTGTCATTTTCAAGGGGCTAGATATAATGATGAGCAGGGAGATTATTGTGATGGAAATAATTCCCAGGATTACTTTTTAAATTTTAAATCACCACTGTACATTTATTTTTTTCTTAAACCACTCCATAACTAGACACCATGTTTGTGCTGCATGGTAAGAGAAGACCTACCAGGTTTACTCCTTTGGCCTCAAAAAACGATCTTCATACCTTTCATAAACCTAATTATTCCAACATATCCTCTAGCCACTGTTTAGACTGGATTTTTTTTTATTTGAAGGCACCTAAAGGAGACTGAGATTAGTGTATGATGGAGATAACTTGTCTACAGCCACCCAATGAACTGAGACATATTTAAATACCTCATTTGGGATAGCACCAGACAGGTATGAACTGTAGAAACCCTAGCAACCAGACTTTCTCATGCACTAATTCCTGCTGGACCAGTCACTCATTGGGCTGCTAATTTAAACTCACCACTAGCTTCTGGGGAGAACGATAAGTTTGTCATCTCTGGTAAATATTTACAACCTCAGAAGCCTTAGGGAGCAATTCTACCTTGCCCAACAGGGTCACTAAGATTAAGAGTTCACTTGATGAAAGTTGGGCTGAGTTTGAGTAAATATTTATGTGAAAATCAGTAAAGTTTCTGACTTTAGAAAACAGTGGATTTAAAATACTATTGATTGATGAATCTTGATTCAATAGCATCTCCCTTTCATTCCTCTTGTTTCCATTTAATACCTAAAGCAGCCAACACTCAAGGCCATTATCGGACCCCATTCAGGGACTCCAAGCTGCACAGCTTCAAAGGGCTTATGAGCAAGAGGGGACATAAATGGCAAGTGAGAGAAAAGTCTCTAGGTCTAAAGTCACACTTTTGCTGCTTAGTTCAATGATTCCAACTTGTGTTTACCCAGGTTGACTAGAGAAACAAATTTATAGACCCTTATATATGTATAAGAAAGATCTTTATATCAAAGAGTAATTGCATATCAAGAAAACATCTCAGCCCAGTCCACATCAAGTTCATAAGTCTGATATGTTCCCATCAGGCCAATATTAGTGCATAAATCTCTCTTCAGACACCTGCATCCACATGCAAGGATTCAGAATGCAGAAAGACCACCTGTTGGTGGGTGAAAAGTCTTGTGGATCCCATGGCAGAGGAAGCATCACAGGGCTGGCACAGGTCTCCACCACATGGCTCACTCAGGTCTAAGTGAGGCTCCACATACTATGTAAACAGGAAGGTGGAGTAGAGAAAGTGTGTGGCCCACTTCTAGGGAGAAGGAGAGGAAGTGTCCAGAATCCTCCTGTGAGGCCTACACCCTCAAGGTGGTATCTTCAGGCTGTGACTTAAGTGACAGGCTAGATTCCACCCCTACACATATCTATCAAGTTGATACAAGATTATATAATTATCACACAACTAGACCCAGATGTCATTTTTCTCTCTAGAAAATTAAGTAAATAAGAATGGGTTGTTTGAGCCTTTTCCACTTCCTTGAGTTTTGTTTGTGAGAAGCCCATATAGTACATATTCTCTAAAGTAACATCATTGCTGATATGTCTGTGTTAATTTTCCTCAGGAAATCTATAGAATCCTTCCTACAACCAAGGTTGCACTTGCCAGCTACACATTCTTTATTACTGATGTTTGTATTACATTCACAAGTAATGACTAATGAAACTTGATAGCACATATGTGTTAGGGTGGGTTGACTAGAGAAACAATTCCAGTGACACTCATATATGTATAAGAAAGGACTTTAGATAAAGGACTGAAATTATATCAGGAAAACATCCAAGCCTAGTCCAACTCAATTCCAGCAGTCCAATACTAATCCACAAGCCCCTCCTCAGACTCTTGAAGCAACATGCAAAGATGCATAATGTAGGAATATCACAGTCCAGTTGGGGCAATGGCCCGTGTATCCAACAGTGCAGGTGCATCTCCAGGGCTCTAGTAGCAATCGGGGTCTGAAAGCAGGAGGTTGAAGGAAGAATGTGGAGTGGGGTGAGTTTCTCAGGGCCCTCCTTATGAGAAGGCCATACCCACAAGGAGGTGCCAGAGGCTGTAACCAGACTGACGGCTAGACTCCACTCCTACACTTTTATGTATCTTCAGGTTGACATGAAATTATGTAACGACCACAACATTTGATAACTTCGGGCTGTAGCAGTTCATACATATTCACCACTTTTCATTTTTGTAATTCATTGTTGGTATTTAAATTTGAATAAAAGTCATTTTACCTATCTTTCTCTTGTATTAATTGAGGTTTGTGGGTACTAAAGTATCAATGACTGCATTATGCTTAAGGATTGATCATGAAATGTTCTTTTAGATGACAAATACAAAGTTATTCTATAAAGCTACATAAAATGATTAAATGCATTAAATTCATAACCTAACAAACGCACACAAAACAGAAATACAGAATCAGAATAAATAGTAAATGACTTTCCAAATCATCAAGGATCATGACCACAGAGTTAAGAATTAGCAGTGATACTCCTCAAATTATTCCAAAATGAAAAAGCTTCTTGCATCTTGCAAATACTAAAATGGACAAGCTAGATTGGGCGTTACATTGCAATGACTTGCTGACTGTGTAGGTAGGTGCTTTCCAGTTTGTTCTGACTCACTGTGACCCTACTTACAGCGGAATGAACCGCCTTGTGGTCCTGCTCCATCCTCCCAAGTTCCTGTGATGGAGCTCGTTGTTGCAGGCACTATATCAATCCATATTGTTGAGATCCTGTTCTCTTTTGCTCGCCCTGTACTTTATCAAGCATGGTGCCCTTCTCTAGGTCTGGTCTCTCCTCATAACATGTCCATAATATGTGAGATGAACTCTTTCCTATCTCTAAGGCACATTCGAGATGTACTGCATCCAAAGTAGATTTGTTTTTAGTTTAGCAGTCCATGATGCTTCCAATATTGTTCACTAGGAAAAATGCATCTATTTTTCTTTGTTCTTCTTTATTAGATGTCCAATTTTCACATGCATATAAAGGGGGTTCAAAATTCCATGGCTTGGATGAAGCCCACCTTAGTCATCAAAGTAACATCCTTGCTTTTCAACACTTCAAAACAGTCTTGTGTTATAGATTTATGCAATGAAATGGGTTATTGGATCTGAGTGCTGCATCTATGAGAATTGACTGTGGGTCCAATCCAGGTGAAGTCTCTGACAACTTCCATCATTTCCTCATCTATTGTCGTGTTTCCTAATGGTCCCAGTTGAGAGCTTCTTAGTTTGTTTGTTTTTACACTGAGTAGTAATCTGTATTTTAGTTTAAAATTCTTGATGTTCATTGGAAAATGCTCCAACATTTCCTCACTTTCAGCAAGCATGATTTTGCCGTCTGCATATTGCAGGTTATTAATGACGGTGCCTCCAATATGGGTGCCACTTTCTTCTTCATGGAATCCAGTTTTGCTGATTATTTGTTAAGTACACAGAGTATGGTGACAGGCTACCACATCGACACACACTTCCTCAATGGCACCTGACAGCAATGAGTATTCCCTGGTTGTGTTTTCACAACTTCCTCTTGATCCATTTGGAGGTTCTGCATGAGCACAGTTAAGTGAACTGGTTCTCCCATTCTTCTCAAGATTATTTGTCGTTCGTTTGCATGCACATAGTCAAGTGCGTTTGCTAGTCAATAAATCAAAACCAAATATGTTTTTGGCATTCTCTGCTTTCAGGACAGATCCATTTAAATTCAACAATAATATTCCATTTTCTATGTTTTCTTCTGAATCCTACTGGAATCTCTGACAATGTACTGCTGCAAATGTTCAATAATAATCAGCCAAATTTTACATGAGTGTGATATTAATGTTATTGTTCTACTGTGCGTTCTGTTGGGTCACCTTTCTCCCCAATAAATGCAGGTATGGATCTCATGCATTTGGTTGTTTTAATACTTGTCTTCCATATTTCTTGGCATAGATGGCTGAGTTCTTCCAGGGCTTCATCAACTTGCAGAAACATTTCAATTAGTATTCCATCAATTCCCAGAGTTTGTTTTTGATTATTGCTTTCAGTGTAGCTTGGGCGGCTTCCTTCATTAATGTTGCTTTTGATCATATGCTAATTCCTGAAATGGTTGAATGTTCACTAGTTCCTTTTGGTACAGAAGGTCTGTGTATACTTTCCACTTTCTTTTGATGATACCTGTATCATTCAATATCTTGCCAATAGAATCTCTCAATACTGAAAATTGAGATTTGATTTTTTTCATTTGTTCTTTTAGTTTAAGATTTGCTAGGCATGTTTTGAGTTAAGCTGATATTTAACTCTAGGTCTTTGCATAGTTCTTTATATTTACTTTGTCTTCCTTATTTCCCTTTAAAATATTCTCTTCAGCTCTTTGATGTCATCATTTCCTCCATTTTCGTTGTACACTTGACAAACAAGAACTGATTTCAGAGACTTCTCTGACACCCACTTCGTTCTTTTCTTTTTGATATATTTTTTGCTTTCTTAAGGAGCCCCAGTGGCATAAGGAGCTCTGGTGGCATCGTGGTTACCAGTTGTGTTACAATCCACAAGGTTCACCATTTGAAACCACCAGCTGCTCATGGGAGAAAGATCGGGTATTCTAGACCTGAAAACTGTTACAACCTCAGAACCTCACTGAGGCAGTTCTGCCCTGCTCTATAGGGTCTCTATGAGTCTGTATTGACTCGATGGTAGTGGGTTTTGTTTTGATTTTGTGTTCTTAAGTATGATGTTCTTGATACCCACCCCCACCCCACAGCTCATCAGGTGAGAAGTATTTAGTGTTCAATTCTTGAAATCTTTTCTCGTGATATCATTGAAATCCAGATGGGAGATCCTTAAGGTTGTATTTTGGCTACCAATGATTTTTCTTAATTTTCTTCAGCTCTAAAATGAATTTACCAATGAAAAATGGATAGTCTGTTCCAGTTGCTGATACTGAGCTTTCCCATCAATTCTTACCACAAATTCAGAGTCTGTGATTTCTACATATTCTATCTAGCTTCATATATATATATATATATATATATATATATATATGTGTTTTCATGATCCATGCTTTTGTTGTATGTCTAAAATCGTGAATATATAAATATGTACAGCTAGATTTTTTATGATTTACTTCTAGATGTTTTGAATTTCATACACAATCTTTTTGTTTTCTGAATAGTTTTAAAGTATTAATCAAGTTGTTTTATTTACAGTTCTTTGTGATAGTTTGTACTGTGTGTTGGGAGCAGCATTTTTCCTCCTATGCAGTTTGCAACAGTAAGAGTCTTCGCTTAGATGTGGTGCCTTCAATTTGGATTTCTACTCTGCAGACCCTGAAAAATGCATTTCTATTTTTAAAATCCACCAACTTGTTATATTAAGTTACAATAAGAATTTTGGTGACATTGGGTTACAAGTTGCTTTAGCATGTCAAATCTACCTGAAACAGATGTCGTGAAAACGTGTTTAATGAAACAAATAAATTACTGGATATTCTGTCTTTGATCCCCTCCATTCCCTCTTTCCCAGGGACACTCATGTCACTAGAGAAGGAGGTCGTATCAAATTAAAAGTACTCATATTAGAATCATAATCTCCATTTTTCAAAATATTGGACTTTTTCCTCAGACTTAAGGGCTCTGAAGAAGATGTAGTACACCCTTCTAACCCTAAAATATTTGGGTCTGTGACTGCTTGATTTTCCAGTAAACCAACCACTTAACCTCACAAGACATCCTTCAAGTAGGAGCTGCAGCTTCACCGTTAAGTGTAAAGATGTTATTCCCAGGGACATACTGTGGGTCCAGTGCCAGGAACTCCCTCTTGCGCACACTGGGCTCTCCACTCATGGAGAAGTAAGTCCTCAAAGAGTCACTCGTGATAACAACAGTAGGCACACCCCATGCTGACTTAATCGGTTAAATCCTGACCAGGCACCCTGGGCGTGTGGATATCTAAATATACCCTGGAAAGAAAGAGAGGCCCAGATGTGGACAATTCAGCAACTAAGAAGCCATTAGTGGAGGTTTCAGAGTCAGCGTGTTAGCACAGGCTGAATATCTTTGAGCTCAACCCCAGGGACTTCCGGAGGTGAAAGGTTATGTTCCTCCCTGAGCCTGTCTTACATACTTATTCACTGAGGGTACCTGTTGTGGAATAGTTACCTATGCCCAGGTCTCAGGTACTTTTACCTTCCAGGAAGTGCAAAATATCCAAGCAAGGATGATTCACTCTCTTTCCACACAGCACACCCTAATCTGAAATCCACATCTGTCCTAATTCCACACCTTGAATTATCTGCGTCCAGGTCCACCTGGATCCTGAGCAGGAGCTGGGAAATAAAGGAGGGAAGGCAAGGGACTGATTAAAGGGTAATCGCCTGTAATACTTCAGCATCATTATTAAATCGACGTAATTTATACTCCAGGAGCCTTCCTTATTGGAATCTCTATCCTTTAGTGAGTCCAGAAAATCAGGGTTCTCAACCTTCCTAAGGCCACGACTTTTAATACAGTGTCTCGTATTGTGGTGATGCCCAAACATAAAATTCTTTTCTTTTTCTTTTTAATATTTTATTAGGGGCTCATACAACTCTTATCACAATACACACATATACATACATCAATTGTATAAAGCACATCTGTACATTCTTTGCCCTAATCATTTTCAAAGCATTTGCTCTCCACTTAAGCCCTTTGTATCAAGTCCTTTTTTACCCCCTCCCTCTCCACTGTCCCCTCCCTCATGAGCCCTTGATTATTTATAGATAGTTATTTTGTCATATCTTGCCCTATCCGGAGTCTCCCTTCCCCAATTTCTCTGCTGTCTGTCTCCCAGGTAGGAGGTCACATGTAGATCTATGTAATCGGTTCCCCCTTTCCAACCCACTCACCCTCTACTCTCCCAGTATTGCCCCTCACACCCCTGGTCCTGAAGGTATCATCTACCCTGGATTTCCTGTGCCTCCAGCTCCTATATGCACCAGTGTACAACCTCTGCTCTATCCAGTCTGGCAAGGTAGAATTTGGATCATGGTACTTGGGGGGAGGAAGCATCCAGGATCTGGGGGAAAGCTGTATTCTTCATCGGTACTATATAGCACCTTGACTGACTCATCTCCTCCCCCAAACCCCTCTGTGAGGGGATCTCCAGTGGCCGACAAATGGGCTTTGGGTCTCCACTCTGCACTTGCCCCTTCATTCACTATTATATATATATATATATGATGCCTTATACCTGGTCCCTTTGGCAACTCGTGATCGCGTAGGTTGCTGGGCTTCTTCCACGTGGGCTTTGTTGCTTCTGAGCTAGATGGACGCTTGTTCACCTTCAAGCCTTTAAGACACCAGACACGATCTCTTTTCATAGCCGGTCAACATTAGCTTTCTTCACCACATTTGCTTATGCACTTGTTTGTCTTCGGTGATGGTATCATGGAGGTGTGCAGCCAATGATATGATTTTTTGTTCTTTGATACCTGATAACTGATCCCTCATAAAATTATTTTCATTGCTACTTCATGACTATCATTTTCCTACTGTTATGCATCAGGAGAAACATGTTAAAGGGGCGTTCAACCCCTAAAGGGGTTGTGACCCACAGGTTGAGAACTGCTGGTCCAGATGAAGGCAGAATAAACCCAGGGTGGATTGGGTGAAGTTGCTGTGGGAGGTGTTCTTAGGAAACACTTGGCACCTCTGGGAACGCCTTGCACACACAGACACACATGCACACAGGTGATCACATGAAAATATTAGCAAACAAGAACCTAAAATGTACGCACAGAGAATTCAAAAGCCAAGTGAAATGAGAGACCATGTATAATATTTAACTTACAATAAGGACTCACCCCCAAAAACCAGAGCTTAGCATCGTGATCTGCATGTTTGTTGCATTTATAAAATGTAATACTTGGTGACACTTTTTCCCCCAGTTAATCTCATTTATCAAACGATGCTTTTTCAACCGTACATAAACTCTTGTCAAACTTCATTGTGCATTGTTCAACCATAACCACCCTTTAAATATTATAAATTCTCAAAAAATATTATAAATTCTCTCTCTCTCTCTCTCTCTCTCTCTCTCTCTCTCTCTCTCTCTCTCTCTCTCTCTCTCTCTCTATCCTTTCAGTGTAGACTGCTTAAATTTTTTCATGTTTGCAATTTATGAATACTAAGAGGGCACTACACCTTCACCACAGGGCATAATTACCAATGAAAGCAAATTAATTATTTATAAAGATTGTTAAGCTTAATTTTGTATCCTTAATTATGTGTGTCTTATTTGGAGATAAATAGAATGAATGGTATTAACAATGAATGGTAATTTTTTATCACCATTATTTGCAAAAATCTGCCCCGGCACACAGAGAAGACAGTAAGGCCAACATCAGCTTGAGAAATGATGTCCACTTGCTGGAGAGTACATTGTCAGAGGACCATGCTGGGGATACATGGTGTGGAGTGAGCCTGGTCTGACCCCCACCTCCCTCCACAGTGGGGTGGACCAATAAGGGAACAGAACAGGTCAGCAATGGGAGCGAAGCCGAGCCATAAAGCCCCTGAGGAGCCACAAAAGTAGACTTCAGGCTAGGAGGGGAAGTTCCCCAACCCCCCCAGGACCGGCAGTGAGAGTCATAAAGGTCAGCGGACAGACCTGGGAATGTGTATGTTTTTAGGTTTGGGTTTTTCTTTTTTGCAATTTTTTCAACCCGTTTAAATTCAATCTATTCTTTTTGTTTTGTTTCGGCTTTTGTTGTTTTGCCTACCCATATAGGCAATGGTTCTGGAGGGCCTTGGGGAAAGGGGGGTGGGAAGAGGGAGTGGTTATCAAACAATTCCATAGGTAGAAGAACAATTAGGGAATTAAATCAATAATGAGGAGGACTTAGAGATTCTGGGGGTGTTGGAGCAATAGCAATTTAGGTGAGAGGCATTACTAAGAGGCAGAAAGGTGTGAGTGTGATGGTAGGACAGTGGGAATGTAAAACGAAATAGAGAAAAGATCTAGGAAGCAAAGGTATGGATAGAGGTATAAACATAAGGGTGTACATATATAAATATATTAATTCATAAAATAGAGGTATGGACTTATGTACATATAATTGTATGGCCATACATTGAGGAAGTGGATGGACTTTGGGCTTCTGCTCCAGCCCTCCCTCAACACCAGAACACTTTGTTCTAACAACATGGCATTTTACTGTTTTGTTATTTAAGTTCAAGTTAATTGGGTACAAACATAACAATGGTTGAGAGACAACAATTAATAACACATTCTATGAGTCCAGTAATCTGATACCAGTGTCAGATAATACTTCAAGAAAACTGTAGACCAATATTGATAATGGAGCTACATGAAAAAGTGTTTTTTTTTAATATTAGGAACTGAGTCAGACAACATTTAATATGTTGACTGACTCAGGTTCCAAATAACTTGAACTTAAATAGCAATACAATAAAATGGTATTTATTCATAACTGCCAGAATCTACACCTTTAAAAGTCTTACAATTAGGCTAGAAGTGGCTCATGGAATTTTATTTATTTTTATTAAATATTTTATTGGGGACCCTTACACCTCTTATCACAATTCATATAGTCCTCCATTGTTTCAAGCAGATTTGTACAGGAATTAACAAGACTAACAATAGCATTGACCACACATGCTAATGATCTGCAGAAATGAGGATGGTGACATGTTGTCTCATATACTTTGAATATGTTATCAGGAGAGATCCATCCTGGGAAAATGATATCATGCCTGGTAAAGTAAAAGGGCGATTGAATAGAGGAAGGCCCTTGTGAGGGACTGGATTATTGGCTGCAGCAATGGGCAGAAACATAAAATCCACCCTGAGATGGAGCAGGACTTCAGAGTGTTTCATCTGATTGTACCTAGGTTCTCTGTGAGCTGGAACCTACTTGAGTGCAACCAACAACAACAACAACACACTATCCACTTTGTCCAAGACTCTCCTGTTTCCATTCTTCCCCATCAGCTAAATCCTGTCCTTGATCTTACTTACATGACTGGTTAGCCTAGCAGGGGGTGAGTTCAGTTCTGGACATGAAAGTGACCAAAGGCCATTTCCTTGAGGGTCTCTTTTGTGAGTCTGAGTTTGTGTCCCCATTTTCTCCAACTCTTTCCAGGACTTTCTAATGGGATTCCTTTTGGAGCACTTGGTAGCGGTGGCTGTGCACATCTCGTTCTGCTGATCAATCACTAATATTTGGTGAGCCAACCCAATCAGAAGTGGATTGTATAACCAAGGGAACCATTTGGAATCTAGTTGCATACTATTGTGGGTGGCTCTACAATGAATGAACAAACCCTGTTTGTGAAGAGGGTATAAGTTGGGCTGCTAACTTTAAGATTAGCAGTTTGGAACCACCTATAACACCACAGGAGAACGAATGAGCGTTCTACTCCAGCAAAGATTTTCATTCTTGGAAACTCGCCAGGGTAATTCTCCCCTGTCCTATAGTATCTATGTGAGTCTGCATTGACTCAATTACAATGAGGTTTTTATGGTGGAGGTTGGGGAAAGGGAAATTAATGATTTATCCACAGAAACGGGAAACCTCACATGAAAGAAAGTGTAGTAGCTACATAGTTTCATTTCAACTTGGGAAATAAGTCTAGGGATAGATGTTAGCCTGTCAATCAGATCACAACCTGATGATGCCTCCTGGTGGGCATGATGTTCTCATGTAGATTCTGGGATTTTCTACTCTTCTTCCCTGGAGCTGGGCTACCCTCTCTTTCTGCTTCATCTTCCTGTTCTTGAGTCACTTGGAGAGCTGGTAGTGCCACACGGACACCCATGCCAGCCCTAAATGCTTCTACCACCATTGGATACACAAGACTTTTCACCCACTGGCCTGTGGTCTTCCTGCATTCGTCATCATTGCATGTGCTGTGTGAGTCTGAAGAGGAAATTATGGACTACTATGAGATATATGGGCTAATATTGGTCTTTTAGAGTTGATCTGGACTGGGATGAAATGTTTTCTTGTTATCTAGTAGCCATTGATGTAAATCTCTTTCTTACACATATTTGAATGACCCTGGATTTGTTTCTCTAGTCTACCCTGTATAACACAGCAAGTATTTCCAGAGAAGTCACCCTTTAGTTGCAAAACCTAGGCTAAGTTTCCCCATATCTAAGGATAAGGTGGCTCCAGCAGAACTGGGAACATAAATCAGTTTAATTCAGAAAATATTGGCTGATAAGTGACATTAGTGGATTCCTGATAAAGTCAGGTGACAGTTTTCTGTACAATCTGGGGAACTATCTGACCATATTGGGAAATGTAACCGAGTGTTACAAATCTCCTTTCTCTATTTTCAGCCAGGAACTTTGGAATCTGACGTGAACTTTCATAAAGGAATTCCCAAGTATAACAGGCAGGAAAGAAGCACAATCTTTATGGATGCAAGTTAATGGGGCAATAGTTCACTTTGATCTTTCCCAAAAACACTTATGCTGAGAGTCTCGGCAGCCAAGAGTTACCTGCAGGAAGCAAATTTAAATTTCAGATCACTCAACTTGGAAAAGTTTTCCCACTGTCCATAAAGACCTCTTGGACCGATAGAAACTTGAGTGAGTGATACATTAATTTAGCAATGTGCATGAATCATTGTAAGCATCATAGAAGAACATAACTCTTATTTTTAACTGTCCCCAAGTTTCCCAGTGAAATCAAACAAGAAGATTGTACAAATTCCAGCTCTAAGGACAGGCAAGTTTAACAACCATTCTCCCAGCCACGTTCCTCCATTCCCTTTTCACTGCTCCTGCTGAAGGTCTATTTTTAAATTTTGTTAAACTGACATACAACTTACCTAGACGTGCATGTCAGTATGTACTTCTCTTTTCCCAAAAATCAGTCATACACAACAGTGCTTTAGGTCAAAGAATGGACCATCACTGTAAAGGTTAAGCAAGGACCCTAAGTTCTTGCTTCAAACCCATTAACACCTTGGCAGGATTGGATGGTTGGGTGTTTGGAGTTAGTTAAGAGGATGCACATCCGGGGAATCTGATCACAGGCTTCCACCCCCAACGTACATTGTTCTATTTCACCCTTGTCACCCATACACGCTCTCTGCTATGGGGGAGAGTACTGGAGCCTCGGCCATGGTTAGCTGAGTCTCAGCAGCAGCTGTGGGCCCTCTGGCGCGAACTGCCTCTCTCTGGCTCCTCCCCGAGCCCCGCCCCAGGCCCACCAGGCCCCGCCCACCCTCACCAGGCTCCTGTATTGGTGCCTCAGCAGAAATGGGCGGGACAAGAGCTGCCTTGAGAGGAGTGAAGGCAGAGACCCTACTCCTCCCTGACCCCGCTAGCTCCTCCCCCTCTGGGTCACGCCCAGAAAGGGCCGGAAGTGGCGGTGTCTTAGCCAGAACTGCCGCTCCCAGCAAGGATGCTTTTGTCCCATGCTCTGCTCGAGGTACCAGAGAAGCGCCCACAGCCTGAGCACCCTGTTGCCGGCGCTCCCAGGTGGGAGGCTCTGGGCTCCGGGACATGTATGTGGGCGGAGGCTGTTTTAGTCCAGCTGACTAGGGTGCAAGCGCCCTTTCTCTCCCCCAGGAACCCTGCCAGCGCTTCTCTTGGTGAGAGGTGGGCGGGTATCCCTGAGGCAGGTCCTATTTCCCCGCTTTCGGATTGGTTGGGGTTCATGGTGGGAGTCCCTGTTGGAGAAAGGGGATCCTGGCTGGGGTTTGGGCCTTCCGGGTTCCCTGATTCTCTCTTTGCAGGACTCCTAACCCCTCTCCCTTGTTTCCTTTCACACAGCTGCGTCTCCTCTGGAGACTCCTTGCACCTCCTCAGCTCAAAGGTGAGTCCCGGGGTCTTGTTCTGCTGACCTCCCTCTGGACCCGACCAGAGTCTGTGCTAGGCGCAAGATCTCTTGCTGGTCCGTGACAGAAACGTCTTCCCTGGCTTTAAAATATTGGTCGCGGCACTTTCTTCTTACTCCTTGGTTTTATTTCTGTCTATATATTACTAAGGTTTTTAAAATCATTCCCATTTCATTTCCTTTCTATTCTTTATTGTTTCTGTTGGGTTCAGTTTGTGAAGCACAAAAGGAGTGAATGCCTAGAGATGAAATAATATGCCAGGGTTTTTAGGGATGGCTGGGTGGGGTCGCGGTGGGTGGCTGGTGGAGATGGGGAGGGTGAGGGGACTTGGGGAGTAAGAATGAAGGATCGAGGGGACTGTACACTAGAACTGAAGGTGACTAACAAGTCTTTTTAAAGGCGATTTAATCATAGTGGGAAAATAGACAATGTGAAATCGATTGTGGTAATGCCTGGAATGCTTAAGATGGCTGACTTATGGAATTGTGGGATTATGTGGGATATGTGGATTAAGTACCCCAAAAAGTGTTAAAAAGAAAAGAAAGAGGATCTCCATCATAAAAGCAATCTAACTAAACTATGCACAGAAAAATCATAAACCAAACTGAAACAAAGGAACCAAAAACAAGGTAGTGCTAAGGTGTTCAACCACTATTTGGGGGATGCAACTGGAAGTGACCCTGAAATGGGCCCTTGGCTTTTGAACGTTGTGAGGCTGAAGGACAATTTATTTGGGGCTGGTGTAGTGGACGTTGGCCCTGGGACCCTCGGCCAAGGCGCCTCTGCCAGCTGTCCAGACAGCAGCAGGCACATGGTCGCCAGGATGTACCAGGCTGTGATGGTGGAGCAGTTTGGAATGTGCCAATTGAGATGCCTGGTAGGCAATGTGCCCAAAGGTGTCTTTGATCAACGAGTGCACAACGCTCATGGCCCTGAACGAGATGCTGGATTCTGAGTGGATCTAGTGGAGCACCTTGTGCACATAACACACAGTAGGTCTCCTTGCCGCTGCACTGGCATTTCTTGCTGTGCTCCCTCTGAACCTTAGCTGCAGCCTCCCTGGGGTCCCTCCCTGGAGAAGACAGGGATTTAGCAGGGTCAGGTGGGTTGTTTGACTGGGACGGTACACCTGGTAAAGGTAATGTAGGTGTCCTAAGGCGAGCTGAGGGAGGACAGAAACCTCTCCTGTAACAGAAATTGTTAAAGCTCACTGGATCTTGATTTTCAGTAGGAATACAGACCATGAAAGCAGGACCTCTAGATCACTCTGACCTTTTGGGTTTTTAGCAGGAAGTGTTGGAAAAGTTACCACAGGGATAACTGGCTTGTGGTGGCCAAGTGTTCATAGTGATGTCACTTTTTTAATCATTCACTGTCGGGATGATTTGATCTATTCTTCCTTGTAAGATGGGGGTGGAGGGGTGAGGGGCAGGGGTAGAGGAGAGAGGAGGGAGGACAGAAGAGGAAAGAGGAAAGAGGTAGAGATTGGAGCTGCCTCCACACTCCCTGATGGCCCCTAGCCTTGAACCTCAGGCTGCCACCTGCCGGACAAAGTGGGTAGGCCAGCCACTGAGTGGGGACTTACTTATTTTTCTCAACACTACCTAGGTGGTCAACTAGGAGGTCCTATTAGGAAAACGGGTAGGAGATGCTCACATTGTGCACTTGCGTGTCAGCATGCCGGTTGGATCCCTGGCCCGCTGTCAGCGCTCGCCCACCCTGGGGTCCCCAGGCTCTCCCTCCTGTTCTCAAAAACTTGATTAGTTGAGTTGGATTCCATTTTATTTTCGTAGATCTTATCATTGTTTCAAAATGTTTCACATACACAAAAATCTATTTTCAATTTCATTATTTTATTTACGTGATTTCGGTGTGTACATACGTGCATGTGTGTGTACCATACTCACGTTTTTGTAGTATCCTTTCGGATAACCAGTAAGGAGGTTGACCAGTAGTTTTGTTCAGGCAAAATGTGTGCTACCTGACAAGTGCATATATAAATCTCCTAGTACTGCTTCTGCCCATTTTAGCCCTGCTGGCAGGCTGGCCAGTTCTCTCTGCTCTCTGGAAAACAGCATCACCTCCTCCTCCTCTTGTATTTTAGAAGGGTATAGGTGTGTTTGAAAGATGATCAGCATCGTAATATGTGAGGGTTAATGGTTTGGGAGTTGGAGATTAGCAGTTAATCATTAGGGATTTAAGTACCAAGTATTTTTGTGTGTTGAAATGTTGCCTACAACATTTTTACATTTACTAGCTATAATATCGATGACCTATTTGGCAACTTTTTAAAAATTTAATACATCTTTTTGTAGGGGCTCATACAACTCTTATGACAATCCATAAATACATCAGTTGAATAAAGCACCCTTATACATTCGTTGCCCTCATCATTCTCAAAATTCTCCTTCCACTTGGGTTCCTGGAATCAGCTCATTTTCCTTTTTATCCCTCCCCTTCCCAAGGAGGGGCTGTCGGAGCAAGCTCAAGAGTCAAACAGTCCTGAAAGAGGGGGAATGATTATTAGGGTAAAAAGGAGAGACTAAAAGAATTGGGAGGGCAACAGTGAATACTGAAGCCTCAAGTTTATTTACATACTCCTTTTATCCATGCAGAAACAACCCGGGTTTATTATCTCATTGTTAAGCAAGCACATTTGATACACATAGCAATTCTATCTTCTGCTAAGCCTAACATCCCTGAGAAAATTAACCTATCTTCCCAGACTTTGCATACTTTCTTGTTCTTTTTTTTGTTCTTGTTCTTAACAGTAAGTCAAAAACGAAAAGTCACAGAAGAAATCAGCAAACACTGACACAGGTCATGAGACTTCTCAGCCATTTCAAAGCTGAGTTTTAATAGCCTTCAACATCTCCCCCTTTTTATTTACTGAAGACGCCTTTACTCAAAACGTCAGCAGATCACTAAGTCTGTTTGAGGTTGTCAAGTCCTGAAATTGCCCTTACCCTTCATCGGTCACAGTCTGCAGGAGACTATGACCTGTCTTAGGTTGGGAGACTCAGACTTGATCTTACCCGTCTGACTAACCAGCCTCTGCCTTATAGTCCCATTTGGTGAGGGGGTGAAGTACGCAGGTGTACTTCATGTAACTTTGTTCCTAAGGCCAATAATGCAACCATTACCTTGTGCAGTATCATAGGGTGTATGCATAAGATAAACAATATACACAGTCCCGCTGTGACTAGAGAAAAAAGCATTTGAGGTAGGCCTCTGAGATTTCCTAATGAAGGGAAAGAATCTTGAAAATGCTGGAGCCAATCCTCAGCAACCTTGTCGACATCAAAATAAAGAGACTTAGCATATTTTATGGCTAATATTTCTTGATGGAGTTGTAATAAATCTAAAGACTCCTTAGCATTGTGCCCAGTACCTTGAAGATGATTCTATCCAGCTATACTGACTGTTACTGTACTATTTAGGTGTAACACAGATCCATGTATGTACAGCATGGCACTGTAGACTAGACCTGGCTGCCTTAAGCCCCTGCACCTCGTCTCCTAAATACATGACCATGTCATAAAGAGCATTTACTTTTTGTTATAACTTCCTGTCTATATCTTCTTGAGTAATTTTTGGATAATTCATTTCCACAGTGGGCAGTTTCTATGATTTGTGAAAGTACAATCGCAGCAGTAGTAGCAGTAGCAACTAAACTTAATATAGCTAAAATACTTGTTGTAGGCGAGCCTACAAAACACTTAAATCTGGTTAATGCTTTTTCAATCTCTTGTAATACCTGTAACCCTCTTTCTGAACACCAAGGCCCAGTAATATTCACTGGCAGCATAGCAAAAGAAGGTTAATATAAAATGGTGATGACAATACCTTCAGGGGACCAGGTAATACAATTAGACAAATTGCAGTTATTACAAGACCTGTTAAACTTAGAATCATCATGATCTATAGTAATATTCCCTGGCAAAAGTACATAAGGCGATGGTACACAGGCAGTAACATTTCCCTGTGGTCTGGAGGAAGGGCCCATAAGCTTCATGTCCCCCTAAGCAGCCCCTATTTCCCACCACTGAGTTTGTGGAAAACCTGAGTCTGACCAACAAAGTCCTGCAGACAGCCCCTTTTCCCATTTGGCAGTATTTTTTGAGTATTTTCCTGGTTGTCAGACCAATCAATGATATATCTCTCTTTTGTGATGTTATACCGATGGGCTTGTCCGTGAGACACAATCTCCACAATACGGTTTTATTATTCTTTTGAATCTCTAGTCTACATGAGGAAAAAGACTGCGGAGTGGGTGAAATAACATTTCCTTCACTTTGTACAGGGAGGGCGTGAGTCATTAACCCACATCTTGATTTCTGGACCTTCCCAGACAGCAGGATGTAAGAGTGGTGGATCAGAAACTTAAGCCTAGTACTTCTCGCTGTGCCATGCCCATAGAAGCACTCTGAGGCAAATTACCTTCTACATGTTTCGCAAACTGCACCAACCATTCAGGCAGCCCCCATGCTCCATCAGCATCCTGGGTAAAAACCCAAACATGCCCTCCTCCCCATAATAATAGCGGGTTGGGGCCATGCCTTCAGGCAAAACAAGCCAATGATATCTCTTCATAGGCTCTTTGAAGTTGGTGGAAGGGACACTAAAGGCAAATCTTTTACAAACATTTAGATCCAAGGGCATGGTATAAAAACAATCTTTTAAATCTAAAGTGATCTTATGTGTATTGGCTGGAATAGCAGAGGGGGAAGGGAGCCCAGCCTGCAGGGCTCCCATAAATTCCATAATATCATTAACCCTCCTTTACTGTTTTTCCTTACAAAGCAGCTGCTATCGCAAGCCCCTGAGTAAAGAAAGCTCCAATGTCCAAGCATATTCTGATACAATCAGACAGGTTGCCCTTTTTTTCTAAAAGGTCTCAGCGCTCCCTGGCAGGCAGTATTTGCATTTCCAAAAGCCAATTGTTTCCATTATGCAGGGGGAAGTACCGCGATGGAAAGTGTATCTAATAAAGAATGAGTAAAAAGGGCAGGTGGACCATATTGGGCACAAGCAACCTTGAGTTCTTTTAGCTGTTTGAAAGGAATAGGAGTAAGCCCTCTCCAATAGTTTGTGTTGTTTTTCCTCAGTTAACATTATTTAGAGAACTTGAACCCCATTCTCTGGGCAAAGAAGATGGAAGATAAGTCATCCATTTCCTTGATCCATCTCATTTACCTTTAAACTTCTGCATTCACGTTGGCTCTTGGCATCACCCATGTACCTACAACTAGGCATTCTTTGAGTGTAGCATGCATTCTTTTACAAAGGCTTTATCATTGCCATCATAAACACCAGAGCTGCAGAGAGGAGAAAATAAACATCCCTCTGGGCCTGTTTCTTAGTTAAGGATGTCTCTGCATTGACTAGTTCACCTCTAGGATTTCCTGTTCATGTCCTTCTATTTCTTATTGTCCACTTCAAAAAGAAGTTTCACTGATTAGCATACTCTGCTGTGCATATTACTATGGGCCTATAATGGATTCCCCCAAGTTTAGTAATTTCTTAACACTCAATAAATTATTTTATTCAAGGAGATGTGAGCTCATAAAATTTGATGAAGAGCTCACATGGGTTGGAGTGAACACACGCAAGAAGGAAACTCACATAATGACATTTGTATTTTAACAGTCATATTAACATACACATGCCTACTATGAACAAATCAGCACATATACTAGAACTAACAAATCTTCATACAGTACCCTCAGGTTAATAAATACACATGCATTTACTAAAGAAAAATAACCCAAAGAGACACTAAAATATACTAGAATTATAATAATAAAATCAATGCACAACAGACTACAAGTTCTGTCACATAGTATAACATCTTAAGGCAAAGAGTAGTTCATGTGTACTAGCACACACAAAAACACAGACAAAGTGCATACAAGAATATACACACCTGGTCCCTTGGGCACCTCATGATCGCACTGGCCGGTGTGCTTCTTCCATGTGGGCTTATTTGCTTCAGAGCTAGATGGCCGCTTGTTCACCTTCAAGCCTTTAAGACCCCAGACACTATCTCTTTTGATAGCCGGGCACCATCAGCTTTTTTCACCACATTTGCTTATGCACCCATTTGTCTTCAGCGATCCTATCATGGAGGTGTGCAGTCAATGATATGATTTTTTGTTCTTTGATGCCTGGTAACTGATCCCTTTGGGACCACTCGCTCACTCAGGCTGGTGTGTTCTTCCATGTGGACTTTGTTGCTTCTGAGCTAGATGGCCGCTTGTTTATCTTCAAGCCTTTAAGACCCCAGTCACTATCTCTTTTGATAGTCGGGCACCATCAGCTTTCTTCACCACATTTACTTGTTCACACACTTTGGCTCCAGCCGTTGTGTCGGGAGAGTGAGCATCGTAGAGTTCCAATTTAATAAAAGAAGGTATTCATGCATTGAGGGAGTGTTTGAGTAGAGGCCCAAGGTCCTTCCGCCACCTTAATACTTGACCTATAAATATAGACACATAGATCTATTTCCCCATCCTCCTATATATATTTGCATGTACATGACTTTGTCTAGACCTCCATGAATGCCCTTTGACTCCTAGCTCTTTCCTCCATCTCCCTTGACTTTCCTCCTGCCCTACTACCATGCTTCATTGCCACCTGGGCTAGAGTATACCTCTTCTCTGAGCAACCTTACCCTTGATCATTTCCCAGCAGGCCTGCCACTCCCACTTCTCTACCATTTGGGGTCCCATGTTTTTCCCTTGTCCCTGGGTTTGTTAACACCACTTCCTTACCCCCCCTACCCCCCCACCCCAAGTCCCCCCAAAACTGTCGGTCCCGTTGTTTTTCCTCCAGATAGTTCATCCAGCCTGTCCTATTCAGACAGACCTGTGGAGTCACTAACATGCACGAAAACTAGACAGAGGAAAACAAAGCAACAGTATACAACCAGACAACAAAACAACAAAAACCAACCACTGACAAAGAACAGAATAAAACAGTTCACAAGAGAAAAGCTTGTAGTTAGTTCAGGGATCGTTTGCTGGTGCCCAAGGGACCAGGTATAAGGCATTATGCAAAAAAAAAAAAAGATATAAGTGTGTGTATGTATGTGTATATGTATATATGTATGTATATATATGTATATATATATCATATTAAATGAAGGGGGAAGTGCAGAGTGGAGACCCAAGGCCCAAGTGTCGACCAATGGAGATCCCCTCATAGAGGGGTTTAGGAGAGGAGATGGGTTAATTAGGGTGTGAGGTAGTATCGATGAAGAACACAGCTTTCCCCCGGATCCTGGATGCTTCCTCCCCCCAACTACCATGATCCGAATTCTACCTTGCAGTGCTGGATAGGACAGAGGCTGTACACTGGTGCATATGAGGGTTGGAGGTACAGGGAATCCAGGGTGGATGATACCTTCAGGACCAAGGGTGTGAGGGACGATGCTGGGAGAGTGGAGGGTGAGTGGGTTGGAAAGGGGGAACTGATTACAAGGATCCACATGTGACCTCTTCCCTGGGAGAGGGACAGCAGAGAAGGGGGGAAGGGAGACTCCGGATAGGGCAAGATATGACAAAACAACGATGTATAAATTACCAAGGGCATATGAGGGAGGGGGGAAGGGGGAGGGAGGAGGGGAAAAAAAAGAGGACCTGATGCAAGGGGCTTAAGTGGAGAGCAAATGCCTTGAGAATGATTGGGGCAGGGAATGTATGGATGTGCTTTATACAATTGATGTATGTATATATATGGATTGTGGTAAGAGTTGTATGAGTCCCTAATAAAAAAAAAAAAGAATATACACACACAGAGCTACAAGAATGTGGAGGTGTGTGGCAGAGACATTTTCTCTGCAGGTAGAGGAAATAGGTACCTAATTTAACTAATCCTTCTTAGGCTCCTCTACATTTCTCCCCCGAGGGTCCCTGTTATCTGTGGGCTTGAGTGACCCCTAAGCCCCGCCCTATACCTGTATGGGTGTATGTGTCTGGGTTCCCATAGCCTTTCCCCCTGTGTGTGTCTGACTCAGAAATACGTGATTATAACTGCAGCAGTCACAGTGCTAATTGACAGAAAATCAGTCCCTGGGCATGGCTCTAGAGAAGGATATTCTGATCACAATAATATGTGGAGGCATAGCCACCCACAGAACTTGAAGGGAACCTGTTGGTGCCCTGTACAGAATAGGGCGTGCACAGCCCATGCACAAGGGGATATAGGGCACGAAGCGAGGTGAGGTGTGTGGAGGCATGTTGAGACTAAGCATAAAATGTGTCTTGTCTCCCTTTTCCCAATCTTGTGTCAATATGCACAACTGCTAAATTCAACATCCTTTGGAGAAAAAAAACTGACTCTCAAATTAGTCTGTGGTGGACAAGGACAGACAAGAGCTGTGAATTAATAAAATGAATGAACTCAGAGAAGAAAGTCTGCGATTGGATGAATGGAGAGAGGTGACTTGATTGAGGATTGGGCTACTGGTGATAAGTTCATGTAGTATGTTGTCTGGAAATATATATATATATATATATATATATATACACACCCATACACATACAAAGATAATAAAGTGGTATCCTTTGCACAGCAGGGACTGTTGTCCCGAGGAAGGAGGGAATACAGGAGGGGTATTCAAAGCACGGGATAAACTTTTTGATGAAGCCGATGATTTGAACAGAATCATCCTAGATGTAGTAATTACCAATTATATGGGAAATTTGGGGCGATTCAAGGGGAAAACGAAACAGAAGCTAAGTTCAAAATCATCCTATCATCGCAGGGAGATTGGGTGAGTGTTTTAGAAAGACGTGAGGAGATGCACCGATTCCCTGAGGGATACTGAGAAGGAGAAGAATCCCCAGACACAACAGGAAGCCAGTAGTGAAGCTCCATTTGGACCTACTCCTGGGTCTGAGTCCTGTGCTCTGCAGATCCTGAGGGGTCCCTGCAGCCTAATCTCTTCCACTAGGGTACATTCTTGTCTGGGTTAACTCTGACTTTCCCTCACTGTGTGTGTGTTGGCCTGGGTAGACTAGAGAAACAAATCCATAGACACATGCATATTGCCTATAAGAGATATTTTTATATAAAGGGCAATTGTACATTAAGAAAGCATCTTACTCCAGTCAGGTCCAAGCCCATAAGTCCAGTATTAGCCCATATGTCTGATACCAATGTATAAAGTCCTTTTCAGACTCTTGTAATACATAAAATGATCCTGAATGCAAGATGATTTCAGGCCAGTGGGCAGAAAGTCTTTGGATCCTTTGGCATTGTAAGCTTTTCAGCGGACACGGGTCTCTACATGGCTTCTCCAGCACCCCGGGCTGCATGGGGTAGGTCCATGTGGCTTCTACTCAGGGATGTCTCACAGGGAGTCTCCCTTGTCAGTAGGGTGTCTCCCAGGGATTAGAGAGAGTGTCTTCCACCTCCAAGATGGAATATGGCATTTCCCAGAATTCTCAGGAGAAGGCCATGCCCACACAGAGGCTTCATTGGCTATGACCCAATTGACAGACCACAACCCTTCCCTGTTTATCCTCTCAAGTCCCAAATTTACACCAGATTATGTAACTACCATACTGTGCATCTTTTGCACAGAAATACAAAGCTGTGTCCTTGAAGTTCTGGTCGATCATTTGAAGTTATAGGATGTCCTTACCATTGTCTTTGGAGATGGTGAATTGGCCCTTCTGAGAGTCCTACCAACACTATTAATGTATGAAACCCACTGCCGCCCCTTCTCTGTGGCTAGGCAGACCCAGTGTATATTATAAAACAGGCAATGAATGCAGAGACTGCAGGACAGAGTCTCAGAGAAGCCTCAGGCTGCCTCAAGTCTCCCTCAGATGCCGTAGCTCCACCTCACACTGGACACCTGCAAACACACAGACATCCTGATCATGAAAATCATAACAATTTACTGCCTCTCACTCATGCCCCCTCATACACAATTTCTCTCCATCAAAGCACCTTTTGAAATTCCAAAAAGGAAAATTGAGCTCAATAGAGATTCCATTGTGACTTGATTTGTTCAGTCTTGAATGGGGGTACCTTGGAATTCCAGAGGTGGAGCACCTGTCTAAGAGCTTCAGAGTTGGGACTTGGATGGTTTTCCTCAGCAGGGGAGGGGTCTATTTGTATACCTTCTGCCTATATAGTCATAAGTTATGTTGAATGACTTCTGAGAGAGTCACTCCAAGAGTAGATAAGGATGTTCTAGATATCTTGGAAAGCCCTGCATGTGGGGTTCATTATGCAGTGTGCTGCTAAACACAAGGTCAGTCATTCTAAATCGCCAATGGCTCTGCAGGGGAAAGAATGCTCTCCACACCCATGAAGGTTTACAGACACAGAAGCCTACAAGGGCAGTCCTATTCTATACGGTTGTTATGAGAAAGGATTGACTTAATGGAAATGTCAACCTACAGTTAGAGACACTGCCTTGAAATGTGCACCCCTCCAAATGTGGTGTTTATTATATACTTTTCTTGATGCAGTTAAATATTCCCCATAGAAATATGTATTTAATGTGAAACAAGCTTCCCTTGTCTAATTCTGTTTTAGATTATCTTTTGGAAAAGGAAATTCACATGCTAAAAGGAAAACCCTCCCAAGTCCCTTCTGGACCTGCCCTTAATTGTCCCCTAGAGCTGGATATGACAGTGGCTCCTGATTCTCGCTCATTCTCTGCAGGTTTGTCCTGTCTTGAATCAAACTTGCTGTCTCCTCACAAGGCTTTTGCACACCAAGAATTTTAAGGTACTGAGTTAAACCTAGATGTTCTGTAGACGCTGAAGGTCTCTACATCTCCCAGAGAAACCAAGGCTGTTTGTGAATTTTGATAACACATCGGGACGTTTCCAGGGCATCTTCCAAAAACTAGAGGAAGTCTCCCATGCTCAGGGAGTTGATTGTGCTCTCCAAATCTAGGTATTACTCTTTACAATACCAATGCTTTCTCTTTTATTGGGGGCTCTTATGGCTCTTATCACAATCTATGCATTCAGCCATTGTCAAGCATATTTGTACATATGCTGCCATCATCGTTTTCAAAGTGTTTCCTTTGTACTTGAGCTCTTGATATCAGCTCCTCATTTTCCCCTCCCTCTCCCACCCTCCCTCTTTCATGAACCTTGATAAATTATAAATGATTATTTTAATATTTTGCATTGTCCGCTGTCTCACTTCACCCACTTTCTGTTTGTCCCACTGGGAGGGAGTTATATGTCAATCCTTGTGATTGATTTCCCCTTTCTACTCCCACTTTCCCATTACCTTCTTGGTATCCCTATTCTCATTATTGGCCCTGAGGGGTCCTGGATTCCCTGTGTTGCGAGATCTTATCTGTAGCAGTGTACATGTTCTGGTCTACTCAGATTAGTATGCTAGAATGGAGGTCATGATAGTGGGGGGAGAAGCATTAAAGAACTAGAGGAAAGGTGTTTGTTTCATCGGTGCTGTAGTGCACCCTGACTGGCTCTTCTCTTTCTTTTGACCTTTCTGTAAGGGGATGTCCAATTGTCTATAGATGGGCTTTGGGTCTCCACTGCACACTCTTCTTCATTCACAAAGATATGATTTTTTTTCTTGTTCTGGGTCTTTGATGCCTGATACATGATGACATGTACACCTCATGATCACACAGGCTGGTCTGCTTCTTCCATGTGGGCTGTTTTGCTTCTCAGCTAGATGTCTGTTTATCTTCAAGCCTTTAAGACCCCAGACAATATATCTTTTGATAGCCATGCACCATCAGCTTTCTTCACCACATTTGCTTCTACACCCAATTTGTCTCCCACCATCGTGTTGGGAAAGTGAGCATCACAGAATGCTGGGCTTTAGAACAAAGTATTCTTGCATTTGGGGAGTATTGAGTTGAGGCCCACTTTGCATCTTCAACCTTACTACCTAACATATAAATATAAGTGCACACATCTATTTCCCTACCATTATATATAAATATATTTACATAGGTACATGCCTATATTTAGACCTCTATAAATGCCCTTTGCCTCCTAGTTTGTTTCTCTATTTCTTTTTACTTTCCTCTTGCCCCACTACCATGTTTGGCCTTCATTTGGTTTCAGTAATTCCTCACTCTTATTTTGCCTTTGATTAATCCCCACTAGGCATCCTATGCCTTTTCTTCATCGATTTTAGTTCATTTGTTCTTAACTTGTCCTTGGGTTGTTTGACCCCCCCTCCCTTCTTTTCTCCCATCTCTCCTTCTCCCATGTCCCCCTCCCCACCCCAGGAACCACTGGTCCTATTTTTTCCTTCTCTTGATTGTTTATCCCGTCTTTTATCTAGATGGATAAGCAGAGACATTAATAAGCACAAAAACAAGGCAAATCCAAAGAAAACAACAAAGGAAGACAAAACCAACCAAACAAACAGCAATAACAACAAAAAGTTAGCCAATGACAAAACAAGAAAAGGCTATGAATCATTCCAGGTCTATTTTTAGACTTTCAGGAATGTTTTCCAGTCGAGTCTGAAGGGGTGGTATGCCACACTCTGTTCCCAAAGTCTAATTTTTGTATTCCCCAGGGTTTTTATTGCTTTGCTTCCCTTGCTGTTGCATGCCCTTATTTTTGCCCCAATGTGATGGGGTCAGATCAGACACAAGTCCCACACTGAGTCTCCAGTGTTGTCCCCATAGTGATACGGTTCAGTTAGGGACATCATGTCTTGTGTTGGGACCGGCCCTATGATCCTCTCTGTGCATTGTCTGCTGTGAGCAGCAATATTGTCCTGGGGGGTTAGTAGGTCAGAATATGTTCTTCTCACTCTCCTACCCTCTTTGTTTCTCCTGTGTGCTCTAAGACATGCTCCTATCCCCAAGCTTCATATTCAGTGCTGTCCTCTGAAGTGCCTTCTGTGGGTGGGGGTCGGGGGAAGGGAAAGGGGAGAGTCCACATAGTTGGGATTGGGGCCAGCCCCATTATATGATTTGTAATGACTATGAGATACTTTGATGCTTTATTAAGAATCTCAAAATGTCAGTTTCTCCATGTTTCAAAAATACAACTGTCAATTATTTCAGAAATGGTAAAATCAGGTTTGGTTTGGTTTTCTCTTCACAGGAGATACTTGGGTTGGGATTCACATACATACAGTTTCAGCCTACAGTAATTTGGAAAAAAGAATTAGGATGGACAGAAACTGATTGTGTTGAGTGAAGCACATGGAGGTCAGAATTTAACGACATAGTGAGACTACCGGTCCTTATGAGATTGATTTCAACTTGTCACCGGTGTGATTTCTTTCTCCCCTGTCTTCTCAGGAAGAACATGGGATTTTAATTTTTAGGATCTGCCCTCTAGGAAAGTAAGAGGCATGCGACCTAGTTGCTGAAGTGTCCTTAAAGTGGTTCTCTACATGGGTGAATTGGGAAACTCCAAACGCAAGAGCAAACAAACACTTGGCATCCCCTGCACCTGCTCCAGTGGAAAAGACTGTCTCCCATGTACCCTGAGCTCCCTCTGCTGCCCAATTAGTGTTGTGATGCTTGAGATGTTTGACCATTAAGCCTTCATTGTGTCTCCTGGTATGTTTCCTACATTTTACATGTCAGTGTCCTCAGGTTTCATATTGTTAAAACACATGCAGCTGGTTGAGCTATAGTGGTTGCAATGCATCAATATGTGAAAACTTAGTTGTTGCTAAGACTCATCACAAGGCTTCTGTGCCACCTAACACAGGTTGTGTTTCCCAGAGCCTTTTAGATTTAGAAACTTGATATCTTCAGACCTGGAAGCTAGACATAGCACTTTGAGACATAGCACATAGCTTTCCCAACTCATGACTGGTCTGTAGCAGCTCTACCTGCACGATCACACCTAGAAATAAGGGGGGAAATATAATTTAAAACCATTCTAAGATGAAAAGCACTGCTTTTGACATGAAGGTGCTTACAGGGTAGGACATTCATGTCACCAAGAAGAATCCAGAAGGGTGTCACCTCCACAGGCATCTATGATCAATATGGTAAGGATGAAGGCCTAAGAAGCCTGACTTTCATGTGTGACTTGGAGCTCTGTTACCACATTTTACTGTAGGTGATTCACATGTGCTGTGCTTGTGGAAGCAGAAAGAGGATGGCTCTGAGTAGGAGCAGTAATGGCCTCTAGAGGGGATTTTCCAGACCACTGTTATGCAAGGTCAATCTCTACCCTTCATCATTTGCACTGACTGTGGACAAACAAGTCCTTCCTGAAAACCATGTGTAGATTTGTAGAAATGCAGGCAGTTGGCCTGAGGTGTGAGCCATAATGAAGGGAATTCCTGGGGATACTATTGTCCTAGGAATGTTCCACTTTCTCTCTGGGCAGCCCAGTCCTACCCTTAGGACAGGGTAGCCCATGAGATATGCAGGCTGTTGAGTTAAAGTGGAAGGTAAAATGTTGAACATTTTTGAGTGTCCACTTCTCTTAAAAACAAAGCAAAACACTTTATTGGCACTTTCCCACTTGTCATATAATTCAATACTTAAACCATATCAAGAAGAGTTGTATAATCTTTACCACAGTCAATGTAGAACAATTTCTCCCCCTCCATAATCATTATTCTTGTAATATATTTCACATACTTGCAAAATTGTATACCACAAAACTTTCACCAGTTCAACAACTTCTACATGTGTAATTCAGTGCCATTGAGTATTCTTTTCATGTTTTACAACCATTACTATCCCCCTTCATATTGTTCTACCGTCATTAACGTTAATTCACTGCCCCCTAAGCAAAAACTCTTCCCCTTCACACATGCTAACCATAGATCAAGCTTTGCTCGCTTTCCTTCTTTTCTTTCGTTAGTAATGTTCCTGATATAACATTCATATTTCCATACTTAAAACGCTTCTAAAAAAGAATTGTAAGCCCATCATCAAAATAAGCTTAATGCTCCCTCCTGTCTCACAGATCCACTGATTGCTCCCCAATTCCCCTCCCCCTTCCTTATAAACCATTGCATCAGTTATTGTCTCTATGTATCCACTTCTTCTTTACTTCCAAACAGGGAGACAGTAACAAAAACAATTAAAAACAAAGGTAAAATGAAACATAAAGAAAAGTAATAACATAAAGATAAAAATAAGTAAGGTAGGAAACAAATAGAAAAGGTTCCTACTTCTCTTTTCCTGCCTTCCTCTTCATCTGCCTCCATGGTTGTTGTGGTAGATGCATAATCTGCTGTCAATTTGAGAGTTAATAGTGAAGGGGTGGAGTTTAGTCTGTCAATCCGGGTGCATTTTGATGACATCATTTGGAGGCGCTGAGGAGATAAATAGCTCTCCGGAGGCAGGACACAGGTTCACGCCCTGTGAGACATTCCTGAGAACAAGACACATGGAGCTACACTAGAGCCCTGGAGCTGAAAGAGCCACGTGGAGACCCCTGACAGGGTTGAGATGTTTCCACCTCCACTGGATCCAAAAGACTTTCCACCCTCTGGCATGTGGTCTTCCTGCAGTTGGCATGATTGCATATGTTGCGTGAGTATGAAGAGAAATTTATAGTCTAGCATCGGATATGTGGGCTAATAACAGACTTAGGGAGTTGAACTGGACTGGGCTGGTATGCTTTCTTAATGCACAATTGCTCTTTGATATAAAGTTCTATCTTATATACATTTATGTCTATGAATTTGTTTTTCTAGTCCTCCCAGACCAGTACAGTTGTAGGGTTTCACATGTTCACTTTCCAGGCACTCGGTAGAGGTACCCATGGTTTATGACAAGGTGTAGCTAGATCTATCCTCTAGTTGATCATATTCTGTGTACATGATCTTTACATGGCTCTGCTCAATACTTACCTTCATTGGAAAATCAATGAAGATAAGGGTATTACAGCAAAGTATGGTGAAAAAAGCAGATGGTGCCAGGCTATCAATTATCTGGGGTCTTAAAGAATTGTCTTCAAACAAGCAGCCATCTAAGTGAGGTTTCAAGTAAGTCCAAAATGAAGAAGCACACCAGCATGTGTGATCCAAAAATAGTGACAATTAAATTCAAATATGATGAAGGAAAAAGATTCAGAGCTCAAATTATGAACATCCAATTTGTTGAAGTGTAGGTGAACAGTGAGAACTCAAAAAAATCTAGCTGAAGGATATCTAGGCATAGCAAACCTCTGGCAGATCCCTTTGAAAAGCTTTACTATCAGAGATGATTGTTACCTTCATCATGGTGGATTGGACCATGGCATAACATGATAATTGGTCAGTTGACCCACCTCTTTATCCAACCAGAATTTGTCCTAAGGTAAAGTATTTCTCACTTGTTCCATGACGAATTTTTTTTGCTGAACTTTAAAATATTGATGGTAGTCTTTCCTTTCTTTAAAACTCTTTATTTTAATTTTTATCTTAATATTATTATTTTCTTCTTGCTGTTTTATTTATTTATTTGTTGTTGTTTTTGGGTTTCCAAATTTGTAAAGCACAGACAGTGCAGATCCATAGAGACAATAACTGATACAATGGTCTGTTGGGCCCTTGGGGAGCAGAGGAGTAGGAAGGGTGAGGACATTTTGGGAGCAAACAATGACTGTGGGAGGGGGAGGCAATATAATAATTCATTATGATATATATGCATATATATATTTTAAAACACTTAAAATATTTAGCTATGAGAGTGTATGATATGTGAATATTATATTTTTTAAAAAGAAAGATTAACCAGTAGTTGCCATGGGTGAAGGAGATAGGGTTGTTGATTAGGGGATGTTCATTTTATATTAGTGGTGGCGGGATAATTTTGAAAAGGATATCAATAATGGTTGTAAACATGAAGAGTATAATCAAAGACACTCAATTGTACATATATTAGTGGTTGAATTGGAGAATGTTTTGCTGTGTACATTTTGCCAAAATAAAAATGATATGAACAGCAAAGAAGAAAATTTTAATCGATATTGATAATGATTGTATGCCCCCCACTTTTTAAAAAAAGAAACATCTTTATTAATACAGTATTTGATTGTCTTCTCTCTGTCAAAGCATGAGCCAGTTATTTTCCCCAGGCTGCCTGGGGAGGTACAGGGAAAGGAACATATTGGGTAGACAGATGTGGGACAGAGAAATGTGGGGGTTGGTGACAGCTCCTTCACATTGTCAAAAGGCACGAGGAAGGGCACCATCAGGCAGAAAAGCCTGAGGGCCTTCGAGAAGGCAAAGCTCAGGACCGCGTAGAAGAGTGGCTGCTTCAGAGAAGGGTTCCTGACATAACCCAGGATGAGGCTCCCAAACCCAGTCCCAATGCCGGCTCCAGAGATACCACTCTAACTGTTCCAGTCCTGGTCCCAATGAGCTTGGCTGCTGTGTCAATGTCCCTTAAGATTGTGCTGGTTGGGAAGCTGTGACTAGGAATCAGTAAGGAGGGAATGTGGGGCTGACAAGCTGCTGAAGCGCCCCTCTGTCAGTGTCTGTGCTGTTTCTGAGCCACAGACATGGGTCACCTCATCAGCTGGGAGGCGCTCCTGACCAGGGGAGGGGTAGAGAAGAATTTGGCGCTGGCGAAAATTTTTAGGGGATGAGGAGTAGTGGCAGGCTAGCTGATCCTACTGCAGAGAAGTCTGATGTGTATGCCTCTTCTTGATACGATTGAATTGAATCATATGTGCTTGAAATCCCAATAAGTGTTTTTAGAAAAGAAACTGACCATCATCTGTTACATACACAGACCCTCAGTGTAGGGCTTTGGTTAACAGGCTCATGGCCCAGTGCCTGTCTTTGTGAAGAACATTCTATTAGCACACAGCTATGTCCTTCTCTACTGCCTGCTGCTGTTTTCACAATCAGTAAGGTTGAATAATTTTCTCCAAGACTATATGACCAATAGAATCACAAATCATGGTTTTCAGAGGTCTTTTTCAAAAAAATAAATTTGCTGACCCCTGAACTAGGGGAAGAGTGGAAGAAAAGCAGCAAGGCGTCATGATATACAGTATTCTAAACTATGATGATTGTTCGACAGAATATAACATTTTTTTTAAATCACTGATAAATAGGTTAGAACTACCAATCCTAGTAGGACAGTGGTGACTTGCTTAGCTGTTAAATGAAAATTCAAACATTCAGACCCACCAACTGCTCTGTGGGAGAAATTGTGGTAGAATAATCTCATAAGGAAATACAGGCTTGGAAAGCTTATAGGAGCAGTTCTAGTCTGCCCTCTAGGATTACTATGAGTTGGAACTGATCAATGTCAACAGAATTTTAGATTGGGTGAAAAGCAACTTTTTACACTATATTGTACTTGAATCAATGACACCAAGTTTCAAACCACCAACTTTACAGCCATTAGTTGAGTCCTTAACAGTTAACACTACCCAGGCACTCCACTGAGTCTGCCTGAAAGATATCTTGACTGGCAGTTACATGATCTCTTGTCAACTTGCGAGGGGTGGAGTCTAGCCTGTCAATCAGGTCGCACCTTAATGACCTCATTTGGAGGTGCGAAGGAGATAAATAGCTCACTTAAGGCTAGGTACACTCTCCCTGTGAGGCATTGCTGTTGACAAGCCACATGGAGTTATGCTAATGGCAGCCAGAACTTTGGAGCTGGAGGAGCCACGTGGAGATCCACTCCAGCACTAAGATGCTTCTAATGCCACTGGATCCACAAGACTTTCCACCCACTAGCCTGTGATCTTCTTGCACTCAGCGTTGTATCATGTGTTGCATGAGTCTGAAGAGGAATTTACAGAATGGTATCAGACATATGGGCTAATATTGGACTTACAGGGTTGATCTGGACTGGACTGGTATGTTTCCTCACTGTACCAGTGCTTTTTATGTAAAGCTTTTTCCTATACACGTAGGAGTGTCTATGAATTTGTTTTTCCAGTCCACCAGGACTAACACACTGACCTTCTCAAAATACATGCTGATCACCCCTGGAAAATTTCTACTCCCTATGGAACAAGCTCATTTTTGTTAGCTGTTTTTCTCTCTATCAGAATGTTTTCTTACAATACAACTGTGAATTCACAGATATTAAGTCTAGGCACTGAATCATAAAAAAACCCCATAAATTCTTAGCGGGAAACTGAGATGAAGAACCCCTGATTCACAATAGAAACCCTGACTAGAAATTCCCTCTCCAGATGCTCATGAGCCAGAATCTTTCATTCATTTCATGCCCTTACAGAGCCCTGCAACACTGCTCCCTCCCTGCATAGGATGTTTGTACCTGTACTCACTTTGACTTCTCTCCGTGTGTCTTCCCCACCATTATATATGGACATGTGATTGACTTTTAGACTGTCCTTTCACTGACACGCGGTGTGTTCTTGGTAATTTCCCTGGAGATGGTAAACCAGCTTTCATGGAATCTGTATACCATGGGATATCAACAGTATTAATGAGACCCACTGCAGGCTGGAACATGGCTGATACAGGTCATGGAAGAGCTACTAAAAGTGAATCCAGAGTTTGCACAGTAGAATCTCAAAGATGTCTTATGCTCCCTCAAGTCTCCTTCAGACTCAACCAGTTGCACATAACAGTTGACATTTGCAAACACTGTATATGCCAGGCATGAAAACCATCACACATGTCAAATGCTTACCACTCATCCCCACTTACACACACTTGCTCTCAATAAAATTACTTATTAAAATAGCTGCCTGAAAAACCCAGCTTAGTACAGACTACAGACTCCATGATGATTCTGTGTTCATACAAATTGCAAAATGGGGGCACTTGGAGATTATAGCACTGAGGATCTTCTCCAAGAACTATATTGTTGGGATTGGGGTGCTTTTTATCAGCAGAAGGAGGGCCTCTATTTGAAAATGCTGCTCCTGGAGACAATGAACCAGGTGCACAGATAAAGTAGTCGCAAAAACCTCACATTTCAATCCCTGAGCATTTTACCTCTGAGAGTTGCCCCCAAGAAGAGGAAGAAACTGACATATTGGCAGTGAGGCCTATTATCCCAGGTATATTAATCAGAGTGTGTAAGACATAAATTTGAATAAATAGATCATGAGACTATATGCAATGGACTATGTGGAGATTTGCATCCGAGTGGTAACTTTGTAATAAAGTTTAAAAGGAGTGAATCTGGGATGAGAACGTTGGCTTGTCCCTCAGGGAACACATTCCCTTCCATGGTTTTTCCATTCTCCAAGACCAAGGTCCTGTTCTTTCAGGACACAGAAAGCAATGAAGAAGATGGTTGAGGAAGTAGACATGAGAAGATTGAGGATGACTTTAAGAATAGAGGCAGTGACCCTCTACTCTCAGGGACTTACATCTTTCTAAGACACTCAGCAAAACCAAGAATACTTAAATTGTCAGATACACATTTCCTTTTCTGCAATAGATTATGGAAAATTATTAGATATTTAAAAGTTTGAAGGCCAGGTGATACTAGCAATCTCAGTGAATTCAGCCAAAAGTGGCTCCCATTCAATGTGTGCTGTAAATAGGAATGGATTTTGTGAGTCACTAAGAAGGAAGAGATTTTCTTTTTTTTCTTCTTTTTTTTAACATTTTATTAGGGACTCATACAACTCTTATCACAATCCATACATATACATCAATTGTATAAAGCACATCTGTACATTCTTTGCCCTAATAATTTTCAAAGCATTTGCTCTCCACTTAAGTCCTTTTCATCAAGTCCTTTTTCCCCTCCCTCCCTGGTCCCCTCTCCCTCATGAGCCCTTGATAATTTAAAAATTATTAATTTGTCATATCTTGCCCTATTCGGAGTCTCCCTTCACCCACTTTTCTGTTGTCCATCCCCCAGGAAGAAGGTCACATGTAGATCCTTGTAATTGGTTCCCCCTTTCCAACCCACTCACCTTCTACCCTCCCAGTATCACCCCTCACACCCCTGGCCCTGAAGGTACGATCCACCCTGGATTCCCTATGCCTCAAGCTCCTGTCTGCACCAGTGTACAACCTCTGCTCTATCCAGACTTGCAAGGTAAAATTCGGATCATGGTAGTGGGTGGGGGGAGGGAGAGGAAGCATTTAGGAACTGAAGGAAAGCTGTATTCTTCATCGGTACTACATTGCACCCTGACTGACTGATCTCCTCCTCTAGACCCCTCTGTGAGGGGATCTCCATTGGCCGACAAATGGGCTTTGGGTCTCCACTCTGTACTTCCCCCTTCATTCACTGTGGTGATTTTTTTTTTATGATGCCTTATACCTGATCCCTTCGACACCTCGTGATCGCACAGGCTGGTGTGCTTCTTCCATGTGGGCTTTGTTGCTTCTGAGCTAGATGGCCGCTTGTTCATCTTCAAGCCTTTAAGACCACAGACACCATCTCTTTTGCTAGCCAGGCACCATCAGCTTTCTTCGCCACATTTGCTTATGCGCCTGTTTTTGAACGAAGATATTTTCATTTACAACTACACTCCTACATCTACTCCAGAGTCATTGTAGTGTGGAAAGAGTACTTGCAACACTAAAACAGTTACCTTTGACACAGGAAGACATGTATTATCCAGTCATCATTAATAAAGTTATTCACACCTAACCTTGCATTTTATACAGGATCTTATCCCAAACTATCTGAAATTCCTCACCTAAGGTTGTTTATCAATGGATACTGGTAATGTCTATGGGTATTGCTACACTTATAATTGAATTATTAATTTTTATTGTGGTATTGCAGAATTCTCTAGTTCTCTTATTGAATGTTTCGATTAAAAAATTTTTTCTTATTCTAAGTAAGACTGGCCATTTATTTTGTCTTCTATTGTGTGTATTTACTCTAATATGTGTTATAATATGTGTATAACCTCAGACTAGGCCCCTAAGTTTGTACCTATTGATGATTTTTATAGCTCTGGATTTATGTTAAGGTTTTTAAAAAATAATTTTACTGGGACTCTTACATCTCTTATAACAATCCATACATAAATTACGTCAAGCATATTTGTACATATGTCTCCATCATCCTTTCAAAACATTTTTCTTTCTATTTGAACTCTTGGTATCAGCTCCTCATTTTATTCCTCCCTGCCCCATCCTCCCACTCTCAGAACTCTTGATAAGTGATTGTTATTATTTTCATATCTTACACTATCCACAGCTTTCTTTTTTTTGTTGTTTTAAACGTTTTATTAGGGGCTCATACAACTCTTATCATAGTCCATACATATACATACATCAATTGTATAAAGCACATCTGTACATTCTTTGTCCTAATCATTTTATTTTCTTTCTTTCTTTTTTTACATTTTATTAGGGACTCATACAACTCTTATCACAATCCATACATATACATACATCAATTGTATAAAGCACATCCATACATTCCCCGCCCCAATCATTCTCAAAGCATTTGCTCTCCACTTAAGCCCTTTGCATCAGGTCCTCTTTTTTTTCCCCTCCCTCCCTGCTCCCGCCTCCCTCAGGAGCCCCTGATAATTTATAGATTATTATTTTGTGATATCTTGCCGTATCTGGCGTCTCCCTTCACCTCCTTTTCTGTTGCCCGTCCCCCAGGGAGGAGGTCACATGTAGATGCTTGTAATCGGTTCCCCCTTTCCAACCCACTCACCCTCTACTCTCCCAGTATCACCCCTCACACCCCTGGTCCTTAAGGTATCATCCTCCCTGGATTCCCTGTGCCTCCAGCTCCTATATGCACCCGTGTACAACCTCTGCTCTATCCAGACTTGCAAGGTAGAATTGGGATCATGGTAGTTGGGGGGAGGAAGCATTTAAGAACTGGGGGAAAGCTGTATTCTTCATTCTGTATTCTTCATTGATGCTATATCGCACCCTGACTGACCCACCTCCCCTTGACCCCTCTGTGAGGGGACCACCAGTGGCCGACATAAGGGCTTTGGGTCTCCACTCTGCACTTTTCCCTTCATTCACTATGGTAAGATTTTTTCTTTTTATGATGCCTTGTACCTGGTCCCTTTGGCACCTTGTGATCGCACTGGCTGGTGTGCTTCTTCCATGTGGGCTTTGTTGCTTCTGAGCTAGATGGCCGCTTGTTTATCTTCAAGTCTTTAAAACCCCAGACACTATCTCTTTTGATAGCCTGGCACCATAAGCTTTCTTCGCCACATTTGCTTATGCACCCATTTGTCTTCAGCGATCCTGTCATGGAGGTGTGCAGCCAATGATATGATGATTTTTTGTTCTTTGATGCCTGATAACTGATCCCTTTGGAATCACTCGCTCACACAGGCTGGTATGTTCTTCCACGTGGGCTTTGTTGCTTCTGAGCTAGATGGCCGCTTGTTTACTTCAAGCCTTTAAGACCCCAGTCACTATCTCTTTTGATAGCCGGGCACCATCAGCTTTCTTCACCACATTTACTTGTTCGCCCACTTTGGCTTCAGCAGTTGGGTCAGGAGAGTGAGCATCATAGAGTACCAATGTAATAAACGAAAGTATTCATACATTGAGGGAGTGCTTGAGTAGAGGCCCAAGGTCCTTCTGCCACCTTAATATTAAACCTATAAATGTAGACAATTAGATCTATTTCCCCATCGTCATATATATGTTTGCATGTACATGTCTTTGTCTAGACCTCCATAAATGCCCCTTGACTCCAAGCTCCTTCCTCAATCTCCCTTGACTTTCCTCCTCCCCACCACCATGCTCCGTCCCCACCTGGGCTACAGCTATACCTCTTCTCTGCGCAACCTTACCCTTGATCGTTCCCCATCAGGCCTGCCACTCCCCCCTCACTACCATTTTGGGTCCCATGTTGTTCCCTTGTCCCTGTGTTTATTAACACCACTTCCTTACCCTCATCTCCCTCCCCCACCTGGAACTGTCTGTCCCCCCGGAACTGTCTGTCCTATTGTTTTTCCTCCAGATAGTTCATCCAGCCTGTCCTATTCAGACAGACCTGTGGAGACACTAACATGCACGAAAACAAGACAGAGGAAAACAAAGCAACAGTATACAACCAGACAATAAAACAACAAAAACCAAACACTGACAAAGAACAAAACAAAACACTTCACAAAAGAAACGCTTGTAGTTCATTCAAGGATCGTTTGCTGGCCCTTAGGAGCGTTTTCCAGTCCAGTCTGTTGGGGCACCACGCCCTGGCCCCAAAGTCCACTTTCAGGATTCCCTGGAGACCTTGCCACTCCATTCCCTTGCTGTTCCACTGCATTCCCCCAGTGCTTTGCCTCGGTGTGGTGGGATCAGGTTAGGTGCAATTTCCACACTGTGTCTCCGGTGCTGTCCCCTGTATCGCCCTTAGTAACTGAGAGGCATCATGTCTCATAGTAGGGCCAGCCATGTTGTTCTCTCTGTGGACTGGCTGCTCTACTCAGGAACATCATCTTCACGACCTGGTGGGCCAGGCTGTGTTCCACTCTCTTCTTCTGCCCCTTCATCTGCTCCCGTGTGCTCTGATCAGATATGTCCATCTCCCGGAGCTGCAGAATCAATGTCATCCTTTGAAACAAATTCTTTTTTGGGGAGGGGCAGGAATCCACTTAATTTTTGGTGCTGGGGCCAGCCTCCCAGACCTCTCCACTGGTTCCCTACTCCACGCCAGGATATTGCATTCACACCTTGCGGCACTGGGTTGAAGTCTGGTCCCACTTTCCCTGTGGAGATATAAACAATACCCTCCCCTTGGGTGGATTAGCGCCCCATGCCCCCGCTTCCCTTTTCTTCCTTATATTCAACCTATTATTTTCCTTTCACCACCTCCTCCACTGTTGTCTACCATGTGCATCCCTAGTTTTGATCTGGTCTCTGCCATACTACACATTCTTCACCCCAGAAATGTTTGTATACAGTAGCTTTTTCCCCTATGCCACTTTTGCATTAAAAAAATTTTTTTTAATGCTTACCTCAGCGGGCTCATGTTGTACTTGTCCTTTTGTGCCTGACATACTTCGCTTAGCATGCCGCTATGTACCTCATACGTTCATCACTGCTTTTTAGTGATGCGTAGTACTCCATTGTATGTATATACCACAGTTTTTTAATCCAATCGTCAGTTGATGGAAATTTGGGTTGCTTCCAACTCCTTGCAATTGTGAACTGTGCCGCAATGAACATTGGAGCACAGATGTCTGGTCTTGGTTTGTTTCTTGCCTCTTCTGGGTATATGCCCAGTAGGGGGATTGCTGGGTCATATGGTAACTCTATTTCCATCTGTTTTAGGTATCGCCAGATTGATTTCCATAGTGGCTGTACGTACTTACAGTCCCACCAGCAGTGGATGAGAGTTCCTGTCTCCCCACAGCCCCTCCAACACTTGTTGCTTTCTGATTTTTTGAATTGGGCTACCTTTGAGGGTGTCAGGTGGTACCTCATTGTTGTTTTAATTTTCATTTCTCTTATGGCTAAAGATCGGGAACATTTTCTCATATGTTTGTTGGCCATTCGGATTTCTGCCCCTGTGAAACTTCTGTTTAAGTCCTTTGCCCACCTTTCAAGTGGGCTATTGGTTTTTTTCTTTTTGGAAGCTAGCAGAGTACTGTAGATTTTAGTAATAAGGCCTTTGTCTGATGTGTCATTGCTAAAGATGTTTTCCCAGTCTGTGGACTCTCTTATTACTCTCTTGGTGAATTCTTTAGATGTACACAAGTGTTTTATCTTCAGTATATCCCATTTGTCGATTTGTGCCTCCTCTGTGTTTGTGTCCTTCCCTGATTCTGATAGCCTGTGTATTCCCTGCGCCAAACTTCTCAAGTTGGTCCCAATTCCCTCATTGATGGTCCTAATAGTTTGGGATTTAACTTCAAGGTCTGTGATCCACCTTGAGTTTATTCTTGTGCATGGAGTGAGATAAGGGTCTTGCTTCATTTTTCTGCACGTTGATATCCATTTTTTCCAGCACCACTTGTTAAAGAGGGCATCTGCTTCCCATTTGATATTTTGGGGGCCCTTGTCAAAGATCAGCTGTGTGTATGCTGATGCTTTTATTTCTGGGTTTTCAGTTCTTTTCCATTGGTCTGAGTATCTGTCATTGTACCAATACCATGCAGTTTTGAGAACTGTGGCTGTATAGTATGTGCCAAAGTCAGGTAAAGCAAGCCCTCCCACGGTGTCCTTCTTCTTGAGGAGTTCTCTGCTAATTCTGGGCTTCTTCCCTCTCCATATGAAGTTGGTAATCAGTTTTTCCATTTCTTTGAAGAAAGATGATGGTAATTGTATCAGGATAGCATTAAACTTATATAGTGCCTTTGGCAGAACTGACATCTTAACTATATTAAGTCTCCCAATCCAAGAGCACGGAATATTCTTCCATTTGTTGAGGTCGCTCTTGGTTTCTTGTAATAGTGTTCTATAGTTTTCCCTATATAGATCTTTTGTTTTTTCAGTCAAGTGTATCCCTAGATATTTCAGTTTGTGTTTGGCTATTGTGAAGGGTACCACCTTTTTGATCTCTTCTTCTGTGGTCTTATCTGATGTGTATAACAGTCCGATGGACTTCTGTTTGTTGATCTTGTATCCTGCCACTCTGCCAAACTCCTCTACTGCTTCCAGTACTCCCCTTGTGGAACTTTTGGGATTTTCCATATATAAAATCATATCATCTGCAAATAACGATAGTTTCACCTCTTCCTTCCCCAGACGAATACCTTTGATGTCACTTCTTTGCCTTATGCTGTTAGCTAAAACCTCCAGCACGATATTAAATAGGAGTGGAGACAAGGGGCATCCTTGTCTGGTTCCCTTTTTCAGTGGGATTGTGTTAGTCTTTTCTCCATTGACTACCACTTTGGCTGTTGGTTTTTCATATATAGCTTGTATTGTCTTGAGGAACTTTCCTTCCATTCCTATCTTCGCTAGTGTCTTAAACAGGAATTGGTGTTGGATGTTGTCGAATGCTTTTTCTGCGTCTATTGATATTATCATGTGATTCTTATACTTTTTCATGTCAATGTGACGAATAATACTAATGGTCTTTAGTATGTTGAACCATCCCTGCATCCCTGGTATGAATCCCACTTGGTCATGGTGAATTATTTGTTTTATATACTTTTGTATTCTGTTGGCTAGTATTTTGTTAAGGATTTTTGAATCAATGTTCATTAGGGATATCGGTCTGTAGTTCTCGATTCTTGTGGGATCCTTGCCCGGTTTGGGTATCAGAGTTATACTAGCTTCATAGAAGGAGTTTGGGAGTTTGCCATCTTTTTCTATGTTCTGGAAAAGTTTGTGTAGGATTGGTATTAGTTCTTCCCTGAATGCTTGGTAGAGTTCTCCAGTGTATCCATCTGGTCCAGGGGATTTTTTTGTTGGTAATCCCTTGATAAACTTTTCTATTTCTTCTATTGCGATGGGTCTGTTGAGATTTTTTATGTCCACCGAGGATAGTCTAGGGAGGGATTGTTTTTCCAGGAATTTGTCAATGTCTTCCAAATTGTTGAATTCATTGGAGTACAATCCTACATAGTATTGTGTAACTATCCTTTTGATTTCATTAGGGTCTGTTGTAATGACCCCTCTTTCATCCCTTATTCTTGGTATTGAGATTTGTTCCCTCCTTTCTTTGGTTAGGTTTGCCAATGGTCTATCGATCCTGTTTATCTTTTCAAAGAACCAACTTTTAGCGATATTAATTTTTTCCAAAGTTTTTTTATTTTCCGTCTCCTGAATCTCAGCCCTGATTTTTATAATTTCTTTTCTTTTGCTATTAGTAGGGTTGTCCTGCTGACTCAGCTCTAGTTTTTGTAAATTTTGTGTCAGCGTATCCGTCATGAGTCTCTCTTCCTTTCTCAGGTGTGCTTGTATTGCTATGAACCTTCCTCTGATGACTGCCTTTGCTGTGTCCCATAAGTTTTGGTACATCGTGTGCTCATTTTCGTTGGTTTCGAGAAATTTCCTGATTTCGTCTCGGATCTGCACCAGTATGCACTCCTTTTGCAGCAGAGAGTTATTCATCCTCCAATTATTTGCTCTTATTTTCTTTGTCTTCCTTTTGTTGATTTCCAGTCTTATGGCACAGTGGTCAGAGAGAGAGGTCTGTATTATTTCAATGTGCTTAAATTTATGTAGATTTGCCTTATGCCCCAGCATGTGGTCTATCTTTGAATATGTGCCATGGGGACTTGAAAAGAATGTGAAAATTTTTTTATTTGGATGAAAAGCTCTGTAAATATCTATTAGGTCAAATTGTCTAATTGTGGAGATTAGCTCCCTAGTCTCCTTGTTGAGTTTCTTTCCCTGTGATCTATCTTTCTCAGTGAGTGGTGTGTTGAAATCGCCCACTATAATTGTTGAGTCTGTGATTTCTTAATCTTTTGGAGTGTTTGGTTGACGTATTGAGCTGGTCTCTCATTCGGGGAATATATGTTTACAATGCTTAGTGGTTCATTGTCTATGATTCCCTTGAGCATTATATAGTGTCCCTCCTTATCTCTTTTTATGGTTTGCACTTTGAGGTCAATTTTATCCGAGATAAGGATTGCAACCCCTGCTTTTTTTGTATTGCTGTTTGCTTGGTAGGTCCTTCTCCAGCCTTTGATTCTCAGCCTATTTTTGTCTGTAGCCTTGAGATGTGTCTCCTGTAGGCAGCAAATTGATGGGTTGTGTTTTCTAAGCCATTCTGCTAGTCTCAGTCTTTTAATGCCTGAGTTCAGGCCATTGATATTCAGGGTTATTATCTCCATGTGCGGATTCTGTGATGCCATTTTGTACCTTTTGTGTTGGGAGTTTTCCTACTTTCCTTTATCATTAGTATGTGCTTTGTGTGTATTTCATTGACTTCTTTCCATCCTTAAGCCATTGCTATCTTGGGGCCTGTTTTCTCTTTGTTGTGCTCTGGGTGAGGTTGTTCTATGCGTTGGTCTCTTATTTGTGCTTGTTGAGTGTTGTTCTTCTGCACATTCTGAGTCGGCGAGGATCTTTTGTAAGGCTGGGTTTGTTGTAATGTATTTTTTGAGTTTCTCCTTGTTTGGGAAGACTTTTACTTCTCCATCGATCTTAATCGATTATTTGGCTGGGTAGAGTATTCTTGGATTTGCGTTGTTTTCCTTCAACTTTTGGAATATGTTACTCCACTCTCTCCTTTTTTTTCATAGTTTCTGCTGATAGGTCTCAACATATCCTTATGTGGTGACCTTTATATGTGATTGGTTTTTTACCCTAGCTGCTCTTATGATTTTCTCCTTTTCCTCAAAGTTGGATAGTTTCACTATTATGTGCCTTGGTGATTTCTTCTTGGGATCCCGTCGTGCTGGTGTTCTTTCAGCCTTCTGGATGGTTGCTTGGTTTTCATTCATTAAGCTGGGGAAGTTTTCCTCCAAGAATTCTCTCGCTACGGTTGCAGATGACTTCTTTGTTGTGTCTTCCACCGGTAGGCCAATAATTCTAATGTTGTTCTGCTTCATAGCATCAGACATAGCTCTTAGGTTTTTTTCGGCTTCTCTGATGCTCTTATTAGATTTTTGTTCACGTTTATTAAAGTCTGCTTGGCTGTCCTCCACGACACTGATGCGGTTCTCTGATTCCTCCAGTCGATTCTCAAGGAACATGATTTTGCTATTGTTTTTCATTATTTCCTCCTTAAGCTCCTGTATTTCCCTTTGGTGTATGGCTTTTATCTCCTCTATCGTTTCATCCTTTTTCTGTATTGTTTCCCTCATGTCCTGCATGGCTCCAAGCAGCATTCTGAGAGTTTCTTTGTATGGCTTCTCAATGTCTGCTTCTTCTATGTGTGTTGCTATGTTCAGCACATCATCTGCCTTTGTCTTTTGTTTCTCCTGTTTTTTCGTTGAGGTAGTTGGGGCTGATGGCTGTTTACATTGAATTGTTTTTGAGGGACCAGGTGCCATTTTCTAGTCTCTCTTTGGAAGACTTATAGGAATGCTTCTTCGAACTGCCTACAGCTGATTTTGCTAGGTTATTAACCTACCACTTTATCTTCCTGTGGCTTCCCTATCAGGGGAGTGCCCCAGATGGCAGGTAGGCTGCCTGCCCCAGTGTTGCAGAGGCTGGGCTGAAGTTCCTGCTATTGGTTTGAATATTGATAAGTGTTGTCTGAGCTGCCTCATGTCCCCAGGTACACAGTCAGGAACTCCCTGGTGAGGAGTCAGAGGATTATCCCCTGGAGAGCAAGCAGGCCTTTCCCTAGCCTTGGACTATCTGTGCAGGGTGGAGCTCACCTAGCTGGGTTTGGCCCAGGTGCAAATGCCCTAGGGCAGTGGGAGTGGACCTTAAGTTTGCAATGCAGTGTGAGAGAGCAATTCAGGAACAAGAGGGGGATAAAAATTAAACAGTGAGATGGGACTGTGCAGGGGTGCTGGGAAGCGAGGGAAGGAAAAGCAACTATGCAGCTGAGTCCCACTCCCTGCCTGTGGACCTGCAAGGGCCCACTCCCTGCCCCAAGCCCCAGAGGCAGTCCGTAGCTGAGCACCAAGAAGAGTCGCAAGAAAGCTGCTGAGCAGCCCCCAGAGAAGCAGGGGAGGGGGAAAGAGAGCAGAGATGTTAACTGATGCCGCAGTGTAGCTGAAGCTTGATCCCTGCCTATGGAGCTGTGGGGGTTTGCGTTCAGTCCCTGCTCAGCACACGCAGCGTGGCAAGCTGTGGCTGTGCCCCGAAAAATCCCCCGCGCAGCCCTCCAAGGCTGTGAGGGAATATAGAGCAGAGAAGCAAACAGAAGCAACAATGCAGCTGAACACCAATCCCTGCTGGTGGAGCCTCAAGGGCCCTGTCCCTGCCCTGAGGCAGGCAGGGGGAAACTGTGGCTGCACCGAGGCCAAGCCCTGCTGCAGGCTCCAAATGGTCCTGGCTTGGGCAGACACAGAGGCAAGGCTAGGGTGGAGGCCCAGCCGGCTTCCACTGAGGTAAGCTAAAAGCCCCCAACCCCTCAAAACCCCGTGGATCTGAGCCCACTTATCTTTATGATGCGCCTTCTGCGATCCAGTGGCGTTGAATTTCCCTCTGAGCAACTCTCCTGGGCTGGATTCTGCAGAGTCCCTCTGGTATGTGTTACTCCGTCCCCATCTTCCCAGAAGTCTCCTCACAGCTTTCTTTAATCCATGTTTTTCTTGTTCATCATCCTGGGTGGGGGGTGTTGTACCTCCATCTTTGCGATATGTTTCTCATTTCTCCCCCAGCCCTTCCACCACCATCATGGTAGAGTTACTCCCATTATAGTACCTGAGGGGTTTATCTGTCCTGAATTCCATTTGTCGAGAACTCTTAGAGATCACTAGTATAGATCTCTGTGTCTAGCTGGTACATACTGTGGTCTAGCCAGATTTGTAACGTAGAACTGGGGTCAGGATAATGAGTGTGTGCATGTAAAGCATCAAAGAACTAGAGGAATGAACTGGGAGGGAAAGGACATTTATAGAGTTATAAATACAGGTGCATATATATATATATAATTATATATAATGATATGGACATAGATCTATGTACATATATTTATATTATTAAGGTAGCAGATAGGTATTGGTTCTCTACTGAAGTATCCTCTCAACGAAATAGTACTTTGTTATAAAAACATGGCATTCTATGGTGCTCAACTTCCTGACATGATCGCTGAAGACAACATAAGTGCAAAAACAGTGTGATGAATAAAGCAGAGGATGCCCGGCTGTTGAAAGATAGAGCATCTGGAGTTTTAAAGGCTTAAAGATAAACAAGTGGCCATCTATCTCGGAAGCAGCAAAGCCCACATGGAAGAAGCACACCAGCCTGTGTGATCATGAATTGTCAACAGGATCAGGTATCAGGGATATTTAGACCAAAACCAACATTAATGAGAATGAGGGAGGTTGGAGTGGAGACTCAAAGCCCATCGTAGACAAGTGGACATCTCCTCACAGAAGGGTCACAATGAAGAAATGAACCATCCAGCGTACAGTATAGCACCTGTGAAACATACAATATTCTTCTGGTTCTTTAATGTTTTCTCCTACCCACTATGTGTAAATTGTTTTTGTTTGTTTGTTTGTTTTATCAATCTTGAGTTTGTTGTTGTTCGTGGGATGAGGTATGCGTCCTGTGTGATTCTTCTGCAGATGGAGATCAAATTTGTAATCACCATTTGTTGAATCGAGAAATTCTTTCCCATTCAGTATTTTTTTGGCTCTTTGTTGAAGGTTTTTGTATGTTATCCAAAGTACCGTGCAGTTTTGACTGCTGTGGCTTTTTTTGAGGCTGGGTAGTTGGAGGTCTCTTAGACTTCATTCTTCATTTTTTGCAGTTTATTGCTTATCCTGCATATCTTCCCTGTTCATATGAAGTTGATAATTACTTTTAACATTTCTGTATAGACTAAAGTTGCCACTTGGTCATTATTTTGTTGTAATTAGAGATTGTTTTCAGTGACACTTATATTTATATGATACTGATTCTTCTTATCCATGAACATGAGCTATTCTTCTACTTGTGTAGGTCTCTTTTGGTGTCTTGTTCTTAGGTGCCGTGAAATAGGTTTCTGACTTATAGCAACCCCATGCACAACACAAGGGAACACTATCTAGTCCTGCGCTACCCTCATAATTGTTCTATTGTTTGAGCCCATGCATGCAGCTACTGTGTCTCCATTGTGTTGAAGGTATTCCACCTTTCACTGATGTTGTGCTTCAGCAACTGTTCTCTGCTGACAACATTTCCTATATGTGTGAGATAAAGTCTTGTCATCCTTCACTCTAAGGAACATTCTGGCTGCACTGTTCTACAGTTTTGTTTGTACATATATTTATTTCTCTGAATTGTTTTAATCCTGGGTATTTCATCTTTTGTGTGGCTATTGTAAATGATCGTTTTCTTTGTTGCTTTTTTCCAGCAGTCTCTTCATTGTTTTACAGTAATATTATTTATTATTTTTGTGTTAATCTTATATTTTGACATATTGTCACACAAACTGTCTCATCTTTGTTTATTTCTACATTGAATATTATGTCTGTGAATAATGAGAAATTTACTTTTTGTTTGCCCAATTGTATTGTTATGTAATATTTCTCAATAATATTTCCAGCACAAAGGTGAATAAGAGTGGTGATAGGGGACATATTTGCCTGAGTCTTGTTTGCAAGGAGAATGCTATTAGTTTTTCCACAATTGAACTCAATGTTTGACGTAAACCAATGGCACATAACAACGATGAAAATGTCCACGACCAAATGTATATATTAATATGATACATATATTGGCATATATATATGAACATAAATTTCTACAAGGTTACAGAAAACTTTATTAAATAAAAATGTTGTTTCTAGTTTTATCCTTATTCAAGGCCAATACATATGTGAACTCTGGGTCTCTGTCTTTTAATGTACTGTCACAAAACAGATTTTAAGGATTAAAGAGCAATGTGGTCAAATCCAGGACTAAGGTGAACCTGATCCAAGCAACCAGTACTGCATGGAAAATCTCATATGCGTGGGAAATCTGTACAATGATTAAAGTAGACTGATACAGAGTTCATCCTTATGATTAGGTGTTGGGGGAATATTGAGGATATCATTGACTACCAGGATAGTGATAAATTTCTGTGTTGGAAGAAGTACCATAAGAATAATCCTTAGAAATTTGAATGTTGACAGTCAGATCAGAAACTGCTCAAGATTATGGAGGGGCCAGTCCCTGGAGAATGATATTTTTCTTTCTTATTAGAGGATAAACGAGGTGGATTGAAACTGTAACAATGTGATAAGACATGCCAAGTATGATGAAGATTTAGGATCAGGCAGTGTTTTATTCTGATGTACAGAGAAACACTATAATTAGGAGCAAATTCAATGACACATAACTACTTGGTTTGGATTGAAGAAATGTGATTTCCTTACCAGTTAAATGTTACCTAAAAAAATTAGTGCTAGAAAAAGTATGACAAATGAAGGTTTAAAAAATGAACTGAATCACTGTCCTATGATAACTCTCTTTATCTGAGAATAATCAGGATTTACAAAAGACAAGCACTAATGTTCATGTCTAAGGTTGTTGCTGAGTGTGAACAGTGAAGAGTAAGATAAAAAGGAAAGCTTGGACTTCCTCTGCAGCTGCTCCCTGCAGGCTTCCTTTACTACATGCAAGCTGAGCACCAGCTGCAGGTCCACCCCATTCCTGCTGGGGAGGTTTGTGTCTGGGCTCCCTGTGACTTCCACACACTGTGTCCCTTGTACAGTAATACATGGCTGTGTCCTCTGCTTTCCGGTCTGTCATTTTTAGAGTGATTGTGTTTGTTGGGTTGTCCCTGGAAATTGTAACTGTTCTTCAACCTGATGGAGAGTACCACTGAGTACTCCCACTTGGATTACTCCCTCCTGCCACTCACTCCAACCCCTTCCCTGGAGCTTGCCAAACTCAGTGCATGTGATAATCAGTGAAGGTAAATCCATAGGCTTTACAGGATAAGCTCAGAGAAGTCCCAGGCTGTGTCACATCTGCTCCAGACTCCACAAGCTGGATGTCACACAGGACACCTGAACAATGAGAACAGAGGCTAAGCTCAATCCAAACCACAGCACTTAGACCAGGCCTGATATAGGAGGGAAATTACCTTTGACAGTGATCAGAAGGGAAACACATATCAAAGCTGTCGACATGATGTGGATGAGTACAGACCAGGGATGCTCTGAAAGAACCTGCACACAGAGCATCAAGTGCCTTTCGTGATCAGAGGAGGAGGGACTGCATTTGCAAATTTTTTGTTCCAGTGGACATTTATGAGCCACCACCCATGGATTCCTGAGACCTGATGCTCAGAGTTACTCTGCTTGTTGCTCTATGGACCACATGAGAGCTGAAGGGCAGTGGCTGCTCCTCCCCAAACCTATGTATAGAGGGCAGGAAGCATAAGAAAGGAGGACAAATGTCAACAGAACACTCAAATAGGAAAAGGGGAGATAATCAGCGAAGGCAAATTCCCATGACTTTGAAGGACAAACTCAGAGAACTCCCAGGCTGTGCCTATCTCTATTGCTGACTAGTGAACAAGAGAGAGAATGTACCACTGCGGAAGTCCTTCTATGGTATCAGCGCATATCACCAGTTAAATCCAGTAAGTGGCTGAATAGAGGAAGTGAACAGCCAACTGTAGTCTATGCCTCAGTTAGCGCTGTAAACTACTGTCCAAATGTTTTGTGTTAATGAAAGGAAATCCACTGTGTATGAAACCATGTCTGTACTAGCTGGTCCATATATCATATTACCAGTATGCGATTTCTCCTATAATATTACATGAAAAGCTGACCTTCAGGGACCTCTTTATGATCCTTCCTGTACATTGCAAAAAGTGGTTGAAAATGTTCCCGATATTAAAAACGAACTTTTACTCAATCCTGCTGTCACCTGGCAACAATTTACCTAAAATGGTATAAACACTGGTGGCATCTTGCTGATGATGTGTCTGAGGTCATCACAAAAGGTGACATTATTTTTTGTGGATTCCATGGCCATACTCTGTAACATTGAACTTGATCATATTCTCAACACCACCAGCACACACACCTCAGTTACAATAAAAGCATGATTTAGTTACTGTTTCTATCCTTGTGTACATTCCCTTTTCTGTTCACAAGTCAACAAATGGAGCATCAAAGGAGATACTCCTGGGGGTTTCTGGGTGCTGATTATTAATATGATTCCTATCTGGACGGTGTTCTAGTTGGTACCAAATAGATTGTGGGGAGACCACTCAACTTCCAGTTTGTGTAATACTATTACAAAATGAAGTCCTAACTGACCTCTCCTGGAATCAGGATTGGGAGAGATTGTGTAGAGTGGTCAATCAGGGATGAAAACTCTGTGATCAGTTGTGCAGATCACACAGGTGTGCATATGTTGTGGCCTACACAGGAGCTTCTGTGGCTTGCCTATGTCAATTACCAGTGAGATCATTAAAAAAAATAAAACTGGAACAGAGATTTATCCAGCAGATGATTGCAGCCATAGAACTTTCATTCTCACTGTAAAGTCAATGGTGAAACACTAAGACCCTTTCTTTATTGAAGTCACGGGAGAACACATGGGATAAAATATTTCTGTTGCTAGCTGATGTTTCAGTTCTGATGCAGCGGTCCCATGTAAAACAGAGTGAAACACCACCCAGTCCTCAACCATCCTCACAATTGTTCTTAGATTTGGGCCCAACATTGCAACTGTGTGCCTATGTATCTTGTTTAAAGTCTTCCTGCTTGAGCAAGAAAAGTCCTGTAGCAAAATATGCAAACACTAATGTATACATATTATCATACACACAATAACATATATGCTAAATGTCAACACATGCACAGAAACTCACATATTTATATTTGTATTTTAACAGTTGCAGTAACATACATATGCATACTTTGAACAAATTAGCACATGCACGCACACTAGCATTATCAACCCTTCATACAGTACCCACTCAGAATAATAAATTCATATGCATTTACATAAAAAGATAAAAAAACACACCATAAAATATACTAGAATCAAAGCACTAAAAACAATGCGGACAAGACTGCAAGTTCTATCACATAGCATTACATATTAAAGAGTAGCACATATAATTAGCACAACCAAACACAGAGACATAAATTACATGCAGATCATATGCAGAGAGGTAGTTAAAGAATATGGAGGTCGGTGGCTGTGTTAGTCTGGGTACATTAGAGAAACAAATCCACAGAGACTCATATGTATAAGGAGAGTTTTATATAAAGTGTAAGTGCACATCAAGAAGACATCCCAACCCAATGATGCCCAAGCCCACAAGACCAACATTAGTCCATATACCTGACACCAATCCACAAAGTCCTCATGATGCCAACTGAATCAGTGAGCGTGTAAGCATCTCAGAGCTGGCAGGGGTCTGCATGTGGCTGCTGCAGCACTCCTCGGGGATGTCTTGCAGGAAGTGAGCCTTGCCAGTTGAAGCAGGGAACTGGCTAAGGCGCTGCACGCTGGTCCAACCATCAGAAAGCAAGAGACTCATGAACTGGAAAGGCGAGGTTCTCTGAGCCTTTTATCTCTCCGCCTTTCAATTAAGCTCACATGTGTTTATCAGCCAGGTTGGCACAACAATTGTTAACTCTCCCAGTGGCAGAGAAATTTTCTCTGCAGAAAATGTAATAGGTTTTGTTTATAAAAACAAAAACAAATTCCTCTTATGCTCCTATTCATTTTCTCCCCTGTGGGTCCCTGTTGTCTTTGGATCTTGGGTGATCCCTCAAGCCCAGCCCTCTCCTTCCATTGGGGTTTGTGTCTAGGCTCCGACTGCCTTTCCTTCTGTGTGTGTCTGACTCAGAAATATCTGATCATAACTATACCAGTCATAGAGCTAGCAGAGGGAATTTCAGTCCCTGGCATGTCTCTAGAGAAGGATATTCTGATCTGGAGTGATGTTTGGAGGTCCTGCCATCCACTGAACATGTAGGTAACCATTGGATGCCCTGAACCGAATAGGACTTGTATAGTCCGTGGGAAAGGGACACAGGACTGGAAGGGAGGTGAGTTCTGTGGATGCAAATTGAGATTCAGAATAAAAGGTGTCTGCCTTTCCCTTCCCACACCTGTATCAATATTTACAACTACTAAATGAAACAAAAATAAGACAAATTTGAATTCAGAGAAATGATTGACTCTTAAATGAGTCTGGTGAACAGGGACAAACAGGTGTTGTGAATTATTATAATGAATGAACTCAGAGAGGAAAACTCCTGATTGCATGAATGGAGACAGGGTGACTTGACTTTGGACAGGTCTACTGGTCATAAGCTCTTTTAGTGTTCTTTGTCTGAAAGTATATAACAATAATAATAAAGTTAGATCTGGCGCAGCAGAGGGACAGTTGTCCCAGGTAAGGAAGTATTACAGGAGCAGAACTGAATGCAAGGCATAATGTGATTGAGGAAGCAGATGAGATGAAGAGAATTCAACCTAAACATAGGAATTATCAAGGAATATGGGAAGTTTAGGGGATTTAAGGTGAAAAAAAACCCAGAAACTAAGTTCAAAATCATCATATCATTACAGGGAGGTTGGCTCATAGTGCTGACAGAAGTGAGGAGATCCACAATTTCCCTTAGGGTCAAGAATTTTCCTGAGAGGGACACGAATTCCCAGCCACAACAGGAAGCCAGTGGTGATGCTCCACCACTGGGTCTTGTGCTGTGTGGGTCCTGAGAGCTCCCTGCAGTCCAGCCCCTCCTGCTAGGGGACATTCGTGCCTGGGTTAACCTCTAGTTCCCCTCACTGTGCGTTTTTTGCAGTCAGACATGGCTGTGTCCTCGAATTTCAGGTTGTCCATTTGATATCGTATGTTCTTGCCGTTGTCTCTGGAGATGGTGGATTGGCCCTTCATTCTGTCTGGGATGTCCTACCAATACTATAAAGATACGAAACCCATGGCAGCCCCTTCTCTGGAGGTAGACATACCCAGTGCATATGACAGCTACAGATAGATATACCCAGTGCATATGACAGCTACAGATAGTGAATACGCCTCTCACTGAACACCTGCAAACAGACATCCTGGTTACCAAAACTGTAACACATATTCACTGGCTCTCACTCATGCCCACTTACCACACACTTGCTATCCATCAAATCATCTTTTAAAACTCCAAAAAGTAACGGTCAGCTGAATGGAGATTCCATGGTGACTTAATGTGTTAAGTTCTGAATGGGGACAACTGGAAATTCCAGTGCTGGGGCACCTCTGGAAGACTTTCAGAGTTGGGGCTGGGTGGTTCTCATCAGCAAGCGGGGAGGGGGGGGCTCTATTTGCATACCCTCTGCATATATATCCATAAGTGAAGTTGAATGACTTTTAAGAGGGTCATTTCAAGAGTATATAAGTATATTCTAGATATCTTGCAGATCCTGTGTGTGTGTGGTTCATTACACCGAGGCTGCTAAGCTCAAGGTCACTAGTCATTTTTTTTCAATCATTTTATTGGGGGAATCGTGCAATCCTTATCACAATCCATACATCCATCCATTGTGTCATGCACATTTGTACATTTGTTGCCATCATCATTCTCAAAGCATTTGTTTTCTACTAGAGCCCTTAATATCAGCTCCTCATTCCACCCCCTCCTTTCCCCCTCCCTCTCCCTCATGAACTCTTCATAATTCAAAATTATTTTGTCATATCTTACACTGTTCAACTTCTCCCTTCATCCACTTTTCTTTTGTCCATCCCCCAGGGAGGAGGTTATATGTAGATCCTTGTACTCAGTTACCCCTTTCTGCCCCACCTTCCCTCCAACATCCAGGTATCAACACTCTCACTACTGGTCCTGAAGGTGTCATCTGTCTTGGTTTCCCTGTGTTTCCAGTTCCTATTTGTACCAATGTACATCCTCTGGTCTATTCAGATTTGTAAGGTAGAATTGGGATCATAATAGTAGGGGGAGGAAACATTTAAGAACTAGAGGAAAGTTGTATGTTTCATTGTTTCTCCATTGCACCCTGACTGACTCATCTCCTCCCCACAATGCTTCAGTAAGGGGGTGTCCAATTGCCTAGAGATGGGCTTTGGGTCTCCATTCTTCACTCCCCCTCATTTATAATGATAAGATTTTTTTTTTTGTTCTTTGATGCCTGATACCTGATCCCTTCGAGACCTCGTGGTGACACAGGCTGCTGTGCTTCTTCCATGTCAGCTTTGTTGGTTCTGAGATGGATGGCCGTTTGTTTACCTTCAAGTCTTTAAGACCCTAGATGCTATATCTTCTGATAGCTTGGCACCATCAACTTTCTTCACCACATTTGCTTATGCACACAATTGTCTTAATTGATCGTGTCGGGAAGGTGACCATCATGAAATGCCAGTTTTATATACCAAAGTGTTTTTGCATTGAGAGAGCACTTCTACAAAAGACAGATTTTAAGGATTAAAGACCAACGTAGTCAAATCCAGGACTAAGGTGAATCTGATGCAAGCAATATTAAAGCTACAAAATGCTATGAAATAGCTATTCCTGAATATCTATGGAAGCAGAAAATCGCATCTGGGCTCACTCCTACACCTGCTCTAGGATCCTGGGCTTGTGCTGTTTATGCATGGTTTCCCCCTTCTGGTCTGAACACCCCTTGCATCTCAGTTCCTCCACCTGTTCTTCAGGGAGGTTTGTGTGAGGGCCCACACTGATGTTCCCTCACTGTGTCTCTTGCACAAAAATACACACCCATGTCCTCTTTGGTCACAGAGCTCAGTTGCATGGAGAACTGGTTCTCCGATGTGTCTGGGTTGATGACTAGATGATCATTTAGAGATGGTGCATAATCTCTGTTTTACTTTGTTCTGTAGTAAGTCCTTCCCAGCCACTCAAGACCTCTTGCAGGGTGCTGCCTGATCGAATCCTAAATAGCACTGATGCTGGAAACAGAGTCCCCGTGGTGGGGCAGGTGAGAATGAGGGTCTGTGAAGTCCTCACCATTTGAGGACCAGACTCCTGCAGCTGCACCTGGGACAGGCCACCTGAAGACATAGGAAATAAATATTAAACACACCATCTGTCAGTTAATCTGCTGTGAAGGATTCCATATCCCCTTGACACTGTCCCGATGGGAGACCTAGCACCATGAGAATAAAGAGGAAGGAATCCGACATTTCTGGAGAAAACTCACCCTGATTCAGCAGTTGCATGTGTCCCCTGAGGGCGAGGCAGCATTTAAACAGGAAATCACGTGAGGGATTTGCCTATGAGTGTCAATGGCTGGATAAGGGCTGGAGACTGTGAACAGCTCATGGGAACATAGGTCCTATCACTCCAAAAGCTATTTTCTCCAAGACTCGCACCTGTACATGTGGGACCAAGACAGTTAGCAGAGTGGACGTATTTGGATGCCTACACATAGGCTCAGCTTAGTGTCTTCCCAGATGGAAGTGTTCGCTGTCTTAAGATGGTCAGGGTCCAGGTTTATCTGTATTGTTTGATGTGAACATATCCAATTTTCTTTTTATTTCACTTTAAAAAAATAAATCATTTTATTGTTTTTTTTTACACTTTATTAGGGGCTCATACAACTCTTATCACAATCCATACATGTACATACTACAATTTTATAAAGCACATCCGTACATTCTTTGCCCTAATCATTTTCAAAGCATTTGCTCTCCACTTAAGCCCTTTGCATCAGGTCCTCTTTTTTTTCCCCTCCCTCCCTGCTCCCCCCTCCCTCACGACCCCTTGATACATCATAGATTGTTATTTTGTCATATCTTGCCCTATCCGGAGTCTCCCTTCCCCCCCTTCTCTGCCGTCCATCTCCCAGGGAGGAGGTCACATGTGGATCCTTGTAATCAGTTGCCCCTTTCCAACCCACTCACCCTCCACTTTCCCAACATCGCCCTTCACACCCCTGGTCCTGAAAGTATTGTCCAACCTGGATTCCCTGTGCCTCCAGCTCCCATATGCACCAGTGTACAACCTCTGCCGTATCCAGTCCTGCAAGGTAGAATTCAGATCATGGTAGTTGGGGGGAGGAAGTATCCAGGAGGGGGGGAAGCTGTGTTCTTCATCGGTACTACATCCCACCCTGACTGACCCATCTCCTCTCCTAAACCCCTCTATGAGAGGATCTCCAGTGGCTGCCAAATGGGCCTTGGGTCTCCACTCTGCACTTCCCCCTTCATTCAAAATGGTATATATATATATATATATATATATATATATATATATATATATATATATATATATATATATATATACACATATATATATATATATATATATATACACACATACACATATATACACATATATACACACATATATATATACATACACACATTCTTTTTTTTTGCATGATGCCTTATACCTGGTCCTTTTGGCACCTCGTGATCGCACAGGCTGGTGTGCTTCTTCCATGTGGGCTATATTGCTTCTGAGCTAGATGACCACTTGTTCACCTTCAAGCCGTTAAGGCGCCAGAAACTCTCTCTTTCAATAGCCGGGCACCATCAGCTTTTTTGCCACATTTACTTATGCACCCGTTTTTCTTCGGCGATCGTATCATGGAGGTGTGCAGCCAATGATATGATTTTTTGTTCTTTGATGTCTGATAACTGATCCCTTCGGGACCACCCGATCACACAGGCTGCTGTGTTCTTCCATGTGGGCTTTGTTGCTTCTGAGCTAGATGGCCGCTTGTTTATCTTCAAGCCATTAAGACCCCAGACATTATCTCTTTTGATAGCCGGGCACCATCAGCTTTCTTCACCACATTTACTTGTTCACCCGCTTTGGCTTCAGCAGTTGTGTCGGGAGGGTGAGCATCATAGAGTGCCAATTTAATAAAAGAAAGTATTCATGCATTGCCTGAGTGCTTGAGTAGAAGCCCAAAGTCCTTCTGCCGCCTTAATACTAAACCTATAAATATAGACACAGAGATCTATTTCCCCATCCTCATATATATATTTGCATGTACATGTCTTTGTCTAGACCTCCATAAATGCCCCTTGACTCCTAGCTCTTTCCGCCATCTCCCTTGACTTTCCTCCTGCCCTACTACCATGCTCCGTCACCACCTGGGCTACAGCTATCCCTCTTCTCTATGCAACCTTACCTTGCTCATTCCCCCAGGTCTGCCACTCCCCCCTGACTATCATTTTTGGGTACCGTATTGTTCCCTTGTCCCTGTGTTTGTTAACACCACTTCCTTACCCCCCTATGTCCCCCTACCCCAAGTCCCCCCGAAACTGTCAGTCCCATTGTTTTTCCTCCATATAGTTCATCCAGCTGGTCGTATTCTGGCAGACCTGTGGAGGCACTAAAACATGCACGAAACCAAGAGAGGAAAGCAAAGCAAAAGTATACAACCAGACAACTAAACAACAAAAACAAACCACTGACAGAGAACAAAACAAAACACTTCACGAAAGAAAAGCTTGTAGTTAGTTCAAGGATGTTTGTTGGCCCTTAGGAGTGTTTTTCAGTCTTGTCTGTTGGGGCACCACGCCCTAGCCCCAAATTCCACTTTCAGGATTCCCTGGGGGCCTTGCCACTCCATTCCCTTGCTGTTCCGCTACACTCCCCCAGTGCTTTGCCTTGATGTGGTGGGATCAGTTCAGGTGTGATTCTCACACTGTGTCTCCGGTGCTGTCCCCTATATCGCCCTTAGTCACTGATTGGCATCATGTCTCATAGTGGGGCCAGCCCTGTTGTTCTCTCTGTGGACTGGCTGCTCTATTCAGGAACATCATCCTCACGGCCTGGTGGGCCAGGCTGTGTTCCACTCTCTCCTCCTGCCCCTTCATCTGCTTCCATGTGCCCTGATCAGATATGTCCACCTGCCCGAGCTGCAGAATCAATGTCATCCTTTGAAACAAATTCTTTTTTGGGGAGGGGCAGGAATCCACTTAATTTTTGGTGCTGGGGCCAGCCTCCCAGACCTCTCCACTGGTTCCCTACTCCACGCCAGAATGTTGAATTCACACCTTGTGGCACTGGGTTGAAGTCTGGTCCCACTTTCCCTGTGGAGATACAAACAATACCCTCTCCTTGAGTGGGTTAGTGTCCCATGCCCCCGCTCCCCTTTTCTTACTTATATTCATCCTTTTATTTTCCTTTCCCCTCCTCCTCCCCCATTGTCTACCATGCGCATCCCTGGTTTTGATCTGGTCTGTGCCATAGTACACAGTCTTCACCCCAAGAATGTTTGTATACAGTAGCTTTTTCCCCTATGCCACTTTTGCATTTTTTTTAATACTTACCTCAGCGGGCTCATGTTGTACTTGTTCTTTTGTGTCTGACTTATTTCGCTTAGCATGATTTCCTCGAGTTCTTCACATGCCGGTATGTGCCTCATACATTCCTCACTGCTTTTTAGTGATGCGTAGTACTCCATTGTATGTATATACCGCAGTTTTTTAATCCAATCGTCAGGTGATGGAAATTTGGGTTGCTTCCAGCTCCTTGCAATTGTGAACTGTGCCTCAATGAACATTGGAGTACAGATGTCTGGCCTTGGTTTGTTTCTTGCCTCTACTGGGTATAAGCCCAGTAGGGGGATTGCTGGGTCATATGGTAATTCTATTTCCATCTGCTTTAAGTACCACCAGATTGATTTCCATAGTGGCTGTACATACTTACAGGCCCACCAGCAGTGGATGAGAGTTCCTGTCTCTCCACAGCCCCTCCAACACTTGTTGCTTTCTGATTTTTTTTTAGTTGGGCTACTTTGAGGGTGGCAGGTGATACATCATTGTTGTTTTAATTTTCATTTCTCTTATGGCTAAAGATCGGGAACATTTTCTCATATGTTGGTTGGTCATTCAGATTTCTACCCCTGTGAAATTTCTGTTCAATCCTTTGCCCACCTTTCAGGTGGACTATTGGTTTTTTTCTTTTTGGAAGCTTGCAGAATATGGTAGAATTTAGTAATAAGGCCTTTGTCTGATGTGTCATTGCTAAAGATGTTTTCCCAGTCTGTGGACTCTCTTATTTCTCTCTTGGTGAATTCTTTGGATGTACACAAGTGTTTTATCTTCAGTATATCCCATTTGTCAATTTGTTCCTCCTCTGTGTTTTTGTCCTTCCCTATTTCTGATAGCCTGTGTATTCCCTGTGCCAATGTTCTCAAGTTGGTCCCAATTCCCTCATTGATGGCCCTAATAGTTTGGGGTTTAACTTCAAGGTCTGTGATCCACCTTGAGTTTATTCTTGTGCATGAGTGAGATAAGGGTCTTGCTTCATTTTTCTGCATGTTGATACCCATTTTTTCCAGCACCACTTGTTAAAGAGGGCATCTGTTTTCCCATTTGATATTTTTTGGGCCTTTATCAAAGATCAGTTGTCTGTATACTGATACTTTTATTTCTGGGTTTTCAGTTCTTTTCCATTGGTCTGAGTATCTGTCATTGTACCAATACCATGCAGTTTTGAGAACTGTGGCTGCATAGGAGAACATATCCAATTTTCATTCACATTTCTTCTTTCATTGTGAGATCTGAGAGCTATTCACACACCAGGACTCCTCTCCACTGAGGACAAATCATTGAATCAAGCAAGCAAATCAACAAGCAAGCAAATAATATTTGCTCCCAAACCAAACTCAATGTCATCGAGTCTTTTCTTAATCTCAGAGACCCTGTATGGTTAATAGAACTGTTCTGTAGGATTTTTGGTAGAGTGTCACATTTTATAAATAGTCTCTGGGTCAGATAACCTCCTATTCCTGACAAGGACTAACTAGTTATTTTAAATCCATGAACTTTCATTCAATAACCAGACACTTAACTCAAAGTGTCACTCATGTATGCATACCTCTTTCCTATGGGTCTATATTACATGGGACTGTGCTGTCATGTTGAGGATTAAGAAGACCATGAATTTAACCATTGGTTAGGACTTTCAATCACATTATATGCATGTGAATGCTAGACTGTGTTGAAGGAGGACTGGAGTAGTGCTTCATGGACCTTGATAGTGTGGGTGAAGAATATTGAAGATACCATGGAGTGTCATAAAAATAAACTGATCTGTCTTAAATGGAAGCACAGCCAGAAAATTTCTTAGGAGTAAGAGTGGTGGTACTTTCACCTCACACACTGTGGCCATGCTATGAGGAGAGAGCAGTACCTGGAAAAAGACTCCATGCTCAGTAAAGTTGACGGTCAGTGAAAAAGAGGAAGCTCCGCGGTGGCATGGATTGATACAACAGGGGCAGCCATGAGATCAAGCATAACCAGGGTGATGATGGTGCAATATCAGCCCATGCTCTGTTCTGTTGGACACAGGGTTGGTATAAATTGTAACAAACCCAAAGGTAACTCAATAAACAAAAATATGTCAAATCACACAACGGAACTCCTCACAGGCTCTTGTAGAATAACAGTTCTCAGAGTCTGAGAGGCAGGGGCAGATAAATATGTAATGTCACGTTGAATAAATACACAGCAAGAGGAAGTGGGTCCCAAGTTACCAATCCAGGTAAGCCAGGGGGGCTGTACAAAAATGAAATGGGGCCCTAATAAAATGTAAAAAAAGAAAAGAGGAGAAAAAAAATGATTAGGGCAAAGAATGTACAGATGTGCTTTATACAATTGATGCATGTATGTGTATGGACTGTGATAAGAGTTTTATGAGTCCCTAATAAATTGTTAAAAACAAAAGAAAAAAAATGAAATGGGGAAGCTTTACTTGGAATAAGCAAGGAGTGAGCCAGAAGAATCCCAAAGGCAAGCTGCTTAAGGGAAAAACAGTGAGGAGGGTGGTTTATAGTTGTAGGTATGTACACAACGAAGGAAATGTAGGGGATAGTGGGTATATACCAATTTCACAGCAACATTCCTGAGTATGCATCAGGGTGGGGTTGTGACTTTTAAAAAGAGATGGATTTTTCATAATTTCTCCTTCTAAGTGTCTTCTGATTTGATGTGGAGATGTCTTTCTGTTCCATGTTGACCTGAACTTGGGACTCTCTTTTCTCTGCATGTTTGCCAAGTATATTTAGATATAACTGATATTAGGTTGGTGGAATGGTATACTTTTCCAGAAATAAATGTGTCAACAGAGTATCAGGAAGGAAAATACAGAATAATTATCGGCACTATATGACATATATATATATATATTTCATCATCGTGTGTCAATATGCCATATCCCAGGGGAGGTCCCATGGGCAAGTGTGAAATTTAGAGTGTTGCACAAGGTTAAGCAGGTTGGGCAGTGGTTTCACACAGAATGTCCAATGACTTCATTGTTCTTATTTTGGAATCTGATTCTTCTTGACTAATTTATTGGTAGTAAATAGATACTTTTCAACAAAGATTAGCTACTAGATTAATAAAAATAAAGTTTCCTTAAGATGGCAACTCTATTTCCATGTATTGTTGCTTTTATATTCCTCTTGCTCTGTCCCTTCCTCCATCCTTCCCTCACGCCCTTGTTTCTTTCCTTCCTTTCTGGATGTAGCAGTAATTGATAAACAGCCTTGAGAAAAATGTGCGTACTATCTCATCTTCCCTCATTCCTGTCAAATAGCAAAAGGGTTTCTGTTAAAAATTAAAGAGTTTATTTTGGTAACCAAACAATCCAAGGATTGGCAGTAGTACCTCTCAGGATTCACAATGAAGAGCAGAGAGATAAATGGCTCCATGAGCCTCGCCTTTCGAGTTCTTGGGTATCTTGCTCTCTGATGGTTGGACCAAGGTGCAGCTGCCTTACCAGTTCCCTGCTTCAGCTGTCAAGGTTCACTGCTTGAAAGACATCCCTGAGGAGAAGCCCCATGTACTTACCCTGATGCACCCCTGGGTGCTGAAGCAGCTATGTGGAGACCCCTGCCAGTACTGTGATGCCTACACTCTTCTCTGATTCGGATTTCCTCCTGCAGTCAGCGTCATTGCGTGTGTTTTGTGAGATGGAGGAGGACTTTGTAGGTAGGTGTTCGACATATGGGCTAATGTTGGACTTGTGGGCTTGGACAGCACTGGGTTGGGAAGCTTTCTTAATGTACACTTACTTGCCTTTTATATAAAACTCTCTTATACGTATGGATTTCTGTGAATTTGTTTCTCTAATTTACCCAGACTTACACAGTATGTTTCCTATATGTCTATGAGGTCAGTAAATTGTGTTATCAAGATTTATTATCCAATTGATCTTTTGAGTTGTTGTGTAAAACTCAGAGGGGCATATTTAGCTCTAATACTGTAAAATTATGTTTTTCTGTCTTCAAGTCTATAAGAGTTTGATTAATATATTTTGAGGGTCTGCCATTGAGTGCATATATATATATATTTTTTTCATCTTGCTCTTTTGTTCCTTTTGTCATATAATGCCCTCATTTGTTTTCCGTGAAGGATTCGGCCTTGAAGTCTATTTTATTATTAATTTTTATTGCTAGTACTCCTTTTTAAAATTGTTACTTGTTAATATTGCTTTTTTATTGCCATTTTCTTGATATATTTTCTTCTATCTTTCATTTTTAGATTATATTTGTCTTTATGTCTCAAATGTGTTTCTTGTAAGCATAGAATTATGGGTCAAGTTTCCTTATCCATTGTGCTTGTCTCTGCCACTTTAGAGGTGCATTGAATCCATTTACCTTCCATGTCATTATTGATGTGTCTGCATTTATTGCTGTCATTATGCCTTGCGTTATCTTTCTTGTTTTATCCGCCATTTGTGGAATTATTGATATTTTCCCTGAATTTTTCTGCTCTCAGTTCATTTTACATGTTTTCTCTTAATTTTTGTTATTATTTGTAATTCTTTATACTCTGCACTTGTTGTTCTTTTGGATTAGCTTTTTTTCATTCTTTCCATTGTCCTTGAAAATCTTAATAATTATTTGCTTCCAAACAATAATATTGGCATAGAAAACGTTTTTGAGGTCATTCTAAGGGATGTTTATTGAATAATACACATTCGTGAGTATTCGTTAGAATGAAAAGCTTCAAGATACATTAGAGTGTGTGGAGAAAATTTCCAGTCAACATGAGAATACATTTTTGCATTAACTATTATAATTTTGACTACAGATGCCACTAGTTAGTATCCTGGAATGTAAACTGAGATCTCATTAATACTTACTACTCTGAAGTCTGCCTTTGGATAGATGCTGAAAGACAGACAAAGCCCCTTCCAATGAAGAGAAGGCAGGTTCCAATGCAGGAAGTTTCTCAAGAGTCACTGCACGGTGTCCCTAGAGAGATGCTGACAAGGTGGGGAAACCACAGCTTCTGACCACAGCTGCTCAGAGGAAAGCATCACTGACTTCATTCCCTGGCATCTGCTGAAAACAGGGCCTAAAGAACATTCTGAGAAAGTAGTTTGCAATTTCCTCCTCTTGTGAAACATTTACTATCTTTTGGGATCAAACTTGTCCATCCAATGAGTTCTCCCTTCATTTTGACTCCAATGAATGATCTTACTAATTACTCCGCCCACCAGACAAGTCATTCCAGTTCACCTGTTCCTGGTGTCAGGGGTCTCTCTATGCCTGGAACACTGTTTCTGCATCCAGGAAGACAATGTGTAGCAAGCATCACTAAGGACATGTCACAAAGTTATCCCCAGAAATCACAACTATTTTCTGAGACATAGAAATCATTAGTCATTCACTGCCAAGAGTGCTCAGAGAGCAATTCAGAAAGAATCGCTGAACCTGGGCAGTAGGAGGTCACTGAGCTCAGTACATTTAAATCATGCATTGAATGCGTGAATCCAGATTCATGCTGCATTTCATTGTCAACAGGTTTTGAGTAGTGCATAGGGTGAGAATTGCCATGATAACCTGTTTTCAAGAAGGAAAATGGGTTCAACAGGATGACAATGAACTATTATAGTCACTTTACTATTTTTACTACAACCAGAGAATACTAGTTCCTCCTTTCAAGCTGGCAGTGAGGAGAAAATTTAGAGTAAGACAAAGAAAAACTGTCCATGGAGATGCTGACAGCTGAGAGAGGAGCCCCTCATTCCAACAGGAATTCCTCCCTGTCATTCATTTATGCCTGCTTAGGGCTGAGCGCCTGTGCTCAGCGGGTCCTGCTGACCAGTGTCTTCCCTGCAGGGGAGGTTTGTGTCTGGGCTCACACTGACTTCCCCTCGCTGTGACTCTTGCACAGTAATACATGCTTGTGTCTTCAGCAGTCACGGAGCTCAGCTGCAGGTAGAACGGATTCTTCGATGTGTCTCTGGTGATGGAGAGTCAGCTTTGTTATGACGGGTTAAAATATGCATTACCATTAAAGCATATGTGTCCCAACCACTGCAGCCCCTTCTGTGAGGTCTGGCGGATCCAGCTCCAGCAGTAACCACTACTTGTGATGGAGAAACCAGAGACAGAGCAGGTGAGGGACAGTTTCTGGGAGGGCTTCACCAGTTCTCGACCAGGCTCCTGAAGTTGCACCTGGGACAGGACACCTGCAAACAAAAAAGGATGGTTCTTGTCATTCACTTCAAGTCACAGCCATCCCTATAGATACAAGTCAGATATCTGAAACTCCCACCTTGGGGAACTGTCACCAGGCACAGGAGAACACATATCAATAGCATCTTTAGACCACAGCTCTACTTTTCCAAAAGACCTACTGCCCTGTCTAAAGACAACTGATAGTTTTCCCAGCCCAAGGGTGAAATTTACCGTAGTGCCTGAAGAATGATTTGCATGTGACGGAGTCTAGTCCTTATAATCAGTAAGTGATAGAGAACAAACAACCCTCTACCTTCTGAGCCCATTCTAGGGGAACTCTTTGTTCGAACTCATATTCCTGTTAGTCTGTAATGAGAGAGCACTTGACCTAAGTGGTGTGTATTAAAGATGAAAGGAAAACCAGTTATTTATGAGCTCCATGTTCCCTCCCTCCAGCCCCTCAACATCTCTGCCCTGCCTTGGACTCCTGTATGTCCTGTGTCCCAGAGAGTGGACAGAATATCATTTGTTGAAAGCATCAGATGGACACCAGGGTATTGTCATCACATACAGTCTCCATAAATCTTTTCTTTCCACTCCAACACTTCCTTATCAATCTCCTCAGTCTTCAAGGGTTTTCTTTGGGCCCCTGCCATCGCCAACTCCAGCACTCCTACAAACAACGCGTCTCAGGTTTTGATAACTAAGGCCAATCCTAATGTAAGTAAAGAGATTCAAGTGTCAGAAGGACACAGCGAGGAGGTTTCCAACTGGAGAATGTTGGCTCCAGAATAGAATAGAATATTTTCAACTCTATAACTTCTAATTGATGCAAGACTGTAAGATGAGAGTCCCTTGGTTTGCCAGAGGAGATGCAAAATTCGGGCAAAACCAGTCAGGAGATCAAGTAGAAAGATACAGCAGAGCAGTGAGTGGAAAATCAAAGCTAACGGGGGCAGAATAAAAATGACAATGTTGCAGGTTTGGAACAAAAAGACATCTACTTGAGACCCAGCAGGCACCCTGAATTAAAATACTTTCTATCCAGGCAACTAATCCTCCAAATTTCGGGGATGACCATAGACACTATTTAAAATGTCCCTTTCCCAAAATGTGAGTATTTCCAACCAAAGTCAACCTCTACATTTGTTCCCTGGACACAGCCCCCTGATAACTGTTCGGGTATGTGATCTTTGAGGTTATTCCCTAGACTCAGGAAAATAGCTCATCTTACTGACTATGGAATCAGTGGGACTGTCTCTAAACATGCAGCTTACCAAGCCATTCCCCATTCAGATTCCTTCCTCATTCCTCTCCATCATAACAAATATTATTTTTCCCAGATTAGGATTGGCCACACTTATTTTCTGGCCATTTATAATATTTTTAGATATCTGTATAAATATATATATCAATGGTGTGACGATCTGAGTCCAAGCTTGTGGTCACCTGGAACTCTCTGGCCCAGAATTTGCAGATGGGAATCAGCCATTGCTTTGCAAAAAAGAATCATACATTTCACCAAAATCCAGGAATTCAAGCACAGGACATTATCTTTGATCATTTGGAGATCATTGAGTTAGTTTACTTTTCAAATGCAAACTGATATGGCATCACTTTGTCGTCATTTCAGCAAACTCCCATCTCACAGCATCTGTACTTCTTGGCTCAACAGTTTTAAGTTCCATCCTGTGATGAAGCTGCACATTAGTCCAAGTCACCTTCCTGTCTGACTGTGACTGCCATGGTCATCTCAGTTCATTTCATGACAGTGGTTAGTATGGGAGTGCTTCAGTGTCACCTGATGACTGTCTGCACATAACTGTATATATCTGTCTGCACATAACTTTCCTGTCGGCTCTACTAGACATATCCCGAATGAGCTCATGAGTACTCCCTGAACTATCCAGGAATATTTTGGACTCTGAACCCAGATGTACTGGGCTTGTTTTCCAACCAAACATGGGGTTGGATTTGGTCAGTCATTTACTCAGATGCACTAAGTACCTCAATATTCTGGAATGTCAAAATGATCTAAAATATGATCAAAGGAATATACAATCAAATTTAAACTGGCTGTGTTCAGTTAATTGGTAAATAATAAAGTTTTGAAGCTAAAAATTCTAATTTTGTTTCTGTTTTTCTGACTGTGTCTAAGAGATGGCATGGAGGAGAAGATCCCATTCCATATCTTATCTAGTGCCCAATTGAAAAGCTCAACAGATGAATGGAGCCTTTTCTTCCAAGATGACTTTGTCTTAAGTCTGGCCAGCTGGCCTGGTTGTAAGCTAGGAATGCATACAGGGCTGAGGACCAGGACCTTGTTCTAGCACCTGGATCTCCTTTGGCCTAAGCTTCCTCTCAACATGGTGCTTGCGTGTCTCCTGGAAGTCATGAGTTAAATAAAATGAAAGTTACATTAAAATTTATTTTCACTTCTTTTTAAATTAAAGATATGAAATGAAATTATTTAAATTAACATGGTCTCTAAGAGTTGACACATTATAAATACTTTGGGTAATTATATACACTCAGCCCCACAAGGGAAAGTGTTGAGTTTTACTCAGGAATAAGCACCTCTCCTTGCTTCAAGCACAGGAGCACACTATTCCAAGGGCCCCAAATGTGTCCTCTGAAACCAATCACTTCTTCTGCCCTGATTCCCAGTCAGTGGCTTAGGATGGAAGCAGGATTTAGGCCACCAGTTTTTTAGACCCACCTGCCAGCTCTGATGAGCAATTATGGCTTGAGGATACCATTATGCTCTTTCTGGTCTACCCTGGACTGAGCAAAATTCAGGGAAACCATCCTATATCCTCTCCTCCTAATATCAGTTACTGGGCACAGGGTTGCATCAGAGCTGACAGGTCCTTCAGCTTTGCCTCGTTCCCTCTGCATGATGTGCCTCCATGTGTGGCTTTTAGTGTTTGATACAAACCCACACATCTAGAGAGATCCTCAAGGGAAATGGTGAGCTAGAGAGGAAGCCCCGCACACAGACAGGAAGCCAGCTTTTAATTCCTCTCTGGTCTGCTGAACTGAGCCCTGGGCCTGAGGGTTGTCAGCAATCATTGTAGTTCAGTATCCCACTGTAGGGAGATTTATGTATAAACGTTTAATGATTCCCTTTACTGTGTCTCTGTTTTGGTGATACAGGTTATGTCCTTACCTTTGAGCCTGACGATTTGAATATGGAGAATGTTCTTGTCCTCTCTGGGGACTGCCAGTCAGCCACCCACTGAGCTTATGTAGGATGTGTACCAACATTAGTACTAGTAATTGAGACCCACTGCAGGCCCTTCCCTGGAGCTGGCTGATGCAATCCATGTCATAACTGCTGCTGGTAAATGCAGAGACAGGACAAGAGAGACAGGAGAGTCTCAGACATTGTTTAGTCGGCCTTGGGTCTCCCCCAGACTCTACCAGCTGCCCTTTACCCTGGACATCTGGAAACACAAAGACATCCTATTTCTAGGAAACTATCACACATATCCACTCTTTGTCTAGTTCATCATCTTTTCTTCCTTTTTTATAATTGCCACCAGGTAACCTTAGGTCAGCAAACTCCACTGGGACTTGTGCATAATCATACCTGCTCAGTGAATGGGGAGACCTGGGCAGCCCATGGCTGTGCACTCTCGTTCCTAGAGTTTAAGGGTTAGGCTAGGCTGCTCTTCATCAGCAGACTAATGCGCTGTTTGGGAGATGCTTTCATTATAAAGATAGCTGAGGGGAAGGTGTGAGTGTCCTGGGGCATATAGCTGCTAATTATAGTGTTTGGAAAAATATGACAGCCGATTGTACGAGTTTACTCCACTGATTAATCCACAAAGACACCAAGAGGAACAGAGGGAACAATATTTCCCCCATAACACAGCTCCTGTCATCCATAAGATAATTGCCTAAGTGTATAAGCGATTGACACCAAAACAGGATGTTATAATCACATGTGGAAAACTGCTGTAATTTGGCGGATAAATGTGTGTGTGTGTGTGGGGTGGGGGTGGGGGGTGGACGAGGATGAGGGAAAAAAAGAAAAAGAAGTTCTATCCTGGTAAGGGTCAGAAATTTCTCCTGGGCACATAATTCCCCTGAGGGAGAGACATGGATACTTTTAAGGTCCCAAACCAGACTTTGGTTCACGATGCTCCCTTAGAAATGATGCAAACTCGGAAGATTAGATTAATCACCACTCCCTTTAGCAAAGCCCCATCACAAAACTAACAATCATTAAATATAATAACCCTGAATGCACCTGATAGTGCTGGAAAGGCAAGTGGGGTTTGGGGGATTTTTTATTGTTTGTTTCTGGAGAGTGCAAAGCTACGCAAAAGAAGCAACGAAAGAACTTCAACTCTGATACCCACGAATTGAACCTCTAATAACATTCCCTCCTCTGAATTTGGCTTTACCATTTGAAATCCTTGGGTCATACTCTGAAGCCCGAGGCTTTGGGTTAGCAGTCATCTGCACCTCCCATACCAGGATATCCCAGCTTTAAGTCCAATGGAATATTTCCATTCCTTTAATAACAGCAAAGTAAGTTATACTATTAAATTGAGCTGAGCTAACCCTAGACTGCTGCTGCATTGTAAGAGTTATTTGGTCTTTCCCTTTTCCTGCTAAATGCCAACATTTCCCCATCCAAGGTGGAGCTTCCATTGAAGCACTATATTCATTTTATATTTTTGAGGTAGAAATGTCATAGAGTGATAAACATTAGAGTCATGTAACAACATTGTCTGGGGCATCATATGAAATGATTACCTAATCTGAGAACAGGTCTCAGACTCCGTTGTTTATGCTGATAGTGGTCCTATGCAATATTTGTCCTTTTGAGATGAACTGCTTTAATTCAGCATAGCGTCTCAGGGGTGTTGTTTATGATGAGTTGGGCTGCTAATTACAAAGTCAGCAGTTTGAACCACCAGTGGTTCATTGGGAAGAAGATGAGGCTTTCCACTTCCACTGAGATTTGCAACCTAACACACCTACAGGGCCAGTGCTACTCTGTCCCCTTGTGTCTTTGAGAGGAAATGACTCAATGGCAGTGATGATTTTTGGATGTGCTTTTGGAAGGACACTACATTCTGGGTAAAATAAGGCATGTATAATTTTACTATACTAAATGGAGAGAACACATCAATTTATTGCATTTTTGAATAAATAGACAAAATGTTGGTAGAGACACTGTTACCATCTCAACTTTGTAGGTGTGAAACTACAAATGAAATTCTTAAAATTTCAGCTGTGTATCCCCCAGAGACTCACCTCATGCTCTTTGTCCATGTTCTTTGAGCTTTTAGGGGAAAAAAACTAAGATTTTGAGGTAAGCTACTTCAGTGCTATAGGGTGAAATTTGTAAGATTTTCATATGAAACTATCAGAGGACAACTCTTCTTACCTAAAAGAATAGGTGAGCACAATGTCCCAGTGGGGAATAAATCCTCAATTCTTCTATCCACCCATATTCCCATCATTGCATGTTTCCATTTTCTTAAAAATTCATAATATGTTACATGTTCTATTTCCTTAGTTTAAAAAAAGTCTTTGAAGATTAACGATTTGTAACAAAATTTACTCATCATGAGCTTCTGAGTTAACTTTTATGTCTTTAATTTAACTGACCCAACAGATAGATTATACAGCCCCCCGTTAGCCTTAATTATTGGTACTTTTACCCACACTTGTGCCTCTGGTCTTGGGTCACAAGCCAGGTTTGTGATAAGACAGACTTTAAACTACTTTGTCGTTATGTTTCTTGCTTCTGCTCTCATATGTTTATTTCTCATTAAATAAAACTTTTAAATAACAGTCTTATACTTACTTAAAAATGACTTCATTGTTCATGCTTAGATCTTTGGATATTTTTAGTTGTATGTCTGTGTGTGGCGGGTGGGGGACATGATCTGATACACGGATTCATTTTTCTTCACGTGGAAATCTAATTCTTTTTATTATTATTAGGGGCTCATACAACTCCCACCGCAATCCATACATATACATATATCAATTGTATAAAGCACATCTGTACATTCATTGCCTTCATCCTTTTCGATGCATTTGCTCTCCACCTAAGCCCCCTGCATCAGGTCCTCGCTTTTCCCCTCCCTCCCCGCTCCCCCCTTCCTCATGAGTCCTTGATAATCTACAAATTATTATTTTGTCATATTCTTGCCCTATCCGGCATCTCCCTTTACCCCCTTTTCTGTTGTCCGTCCCCCAGGGAGGAGGTCACATGTAGATCCTTGTAATTGGTTCCCCCTTTCCAACCCACTCACCCTCTACTCTCCTAGTATCACCCCTCACACCCTTGGTCCTGAAGGTATCATCCACCCTGTACCTCCAGCTCCTATATGCACCAGTGTACAACCTCTGCTCTATCCAGACTTGCAAGGTAGAATTTGGATCATGCTAGTGGAGGGTCGGGGGAAGGAGTAAGCATTTAGGAACTGGAGGAAAGCTGTATTCTTCATCGGTGCTACGTTGCACCCTGACTGACTCATCTTCTCACCTAGACCCCTCTGTGAGGGGTTCTCCAGTGGCTGAAAAATGGGCCTTGGATTTCCACTCTGCACCGCCCTCTTCATTCACTATGGTAAGGTTTTTTTTGTTTGTTTTTTTATGATACCTTATTCCTGATCCCTTTGACATTCCATGGTCGCATAGGCTGGTGTCCTTCTTCCATGTGGGCTTTGTTTCTTCCGATCCAGATGGCACCTGTCCACCCCCAAGCCTCCAAGAGCCCAGACACCATCCCCCCTGATAGTCGGGCACCATCAGCCCTCCTCACCACACCTGCTTATGCACCCATTTGTCCTCGGCGATCGTGTCATGGAGGTGTGCAGCCAATGATATGATTTTCTGTTCTGTGATGCCTGATAACTGATCCCTTAGGAACCACGTGATCACACAGGCTGGTGTGTTCTTTCATGTGGGCTCCACTGCCCCTGAACCGGATGGCCGCCTGTCCATCCCCAAGCCTTCAAGACCCCAGACGCCAAACCCCCTCCACAGCCCGGCCCCATCAGCCCTCCTCACCACACCTACTTGTTCACGTGCTTTGGCTTCAGCAGTTGTGTCGGGAGGGCGAGCATCACAGAACGCCAATCCAATAAAAGAAAACATTCATGCATTGAGGGAGTGCTTGAGTAGAGGCTCAAGGTCCCTCTGCCACCCCAATACTAAATCTATAAAAATAGACACATAGATCTATTTCACCATCCTCATATATATATTTGCATGTACACATCTTTGTCTAGACCTCTATAAATGCCCTTTGCCTCCCAGCTCCCTTCTCCACCTCCCTTGACTCTCCTCCTGCCACACTACCATGCTCCATCCCACCAGGGCCACCGCTACACCTCTTCTTCACGTTACCTCACCCTTGATCACTCCCTAACAGGCCTGCCACTCCCCCCTCACCATCAATTTGGATCTCATGTTGTTCCCCCATCCCTGGAGCAGTCAACACCACCTCCCCGCCCCGTACCTTCCCCCAATCCCAAGTCCCTCCAGAAAGGCTGGTCCCGCCGTCCCCCCTCCAGACAGACTTATCTTTATGATGCACCTCCTGCGATCCTGCAGCGTTGAATTTCCCTCTAAGCAACTCTCCTCGGCTGGATTCTGCGGAGTCCTCCTGGTATGTGTCACTCCGTCGCCATCTTCCCGGAAGTCCCGGAAATCTAATTCTTACAGAATCATTTATTTAATGGTTATTTCACATAAGAGGATTTAATACTCTTATATTAAATAAGTTTACCTCAGTTGTATAAGCATATAATTTTTACTTTAAAATTTACTCCATTGGTCTATATGGAGTTCCTCTGTGAAGGATTACACTCTATTCTGCTCACCAAATGACAGGTGATTCACACTTACCCAGAGGTGCCTGAGAGTAAAGTCTAGTGATTCACTTCCCAAAGATGCCTGGAAAGTAAGAGAAGGGACTGCATTTGTCTAAATGGTGAGATTCTGTTTTGCAGGAAACTGTGGAGGACAGTGGAATCCCCAATTACATTCATTGGTATATAGTATTTATTATGTATTTATTGCACATTGTTTTCCTGATTGATAGCCATACAGCTAAACTGAATAAGGAATGGTATATGTATTGAATGTTAAACATTAAATAATTTAACACTTTGTGAATGTAAAAAAACTATATTATTATTTTAGGTAATTACTTGACTAAACAGCATTAATCTAAACTTTCTGCACCTCACTGCATCAGAGATGCTGTTGGGTGCTTTTGTGTCAGCTTTAATCATCATGGTTCTGTGTACATCAGAAAAAATACATACACTGCCACATCTTGGACCGTCCCCACTTGTTCCTAGAGAACAATTTTGTAGCCACTCTCTGTGTATCTAATTAACTATTTTCATCTATTTTGCTGACACTCTGTCAAACAGGATGTCCTTCTCTAGGAACTGGATTCCCTGATCACAGGATCAAAATATGTGAGAAGTCCCTTTATTCTCAATTCTGTACAGCATTCTGAGATATTAGTCTGCAAATTCTCCCTCTTGTGACAAATTTGCTATTTTTTTTATCAAAGTTTCCTTCCATTGAATGTTTGCTTTTTTATGACTCCAAAGAGTAACTCCAACCACAAAGGTCATTCCAGTTCCCCTGTTCCCTATGTTAGAGATCTCTCTCTGCCTGAAACACTTGTGTCTGCATAAACTGAGACCATGAGTAGCAAGCATCACTAATGAGTTGTCACAAGTTCAGCCCCAGATGTCACCACATTAATTATCTCAGACATAGAAAATCAATTAGTCACTACTCACATTGCAGAGGGAGCAAAGCAGTCAGACATCTGACCCTTCAGCAAGTTCTGATTAACAGATAGAATGATAATAACCATGACAATCTATATGCTAAGAAGGAAAATTGATCATATGGAATGCCAATGAAGGGTCAGGGTCACTTTTAATATTTGGACTGCAAACAGAGAATGCTAGTTTGTCCTATCAAGCTTGCAGTGAGGAGAAATTTAGAGAAAAACAGTCCAGGGGATGCTGAGAGCTAAGAGAGGAAGCCTTAATTCTAACACGTAATCCTCCCTGTCATTCACCTGTGCCTGTCTATGGCTTTGTGTCTGTGCTCAGTGGGTCCTGTGCGCCCCCTGCTGCCCGTGTCTCCCCTTCAGTGGAGGTTTGTGTCTGAGCTTACACTGACATCCCCTCACTGTGCTCCTTGCACAGTAATTCATGGCTGTGTCCTGAGTTTTGATGGAGTTCAGCTGCAGGAAGAACTGATTCCTAATAGTGTGTCTCTGGTGATGGAGAGTTGGCTTTGGAAGGATGCGTTATAACTTGTACTACCCTCATAGCATATTACTCACATCCGCTGCAGTCCCTTTTCTGAGGTCTGGCAGATCCAGTTCCAGCAGGAAATACTGGTGATGGAGAAAACTGAGACAGTGCAGGTGAGGGACTGCTTTTGGGAGGGCTTCACCAGTCCTGGTCTCGACTGCTGAGGCTGCACTCCTGTAAATAAAGATAATTGGTCTCTGTCAATTACTTGCAGTTACAACCATCCCTATAGACCCAGGTCAGATATCTGAATCTCCCACCTTAGGGAACTGTCACCTGGCACAGGACAACAGAGCAATATCATCTTTAGGCCACAGCTCTGCTTTGCCAAGAGACCTAGAGTTCTGAAGAGAACTGACAACCTTCAGTGCCCAAGAGTGAAATTTTAACCTAGTGCCTTGAGAATGATTTGCATGTGTGAGTTTTAAAAGTTTGGCATTGAATAAGGAAGACCCAAAAAATCTATCCATTTGAATTGTGGTCCTGAAGAGGAAAGTTGAAAGTACTGGGGACTGTATAACTTGGAGTGAAGTGAAGGGGTATGGAAAGAAGAAGGCCTTCAAGGAACTGGACTGACAGTGTCTACAACAATGGGCTGAAGCATGGGAACAATTGTTAAGAAAGTGCAGGACCGTGCTGTGTTTTGTTCTGTTGTGTACAGTTCGCTATGGGGTTGTAACCAACTGGATGGCAGGTAACAACAACAAATGGGTGATGGCTGTGGTTGAGTCATTTGAATGACAGAAAGCATGCTGGCTGGGAAGTAGGTTGAATATAACGCAGATACGTGTGTAAGCAGAATGGTCACAAATGTGATACCGTGTCTGTAAACATTTGTTTAGGATCTGATCCTGTGATTGCAGAAAGGTAATGAGTCAAGAGGTAGTACAGTGGAGAGGTCTGACTAGAAGATCTTCCAGGCCTGTTAGTAGCAGAGAATCTGATGGCAGGGATTCTGGCACCTGAGCTACCCAATGTAGATAGCAGGTAAGGGCTGAGAAATCTGCTATCCACTGCCTGTGAGGTAGGTCACACAGCAGTAGAGAGGTTGCTAGTGCAGAGACCGAATGCAGAAATGCTGTACCAACCTGGAGTTAGACCAGTGAGCAGCAGAGAGACCCCACTGGTAGAAAACTGTCCAATGCTCTGATCAAGAATTGTATCAACAGGGAATATTTCTGTTCCAAGTTTATCTGCTTCGAAAGCTCCCCTGGTTAGCAAACTACATACAATTTGTATCTTGTTACTTTCAAATTATTATTTTTCTTTTAAAAAATACCTTTTTTGGGGGCTCTTACATCTCTTATCACAATCCATATGTTCCTCAAATGTGTCAAGCACATTTACACAAATGCCACCATGATCATTTTCAAAGGATTCTCTTACCACTTGAGCCCCTGATTTCAAATTAATTTTCATCCCAATGTATAACCCGTTTCCAGCCTCCAATTAACTACATACCTGTGAGTGTGGTGTGAGTCTGTACAGCTAGTGGATGGGGTTGTCAAACCCAGCTGAGCAGGGAGTGAAGTACAGGGAACTGTTGAGTTTAGAAATAGTGAAGGAGTTGGAGAACAGTAGTGGTATATCTGACCTCCAGCTTATAGTAATCACCTTTATGCTGATTGCAAATTTATTCCATTATGAATTACTCAAATAATTAAACTATATCATAAATGCATATGTCCCCACAGGTTATTACAAATTCCTTAAATGTTTTTGAGTTTTTATTCCTAAATAAATTAGCAATAACTTGATGGCACTACTTTACGATTTAAAAATACAAACCTTAAAATTTACAACCCAGTTTTTTATTTATATTGATCCCATTTCATGTGTTACCTAGACATGTGTTACCACCCTACCAAATTGAACATCAGAGATAATGACCAAGACTTCCTGTTTTATCGCTATGACTATATAATGAGAAATGTAAAGTATAATGAGAATTGTGTATGTGCGTGTATATATATACATATATGTTGAAAAAATATATGAAAATCTGTGAAATCAACATTTAAATGATCCCAGACAATAAAATTTCAAAACTAGTTGATATTACACAGCAGAAAGATTGTATATATATTTGAAAGTGAGTGACTAACCTCATGAACCCGTGTGGAGTGATGGATTGCTTTTATATGGCCTTTCTGTCCTCTGCTTTGTCCTTCCCAATAAAAGAATGGGTAAGGCTATGCAAATAGGGTGTATGAAATTAGAACAAGTGGGGGGAGGACGAACACACACACACACACACACACACACACACACACACACCTTTTACTCTTTTACGGAAAGTAACACACATGCTTGCATTTTGTACGGATAGGATCTAAGCATGGCGGCCTCCAGCAAGTCTGTGAAGGGCGGGGCCGGAAGTGCGTGTATTTGGGCCTTTTGCGGCCGCCGTAGTCACGCGCTGCGTTCCCGTCGCGCCGGGAGCTGTGGCGGGAGTTTGACAAGGGTCCTGCGCACCAGCGGGGCAGTGGAGCCTTTGGGAAGTAAGTGTAAGTTGTCAGGACGACGGTGAGAGGAGAACAAGTGCGTTTCTGTCTCTGAAACAGGGCGAGTGACTCGCAGACGTGTGGCGTCAGGACCCGGGCTTCTGAGGGCGAGGCGGAGCAGAGAAGCTCGGTGGGCAGCTGGCGGGAGCTATGTTTTCTGGGGTCCGACTTGGAGAGCGCCCACGCACAATCGCTAGGCTGTCCTGCCCGTCAGGGCCAGAGGGCTTTGCACCTCTCCCTGAACGACAGAATTCACTGGGTGGACAACCGTTTATAATTGTATTAGAGCTTCTTAAATTCTGAGCGCTCCAATTTGCAAAAAGTGGTGGCCTCCTTGGTTACAGATTGGGCTGCTGACTGCAAGGTCAGCAGTTCAGAAATACAAGACACATCTGGACAGAAAAGCAGGGTTTCTACTCTTGTCAAGAGTTACACTCTCGGGAACCCACCCGGGGCAGGTCCAACTGCTCCTAAAGGGTCGTTATAATCGGAATCCACTTGATGGCAGTCAGTGGGGTTTTAGGTTTGGGTTGCTGGTGACAGTGATAACTCAGTGTCCATTTGCTGGGTCCTCACTTTGATTAAGCCGCCATTAAATTCTCTCTGATCATTAACCAAGGATATAGATCATCTCCCCCTCCGGGAGAATGCATGAGAAAGTACATTGCCTGCACTCCTCTGCAGCCGCCCTCTCCTAGCGCCTCCCTCGGTGTATGCCTGATGGAGGTCACCTTACTGAGGACAGAACAAGGGACATTGTCGAGTCTTGCTTGACTGGCTTTGTATAAAGGTCCTGGAGCAGTCTTGTAAGTTCTTCTATTGAATAAGGTACATGTCCTAGTCATGGTCCCTTTCCTGCTTCTGAAGTCCCACCTGTACCTGTGATGTATTGATCTGCCACCAGTCATGATCTGTGACATGCCTTTTGTTCTTTGCCCTGTTATCCAGGGTCCAGGCTGTGAATCCTCAGGTGTTATTTTGACCTCCTGCTAGTGGTCTCCCTTATCCATCCGGTGTGTGTGTGTCTTTTGTTTTCTTTTAAAGTTCAGTAAATTTTCTCCTTAAATTATATTTGACATAGGGGTAACTTTTGTACCCTAACACACAATTTGGATCCTAAATGACTCAAGATACAGTTCAACTTTGGGACAGCATCTTGACAGCCATACCTGCAGCTAAAGTGCGGCCCTTGCAGCCCCTTGGCTTCTGTCCTGAATGGGCAAGTGTTACAAAGGTCTTTTAGTTCTGCAGATAAGTGCCCACTCTGTCCCTTAGCCTCACAGACCTCTGTGTACGTTGGCAGATCTGGTTCCCCAGATAAATACTCAGATGTATACTACTTCATGTATTAACCTCCTGCCCAGAGGCACTCAGCTCTCTTGTTCCGTGCCTTGGGAATTGCACTGCTCTGTCTCAGTCTCTTGGTTCTGCTGCCAACATGTCTGTGTTGCTGCTTCTCCCCATCACTTCCTCTTTTGTGTCACAGCTCTCTGTCTTCTACATTGAAGAGTTTCAATGCAAGAATCTGAGATCCAAAAGCCCCTACTCCTGGCTCTCTGGCTCTCTCTCATTTTTTTTTGATGGTAGTGAGATCCCAATTTCTGTCTGAGAAATGCCTCAGTTAAACCTAACAGACGTCCAATGTGACTCATTTCCAGGTTGGGTTTTCAGGCAGTTTATTTGCATAGCCCCAAGTCTCAAGGGTACCAATCTATTGTTTGGCAATTTTCACAATTCTCTTAAACCAAAAAAACCAAACTCACTGCCATCAAGTTAACAGTGACTCATAGCGAGCCTGTATGACAGGGTACAAGTGCCCCATGTGGGTTTCCAAGACTGCACTCTTTAGTGGACTAGAAAGCCATGTCACTCGTGAAAGAAGAAATCCCCAACTTACTTTCTAGGAGAAATTGGTGGTTTCCAACTGCTGACCTTGCTGTTAGAAGCCCAACAGTACCCACTATGCCACCAGATCTCCTTTTCCTCATTCACATTGTCAGATGACACACCCACCTAAACATTTGGAAGGAGTTAAGGGGCCATCGCAAGGAAGACGTAGAGGCAACTCATTGCATTGGGTTACTGCAAATAATGCTACAATAAAATGTTACTTGTCTTGGAGTTCAAAAGTGCACTCATTATGGGGGGACGTATACTTCTACATATATATATACACATATATATGAATTTCAAAGTGTAATAGGTGATATATGTGTTTAATATGGAGCTGTGGTTTTTGACAAGTGTTAAGTGTTGGACTGCAACCCATTAGCTGCCTGTAGTGGCTCTATAGTCTCGGAAACACTATAGAACCGTTCTTCTGTGTCCTATCGTTGCTTATATGTGTAACTCTACTTGATGGTGAGTTTTAAAGTGTTTCTAAAGTGATTGTACAATTTACAGCTCTAGAAAAACAGCATTCAGTTTTAAATAGTTCTTTATATAGCCCATTTCAATCATCATAAAGGTTCATTGATTTGTCATTCTCCTTGAGAGTCACACAGTAAGGAATTGATATTTCATGTGCTTTGAGGTAGCGGTCCAGGTTTATTGTTTCTTATTTTTGACATGTGTATTTGATTACGCAATCTCTTTATTATAAAGTCATCTTTTATACATAGGTCTGAAAATTATGAGTTTTAGCTTTTATTGCTCATGGTATTAAGATGTTTTCTGTCACTCAATTAGGAGACCGTTAACAGTATTGGGGACTGTGTTAAGAAGACGGACAGGAACACTTACAGCATCTGGACCTAAACTACTCACATTGTATCCTCCCATCAGCCTGCAGATTTTCACCAACCAGCAGCTTAGAGGAAGAAGGAAGAAGTGCCTGGTTTGGGTATTATTATTTCTGGGATGTCCTCCTGAGAGGCTGAAATTCGTGAGCATCATTGGAGCTGATACAGATAAGACAAACATAGAACATCCCAGTTCCTGGCAGTATTACAAGGACCAAAGAAAATGACCAAGACTCAGGTAATTCTGATGCATTTTTTCCTTTTCGGTATTACCTACTAGAAGTGTAGACGCCTGTGTAGTACTGATTCAGTTGACTGCAAAGTGGAAATTTGAAGTAGTAGAAGTTAGAGATGAACTTTGACTCTGACTTCAACATAGGATGGAGAAGATTAGGAATATGTTGATCACAGGAATAACACTAAACTACTGACATTGAACATAATACATCACTAAGGATTCTTTGGATGATATTAGCTTTCAATTGATATTTCATTATTTTATGGCCAACCCATGAGAATCATTCAAATTTAACACTATGCTAAGTTTTTAAGGAGAAATAAGATCACTTCTTTAGGAGAGTCCATTATTCCATGGGTTTTTTTGTCTGAGTGAGTTTCCGTAATGTTTCTTTCTGAAGGTGGTGTTGAATAATATCCCAAACTGCAGCATTCTCATTAATGCCTCTGAAATGGGCCTTGTAGGAATACTAATTTTAAAATGGTTGATGGCTTCTCACTTCCTCTAATTAGAGATGTAGGAGAGCGAACCAACCATCAGCATCAACCCTGATTCATGTGAGGCAGAACTTAAACGTAAATCTTCCCTCCAATGGTTTTCCAGTTCTGACAGCAGTTATCTTTACACAGTTCTCTCCTTCGCAGATCATTATTTTTTGCAGTGGCCACATAGAAATTACAGGCCAGAATCACAGGCACAAGTTTTATTAAGTAGCAAAATGTAACTTGCTAACAGAATCAATAAGATAGACATTGGGATTCATGTTAAGGAAACATGTAGGCAGATTTGCTCTTCTTCAGAGCAGGCCTGTTCTCTGTGTCCCTCTCAGACATTGTGCCTTCTGAATAAAGGCTCATTTCTTGGTTCCATCTTTATCAGTTTATCTGTATCAGCTCGTTATTGAGATTGTCCTATTGATCTTGTCGGCCTGTTCCTCGATCTTGGCTGGAAAGCTCTTTGTGGCTCTGTCACTGTGTCCCATGTGCCCTGGTCATTATCTTCATTGGTATAGATCTTGATCCATGAATATTACAGTTCATTTTGCAGGACCAGCAGTAGACCTTCCCTGTGAGGTAGAGCTTCAGGATGCTCCATGATTTGCCCTGCTGTATCTCACAAAACTAAATAGCCATCAAGTAAATAAATCCCTCTTCAAGATGTGGAAGCTGGTGAGTCCCAAATCCATAGGTCAGGTATCACTCTGGAGCCGTGGTTCTCAACCTTCCTAATGCCGCAACCTTTTAATACAGTTTCTCACGTTGTGACCCCAAATCATAAAATTATTTTCGTTATTACTTCCTAAGTATAATTTTGCTACAGTTATGAATCATAATGTAAGCAGGATGTGTTTTCATTGTTACAAATTGACCGTAATTAAAGCATAGTGATTAATCACAAAACAATATGTAATTATATGTTGTGAAATATTTCTTTCTAATGAGAAAAAATGAAATTTTGTTTTGAAGCATGTGTAGCATGGGTAATAGTCTTCACACCCGGTACTCATATGTGGGTGTATCTGCATGTGAGTGGACTTGCCTGAATAACGATAGAGGAGTGGTATCTTGGTTCCTAAGACCATTGCAAATATGTGGGTTCCAATGGTCTTTGGCGACCCCTGTGAAAGTGTCATTCGACCCCCCCAAAGGGGTTGAGAGCCATAGATTGAGAACCGCTGTTCTGGAAACTTCTCATTGATGTGTTTGCGAAGGCTGATGAACCAGATCACCAGGACAACAGTACACTGCCTCACAAGGTGAAGTTGTTGAATCTGGTCCGATAATAGGTTGCAGGGGCTGAGGAACCCAAATGGGAAGGTCACACAACAAGCTGTTGACTCATGGAGTGGAGGAAGCTCTCAAGTAAGTTCACACAGGCGGCTCGCAGTTGTCATTCAAAGAAATGGCTCATGAATTTCTGGAAGCTGCAAATCCCTAATCCATGGGTTCCTTCTGAACTGTGTGGCTGCAGGGGCTAACAAACCCAAATCAACAGCTCAGATGACAGGCTAATGCCTCACTGTCTCCTCTCAAACCCTGCCTGCAGGCAGTTCTCTCTCTCCCTCTTAATAAGATGGCTTCTTGGGCCAACCTAGCACCTTCCCTGCCTAGGCAAGATTAGGAAGGCTCCAGAGATTCACCCAACAGAACTAGGAGGGGCCCCTTGGGGAGCATGTGGTGAAAGATGGCAAGTTCAAGAGGACCTTGTAATTAAAGTTAAGGTAATTCGGTCCAAAGGTGGCTGAGGAGAATTTGTCCTAAGGTTGTCAAGAGGAGCTTGTCCTAAGGTGGCCTTTAAGAGCTTAGAAAGTTGTTCTGCACTCAGGAAGGGAGATTATTTCTATGAACATTCTGATCTTGGTTCTGAGTTATGGCTTCTTGTTCCTGATCCCGAGTTGTACCTTGTTCATTAATAGACCACTTTGATCTATTGAGTGTTGTGTGACCACAGCAACAGATTATCAAACCCATAAGTGAGACAGAGTGGTGTGGAAGGACTGACTTTTTTTAGTGTTGACAAAAAATGTTGGAGAGGTGAGGTATGTTTGACCTCCGCCATCTGCCCTGTTCCTGATACTTATTGCCACTGAAGGTACCGAGCCTCTTATAATGGTGATGCCGGTAGAAACCCTAATTCCATTTAATAACAAGCAGGTGTTTATCTACTTTGTGTGATTATAAAGCTGAGCTATTGCTAGAACATTCAGATAATGTCACTGGAGCTCAAAATTCTAATGTTATGAGTGGGTGCATTATTTTCGGACACTGGGGTCCCCAACACTCCAAAAGTGATCCTCAGGAGTGACATTGCAATTGTGGGAAATATTAAAAGACAGAGAGCAGACAGCCGGACACAGGGGCTCTCTTCCCATGTCAGGCCTGAGAGAGTGAATATATTTTCCAATGGGTATATATAATGGAGCTTACAGACCTTTCCATAAGGCGTTCGTGTCATGCAGTTAGCATGTACATAGTTAATGGGTCATATCTTAAGCGGGTAAGATTATAAACAAGCAAGATGCTGAGTTACCATCTTGACCTAGTGTTAGTTGACTTCAAACCGGCCCTGTGCCCTCTCCAGGGATTTCCTGCATTTATGTTGGGCTGGCTCTAGAGCCTGATTGTTCAGACCTACAGATAACTTTCAGGCATAATTAAGTAGCCAGGCACAGAAATGATTCATCTACTATGGGAGCTTCTTTACATCTGCTCCTTAATGTACAGCTAGCTATTGTTGGGGGCACATTATTTGACCTGGAGAATGTATATTTGAAAACATTTATTTCTCAGAACACTGGAGATCTTTCTAAAAATAGGCCTAGTTTTCTGGGCCGATGGTCGTGAATGTAGAAATAAGGTAAGTATATTGTCTACCACGTCCTCAGTTAATGACACATTATGGAATGAGCTACCACAATAGTTTTTATTACTGTTTTGCTTTCTTTACTGTGAGATATATTTTTAAAATCTTCAAATGTAAAATACTCCATTAAATAAACTCCCCTTACTACAGGAACCACTGACATTCAACGATGTGGCTGTGAAGTTCACCCGGGAGGAATGGCAGCTCCTGAACCCTGCTCAGAAAACCCTATATAAGGATGTGATGTTGGAGAACTATCACAACCTGGTTTCCATTGGTGAGAAGAAGTCTCAAGTCATTGACGTCGTCACTGGCTTTTCCTGTCTTATGTGTTAAAAACTTTGCGGTGTTTGTGGTATTCTCAAAGAGGTCGATTCTCATTGCATTGTCTCATCCTAGGTTAGTGGGTTAGGTCTTCTACCCTTGAGAGAACACTATTTACTTTGTTCCTTTGAACGTTATTTTCCTAGAAATACAAAAGTGCATGCTTTGCAAACTTTACGTTAATGTTGGTGTGTAGGATTCTGTAATTTCTCATAACAGGTTATCTACTTGTCACCCCAGAAGCTTTCTCTCAATTGGAACAAGAGAACTGTGTTTGGTATTAGAAGCAAACTATAGTGGAATTTTCTCAGATGCGTTGTCAAAATACCTTAAGGGGAATTGGCTGGGGTAGTTGATTGAACAGGGAGAAGGCCTCCTATCTATGATAGGGGTCCGAAAGTGCTACTTTGAATGTGAGAGTTCACTTGTCCAAGATGTTGAGAGAAGTACACCTGTAGCTCTAATGAGATTAGATTTCCATTTTCTTGTTTTATACTGTTGTATGTTTGCTTCCATAATTTTCTTTAACATTCTGAAATTTTCCCTTCTTTTATGTTTCCACTTTACTATGAAAATCTTTCTTGCATACCTCTCGAAACAGAGAACTCTGAATTTGTAACTGTCCTCTGAATACAGCACATTCCTCCCCTACTGAGTCAGAATGGATTGCCATTTGCAGTATGCAGCACCATCTTGGATCTTGAGCTCCCACCATAAACGGGTCTCCTTTGTGCTTCCTTAGCTTCCCCCCTTGGAGTTTCTTTAAAGGTTTTGGTGTCCATTTTCTCATTTGTTGCCCTGTTCCTTTAAACTTTTCTTCATGCAGATGATATCAGTTCTTTTTTTGTTTTCTTAGAGAGATGGTCAAATTGCCTTCTCTGCTGGAATTCTTTAACAGACATGTTTCTCCATATTTTATTCCTCTTGTTAAAACACATTTATGACTTCTGTTATTTTTAGGTATTTAAAATCGTCTTCCTAGCAAGAAAATTGTTATCAGCTTAGAACATACTTTAGCACCGTACCTTCAATATTTTTGTACCTGTAAGATTTTTATTTTAAGTTGTCTATACCTCTAGTAATTTTCTAAGTGGAAAGGGCATTTTTAACATCGTGTATTCTTGCTCTTTTCATTACGCACATGTCTGCTGTAGATCCCTTAGTATACAGTGTGCCTTCCTTAGGCCCACTACTTCTTAACAGGTCCAATACACGACAGATGACCGTTGCTGCTTGTAAAGAACATTTTTGCAAGATATTCCAATAGATTTTATTAGTTATTCAAACAATGCATAGTATATTCAATATTGCTCTCTTCTCTGTCTTTTGAGTAGCCTTTTGGTTTCCATATGGAAGTTGGCTTTCATGTCATCCCACATCCCATCTGGTTTCTGTCATTAGTCTTCAGTCAGTCTTTTATTCCCCAAGTTTATTCTTTACATAGTCTCTAAACTTTGTGCTCTAGCTACTTTGGATAGCTTCTACTTGGATTTGAGCAATTTATGATCTGTTCCATAGTTAACCCATGGGCGTGTTTTGACTAATAAAGCGTCTCCACCATTTTTTTCTTTAGATGTGGTTGATTTGATTTTCATTTGTTCCATTCCGAAAGATCCATATGTGTAGTTTCCATTTCTGGTGTTTAATAAGGAATTTGCTATGAATTCATCAGTAGTCTCAAAATTTTATCAGTAAACTTGCGCGTCATCTCTATTACTAAGATCACATTTTCCAACTACTGATACTTTCCCCAAATTTTACATTCATCAGTGTACATGATTGTATGGTTGATCAATGTCAGGCTGAAAAATTCATGTAAATTGTGCAGTATATTTTTTAAAATATTTTATTGGGAGCTCTTATAGATATCATAACTTCCAGTAGTTCAATTACATGGAGCAGTACTGTACAATTGCTACCACAGTACATTTTCTTCTTAAATTCCTTGATGTCAGCTCTCCTTTAACCCCTCTCCCCTCAATTTCTTTATTGTGGAAAACAGAACCTGGATGAAAGTGTGATCAGCCTTATCTCTACACTCCTGACCATAGGGCTTGGGAGACCAGTACTAGTGTTGGAAGAAAACTTCCACAAGCTCCAAAGCTTGAACTGCTAATGCACAATCTTCAGATAGAGTTTTCCCCAGAACTGTCCTCCAGTAAGATGTTAGTGTACAGCTGCTACAGGCGCCTGACTTCTTGCTACTCAGCTGAAAGATGCCTAGCTTTAAAAGCAATCAGGTTCCCTTTGTTGCTGTCACTCAAGGAATCAACTATCCCTTTGTCTCTTTAATGCCCCCTGGATTGGTCCTAAGGGACAGTTGTGTAATTGAAGGGCAGATATAAATAGGCTTTGTATTCTTTCACCAGTTTATGTAAACTCAGGGCATGCAGCTCCCATCCCCACTCACCGCCCCCCCACCCCACCCCCGCCTACACACACACAGGCAGACACCTACCTACCTAACAAGGTAGGCGGGATCTTTACCCTGGGGATCCCTGAAATAATTGGATGAGCAACTTAAGACCAGTGCTGAGGGTAGCTGGAGTAGAGTAACTGTCTCCTGAGCAGGGAGAACAATACCAACATGTCTGCTTTCGTAGTTAAAGCTGCTGGCAGATAGTAATTAGTCATATGCTTGTATGAAGTATCATTAAGGTAGCACTATAATGAGAGGGTATTGTGGGGATGATTTTTAATTGAGAGAATGTGACTGGGACTCTTCTCCAACTTACAAATCTGAATGCTTCTGCGTTTGCTTTAATTGGTGCACAAAACTAAATAACACTTGTACTAAATGGTCTTGCTTGCAGGCATATGAATATTAGCCTACCACTGACAAAATTATACATCAGGGAAGATATTGCAGTGTTCTTTTGGATAATGAATGTGATGCCAATCTTCTTGAATTTGTCAATCTCAGCCTTATAAACAACTTGATTATCTAGTTAAGAAGAGCTAGTACCAGTCTATTAAAGTTGAATAATACATACACTATCAATTTTTTACCATTCCGTTTTGTCTTGACAACTTGCAAATTTTTCATTATAATATTGCATGTATGCCATTTTCCAATTATTAGAGGATATTTGCAGCTATTTTTTCTCATTTTCAGTTATGCCATGTCAAGCACTGAAGGTCCCCAAAGCTCTTCCTCCATCCACATCATTACTGTTGACTGTACTTTGAGGATTCAGTATTTCCTCAGTGTTATTTCATTGCCATCAAACCTGAGGGGTCCATGTTTGATCACCAGGTCTTCCTCGCCGTCCCTATTTCTGGAGATTCCACTAAGACCTGTGCACCATGGATGGCCCTGCTTGTCTTTGAAACACTGGGTGGCAGTGCTTCTGGCATCACAGCAACCTGCACGCCACCACAGGACAGCACTGTAAGATGAGTGCTGTGAGCTAGAATACAGGCTCCATAAACATAAAGAATGTGTTTCTGTTCCATAATCCTTTTCATATATACCTGTAAAAATGGTTTTCTCCCAAGTAGAATATTCAGCATGTTTCACATTCCCAATTTTGTCTAGTACTTAATTGTTTTTCAGTTAGATTGATGCAATGAAAAATCTAACCTCTACCAACTGGAATTAGCAAGTCTTATCAGTCCTGTGGTCTATTGGTCTCATGTCTTCCTTCTGTTATGTTTGTTGTATGTATTCATGTACCTCTTTAAACAAATATCAAATCTGTGTCCATTTATCACTTTCATATCCAACCTGATTTCTATAATAACTATTTTTATCATTTGGATTGTTTACATGTTTGTATTTCGTTCAATGGGCAATAAACATTAAGCATAGTGTTTTATTTATATTCATATAAGAGGGTTGTCACTAAAGATCTACTTTGTATCAATGCGTATTTTAAGGGCTGTATTGTAAACCAATATGTTGAAAATAGTCAATGTTCTGTTCTGTTCTTTTATAGGAATCCAGGAAGATGATGATCATTTGCTTGAGCACTTACAATGTGAAAGATGCATGGACAGAATAGAACAATGCTATAAATTTAATACCTATTCTCAGCATAAAAATAATTTTCCTCCAAAGGAAGCTTACGAGATGTTTGAATTACATGAAAAAATTGTAAAATCAGATTTAATCATTCTAGAATTAAATCAGAACAGAAGCAACAAAATACAGAAGTCAGTTGTGCTCAGTGAAGATGAGAAAACTTTTCTCCACATTGAACAAGAGCAATTTTGTACTGAAAGAAAATTCCCTGAGTGTGAACCACCCAGGCTCATGAAGTCACAATGCATTCAGCATCAGGAGTCTGATGAACTTGAGAAACCACACGCAGGCGATAAATGTGGGACAACCTCCATCGAGGGCTCTGAATGCAGTCAGCGTGGGCAAAAACTCAAGAAAGTGTTCACACTCAATGAGCATTATCAAAAAAGTCACAAAGGACAAAAGCTATATAAATGTTTGCAATGTGGGAAAACTTTCCACAGTGTGTCATACCTCAAGGGACATCAGGAATCTCATGTGGCAGGCATGTCCTATGTATGCAGTGAATATGGGAAAGGCTTCACCAAGAAGAGTGATCTCACTGCTCATCAGCAAACTTATACTGGAGAGAAACCCCATGTATGTTGTGAATGTGGCAAAGGCTTTAACCAGAAGAGTTCTCTCACTTTTCATCGGCGAACTCATACTGGAGAGAAACCCCACATATGTGGTGAATGTGGAAAAGCTTTTATCAGGAAGTGTATGCTTACTGTTCATCAGCAAACTCATACTGGAGAGAAATCCCATGTATGTGGTCAATGTGGAAAAGCCTTTCTCAGGAAGGATGGTCTCACGGGTCATCAGCGAATTCATACTGGACAGAAACCCCATGTATGTGATGAATGTGGCAAAGGCTTTATCCATAAGGCTTCTCTCACTGTTCATCAGCGAAATCATACTGGAGTGAAACCCCATGTATGTGGTGAATGTGGAAAAGCCTTTATCAGGAAGACTTTTATCACTGTTCATCAGCGAACTCATACTGGAGAGAAACCCCATGTATGTGGTGAATGTGGAAAAGCTTTTATCAGAAAGGGTAAACTTACTGAGCATCAGCGAGCTCATACTGGAGAGAAATCCTTTGTATGTGGTCAATGTGGAAAAACCTTTCTCAGGAAGGATGGTCTCACTCTTCATCAGCGAACTCATACTGGAGAGAAACCCCATGTATGTGGTGAATGTGGAAAAGGCTTTATCCAGAAGACTGCTCTCACTGTTCATCAGCGAACTCATACTGGAGAGAAACCCCATGTATGTGGTGAATGTGGAAAAGCCTTTACCTTGAAGTGTACTCTCACTATTCATCAGCGAACTCATACTGGAGAGAAACCCCATGTATGTGGTGAATGTGGAAAAGCTTTTATCAGAAAGAGTAAACTTACTGAGCATCAGCGAGCTCATACTGGAGAGAAACCCCATGTATGTGGTGAATGTGGAAAAGGCTTTAACCGGAAGAGTTCTCTCACTTTTCATCGGCGAACTCATACTGGAGAGAAACCCCACATATGTGGTGAATGTGGAAAAGCTTTTATCAGGAAGTGTATGCTTACTGTTCATCAGCAAACTCATACTGGAGAGAAATCCCATGTATGTGGTCAATGTGGAAAAGCCTTTCTCAGGAAGGATGGTCTCACGGGTCATCAGCGAATTCATACTGGACAGAAACCCCATGTATGTGGTGAATGTGGCAAAGGCTTTTTCCATAAGGCTTCTCTCACTGTTCATCAGCGAAATCATACTGGAGTGAAACCCCATGTATGTGGTGAATGTGGAAAAGCCTTTATCAGGAAGACTTTTCTCACTGTTCATCAGCGAACTCATACTGGAGAGAAACCCCATGTATGTGGTGAATGTGGAAAAGCTTTTATCAGAAAGGGTAAACTTACTGAGCATCAGCGAGCTCATACTGGAGAGAAATCCTTTGTATGTGGTCAATGTGGAAAAACCTTTCTCAGGAAGGATGGTCTCACTCTTCATCAGCGAACTCATACTGGAGAGAAACCCCATGTATGTGCTGAATGTGGAAAAGGCTTTATCCAGAAGACTGCTCTCACTGTTCATCAGCGAACTCATACTGGAGAGAAACCCCATGTATGTGGTGAATGTGGAAAAGCCTTTACCTTGAAGTGTACTCTCACTATTCATCAGCGAACTCATACTGGAGAGAAACCCCATGTATGTGGTGAATGTGGAAAAGCTTTTATCAGAAAGAGTAAACTTACTGAGCATCAGCGAGCTCATACTGGAGAGAAACCCCATGTATGTGGTGAATGTGGAAAAGGCTTTATCCAGAAGCCTTCTCTCACTGTTCATCAGCGAACTCATACTGGACAGAAACCACATAAATGTAGTGAATGTGGCAAAAGCTTCATTCGTAAAGGAAATCTCAAAACTCATCTACAAATTCACAGGAGAAAAACCCTATGTATGTGGTGAGTGTGGCAAAGGGTTTATCCAGAAGACTTCTATCACTGTTCATCGGTGAACTCATACTGGTGAGAAATCCCATGTATGTAGTCAATATGGAAAAGCCTTTCTCAGAAGAATGCACACACTGTTTATCGGCGAACTCATACTGGAGAGAAACCCCATATAAGTAGTGAATGTGGCAAAAACTTCATTCATGAAGGAAATTTGAAAACTCATCTATAAATTCACAGGAGAAAAACCCTATGTAGGTGTTGATTGTGGTAAAGCTTTCAGCCAGACGCAATGCCTTACAGCACATCAGAGATTTCACAAGGAAAGAAGCCCTTTGCTTGAATCAAATGGAACATCTTATATGTGGACGTCAGATCTCATTAAACATGAGAAATTTTCTACAAGAAAACCTTTCATTGGTGTTACTGTAATAAAGTTTTAAAAACAAAGGAAGAGGTGCTGGAGTTTGTCCTGAGCCAAGTGTGTGAACGGACAGTTGTGGCTTACCACATGGGTACCCATGTTATGTGTTGCTGTCCCTCTACTGACATGGCCCACCATTTTGGGGGCAGATGACTTTCCAGACTTCCACAGAATGTATGCTCTTCCAGCTTTCAGTGCCTGAAAGAGAGCTGAACCTGGTGTTTTTGGATAACAGATGTACCAACCAGTAGAGTGCCCACCTAGTTGCCAGTTGTGCCTGCCGCACTTGCATGTTCTTTGTTACCTTCCCCTCCTGCCGGAGACAGCACAGAATTACCATAAAATAAAAATAAAGAAAAGAGAGGATGTGTGGGAACAATTCATCCTGAGGATGAATGGACCACAGTGAGCTTCAACCTCCACAACCCTGAGATAAGAACTAGATGGTGCCTAGCTTCCACTGCTAATTACTCTAAAGATCACAAAAGAGGGTCCTGATTTGAGTGGGAGAAGAAAGTGGAACAAACCAAAATCATAAAATAGATCAGGCTTACTGATCTGATGTAGACTTGGAATCCCCAGATTATGTCCTCTGGTGACTCTTCACTCTTGGATCTGTACTCACTCCTCTGACTCAGATTTCAGCCCAACAATTTACAGGCTCAGAGGGGAAGAATTACATCTGAGAGGTATACACTCCTTAGAACAATCAACGATACTAAATCAAAAGGACAGCATTTGCTTATGGATAAGAACTTTTGAAAACAAGAAGGAATAGGAAAGAAGGATGAATAATATAAAAACACAAGGAGGGCTGAAGTGGGAAGAAGGTTGGTATGTCTCAGGAATTGCAATCAATGTATGAATGTGGCAACCACATACAAGGGGTTTCTCTTCAATTTACTCAGTAAAGTTTTGAATCATAAAAAAGTTTTTTAAAAAATTGAAGAGCTCATGTCTCATCAATGCTTTCTTGTAGGGTAGTTACCAGGTAGCTGTAATGAGTGTGTAACAAACTTTTACCTGTGTTTCTAAGTTTTCTTGACGTAAATCTACAAAATGTAAAAGCCTTAAATTCAGTCAAGATGGGAAACTCTCCACTGGTAGTCATATGACATCACATACCAGTGATGTCACGCAGAAGGAAATTTCTGGCAATATAGTGACTTCGCAAATACCTCCTTGGTTTCTCTCTGTCAGTAAACTACATTAGGATTTTAACCTCTAAGTCCACTGCACTTGGAAAAAGTAGCAGAAAGGGCACAAGCTCAAGGAAGTATAATCTACAGACATAGCTATTTATATAGATTTTGATATTGAGATATATACCACAGTAAAATACTGGTAAAAAAAATCTGGCTCAAAGACAATAAAGATATTCCACAGGGTTTAGGCTGCTTTCTTTACTGAGGAAAGGGGAAGTATTTAAATCAGGCTATTCGGAACGCTTGCTCTACCTGAACTTTGCACATACATTACGGTTACTGTAGTCAGAACAGAGTGGTACTGGCTTAATGACAGATATTCAGACCAATGTAAAAAAGCCGAAGACCAGAAATAAAAACATCAGCATACAGGCAACTTATCTTTGATAAGGGCCCCAAAAATATTAAATGGGAAGCAGATGCCATCTTCAATAAATGGTGCCAGAAAAAATGGATATCTACCTGCAGAAAAATGAAGCAAGACCCTTACCTCACTTTGTACTTTGTACTTTTTCTTTTGAATTCATGTTTTTTGAGAATTTGTTAATAATTATTTGTTTCCTAACACTAGTATTGGCATAGACAATATTTTTTTAGGGTGTTCTAAGAGGAAATTATCGCACAATGTGCACTAGTGAGTATTCATTAGAATGAAAAAATTCAAGATATATCTGAGGGTGTGGACAAAATTTGAGACTCAACATGATCATTTTTTTACTGCATTAAATATTTCTAACTTTGACAACAAATGACAGTAGGTAGTATCTGGATTGTAAACTGAGGTCTGAGCAATACATAGTGCTCTGAAATCTGCCTGGTGAAAGATAGACAAAACCCATTCCAATGAAAAGAAGGCATGGTCAGATGCATGAAGGTTCCCTAGACTCTATGCACAGTGGTCCCTGGAGAAGTGCTGACAAGGTAGGGAAACCACAATTTCTGATAGTAAAGCCTCACTGCCTTCATTCCCTTGTCTCTGCTGAAACCGAGTTTGTCTGTGCTCACAATGACCTCCCATCACTGTGTATCTTGCACAGTAATACATGGCTGTGCTCTCAGGATTCACAGAGCTCAGTTTTTAAATAAACATGGCTCTGGGCAGTGTCCCTGGTGATGCTGACTCAGTACTGGAGAGCTGGATTATACTTCGTGCCCCCCATTCTCCCATATTATCCCAATCCACTCCAGACCCTTTCCTGGAGTCTGGTGGACTCAGGTCACATGATAGCTGGTTAAAGAGAATCTAGAGACAGCACAAGTGAGAGACAGGGTCTGTGAGGGCATCACTAGTCCAGGGCCTGACTCTTGTAGCTGCACCTGGGCCTGTACAGCTGGGGATAGAGAGAAACACAGTGAGTCATGTGCTCGGATGCTGCACTCCCAGACTTCATGTCTGACTCCCTGAACCACTCACCTCCCTGAGTTGCCAGAAAGAGGAAAACCCACACATGCTTCTTGTTCATGTGGATAAGATCCGTGACACCCAGAAAATGCTCTCCTGGTGAGAAGGAATATGAATTTAAGTCCATGCGTGCTGTGGTTTCATTTGGGTTCTAGTCAGGCATTTGCGTGTGGGAGGTGAATGGTATGTAAAGGTAGAAAGGGCTGAATGGGGCCCCTGCCTCTGGCACTCACACTAGAAAAGCGATGCTGGTGGAGTCCTTGGGAGAACACAGCCCTCTCTGAGGTCTTCACTCTACCAGTCATGCGGACAGCTGTGCAGATTTTAAGTTGAATGTAGCTTTACATCCATTACCATCAGAAGTACACAGATGATCTGGTGAAATTAAAGACAGTCTCTATCCTTACCAAGCAATGGAATCAAGACTAAGCCTACCTGAATCTTGTCATTCCTTTGCCCATGTAGGGAAACTAGTATATGTCATCCCTAAAACTCCTTTCCCCTATAACGTTCCAGAATATTTGGGAAGGGATAAAAGACACTTTGTTATATTCTATATTTAATATTGGAATAAAAGTGTTTCCTAACAAGTTTATTTGTGGGGTTACAGGAACCCACAGAAATCAAAAGAAGGTCGTTTTTCTTCCCATGGATTAGTACCCTATGTGGGTGATGGGTATTCTGAGCCCCCTGCTGACAGCAACCCATCACATACAGGAGAGGTGTTTCCTGGGCTTACACTGTCTTCCAACTTCTGTGGGGCACACAGTAACATTTTCTCTGGTCATAAGCATTCAGACGATTGGTCAGGAGTGTTACCTGGAGTTGTCTCTGCCGATTTCCAAACACGGGGAGTGGAGCTTCCATAGTGGTCAGCACAGCAGCTTTAACTGCAGTCTGTATCCAGGCTCCTGTGGGGCCTTAGCACCCCTGCAAGTCAACTTTCTCCCTGAGGTTATTATTTTTTAAACATTTTATTAGGGGCTCATATAATTCTTATAATCCATACATATAAATACATCAATTGTATAAAGCACATCTGTACATTCTTCACCCTAATCATTTTCAAAGCATTTGATCTCCATTTAAGCCCTTTGCATCAGGACTTTTTTTTCCCCCCTCCCTCCCTGCTCCCGCCTCCCTCAGGAGCCCTTGATAATTTATGGATTATTATTTTGTGATATCTTGCCCTATCCGGCGTCTCCCTTCACCTCCTTTTCTGTTGTCCGTCCCCCAGGGAGGAGGTCACATGTAGATCCTTGTAATCGGTCCCCCCTTTCCAACCCACTCACCCTCTACACTCCCAATATCACCCCTCACACCCCTGGTCCTTAAGGTATCATCCACCCTGGATTCCCTGTGCCTCCAGCTCCTATATGCACCCGTGTACAACCTCTGCTCTATCCAGACTTGCAAGGTAGAATTGGGATCATGGTAGTTGGGGGGAGGAAGCATTTAAGAACTGGGGGAAAGATGTATTCTTCATTGGTGCTACATCGCACCCTGACTGACCCATCTCCCCTAGACCCCTCTGTGAGGGGATCACCAGTGGCCGACATAAGGGCTTTGGGTCTCCACTCTGCACTTCTCCCTTCATTCACTATGGTAAGATTTTTTCTTTTTATGATGCCTTATACCTGATCCCTTTTGCCACCTCGTGCTTGCACGGACTGGTGTGCTTCTTCCATGTGGGCTTTGTTGCTTCTGAGCTAGATGGCCGCTTGTTCACCTTCAAGCCTTTAAGACCCCAGACACTATCTCTTTTGATAGCCAGGCAACATCAGCTTCCTTAACCGTATTTACTTGTTCACCCATTTTGGCTTCAGCAGTTGTGTCGGAGGGGGGAGCACCATAGAATGCCAATTTAGTAGAATAAAGTATTCATGCATTGAGGAAGTGCTTGAGTAGAAGCCCAAGGTCCTTCCGCCACCTTAATACTAAAACTATAAATATAGACACACAGATCTATTTCCCCATCCTTGAGGTTATTTTTATCTCTGATCCCTCAGTGTGAAAAGCTTTAGAGGTAGAGAGTGCTACAAGTTGCAAACACTGTGAGTTGGATACAGTGAAAGGAAGTATGATCTACACACATAGCTATTTATGTAGATTTTGATATTGAGATATATACCACAATAAAATACTGGTAAAAAAATCTGGCTCAAAGAGATATTCTACAGGATTTAGGCTGCATTCTTTAGAGAGTAACGGGGAAGTATTTAAATCAGGCTTCTATTCAAAATAATTGAAACAGGAAAATTTTAGTTAATTATTCAACGTTATGGGGAAACCTGCTAGGCAGACTATTTTGGGGATGGTTTTCTGTTATGTTTGATAGGAAATTTTGCAGGTGTTTGTAATTGTTGAAAACAGTAATCTAATGCCACTGAACTACACCTGAGAAGAATGTTGCAAATAGTATTTTGTTGCATGTTTCATGAGAAAAATACGTTCAAATACATGACAGAAAGTTTTGCACACATAGCTGGAAACTCATGGAAATTCTTGCCAGTCCAACATTTCTAAAACTTTAAAATATTGAACAGGAAAAGGGATTATGATATAAACCAATAACTGAATTTACAAGAAAAAAATTCATAATGAAATCGTCTGTTTATTATTTTATTTTATTGTTTGTTTTTTGCCCAAAGCATTTTATTGTTAGCTGTGGTCATCATATAATTTGTCAATTTGACACGATTAAGAGTGAAGGGGTGGAGTCTAGTCAGTTAATCAGATCATAGCCAATGTGACCTCTGTGTTGGCATGGCCTTCTGAGGATTCTGGGAACTCCTGCATTCCTCCTTGGATGTCGGAGTCTCTTTCTCTGTCCCTGTTTCTCTCTGTTCTCTCCCTGGGAGACATTGCAGCTTACAAGATACATAGAAGTATGCTAATGCCCTGAGCTGGAGAAACCACGTGGACCCATGCCAGCACTTAGATGCTTGCAATGCCACCGGATCCAGAAGACTTCCCACCCACTGGCCTGTGCTTTTCCTGCATTTGGCATCATTGCATGTGTTTTGTGAGTCTGAAGAAGACTTTAAAAATAGGTATCGGACACATGGTCTAAGATTGGACTTAAGGACTTGATCTGGGCTGGGATGTTTTCTCGATATTTGATTTCTCTTCTATATAAAGCTATTTCTCAAGGAAACGAGTGTCTATGAATTTGTTTGTCTAGTCTACCCAGAGTAACACAGATGCCGTATCATTCCACAGTTCAATCACATCAAGCAGTATTTTCTGATTGCTACCACAATCAGTATGAAAACATCCTCTTCTTTCTTGAACTCTTTAATATCGGTGCCCTTTTACCCCACCCGCTACCCCACTGTACCTCCAAGAAACCCTTGTTTGTCTTGCTGCCTCTATACGTTCATTCTGGGTTCATATACTGTTAAACAGAAAAACACATAACAAAACTCAAGAGTATTACCCCCAGTTGCAAAATTCATCTAAGATGAACCCCAATAGGAATTGGAAGTTGAGGAAGAAGGCAGTCCAAGTGTAGTCTTCTGTCCTTCCCTGGAGTCCAGGACTGAGCCAGATGTGTTTAGGATCAATTATGTCAGTCTGGCTCCTGGAAGATGGTGACCTTGCTGGATAACTGCCTTTCCAGGGCTTCAGTGTTCAAACATACTCTTTAGGTCTGGTGTCCTACAGCCTGCCCCTTGTACCTTTGACTGAACACATGCTAACATTCCCCAAACTGATTGTTAAACATATTACAAGGAATACAGACGACAACGACAAAACTAACTCCCTGCCTTCCAGTAGATTCTCCCCATAACACAGCCCTATTTTGTCATCTTTGCTGGTGAGGAGGGAACACTGTTCTTTTAGCAGCACAAATGAGGGATGCTTATAAACCACCATCCCTGCACTGGCCGCAAAATGAGACCGCTGACTGTGGGGAGTGGGACCCACTCCTGATCATGAGCCGGCTCCATCTCTTCTCTGTGTGAGCAAAGTACTGTTGCAATGTCTGTGGGTAAACTGCTTTTGCTGGTGACCACAGACAATGGTTTAACAGAATTATGCTGTTAAGTTGACCTTACACTGCAATAGAGGGGAATACTGTTGGAAGGAAGAATGAGGCTATTTTTATACATCTACCTTTCAATTGAAGCACAGCAAGTGAAAAAATGTATTTAAAAGGAAAACTAAGTATTGGATCGCCCCTGTGTACAGCTTACTGCTGTGGGATCGCCAAATTTGCGGATAGGTAGCTGGGTTGGGAGACTGGGATATAATACCGGGTGTCCTTTAAACTGGTTTACCCACAGAGCGCACAGCTGTGCTCTCAGTCATGCCGTCCCAGTTCACAGCACCTTCCTGTGCTTTGCTTCCCTTGCAGGTGCTGTGGCAACTCCCGTCCTAGCTGTTGATACTTCAGGAGCATCCCACAGAAGCCTGTAGAAGCATCTGGAGGCTTGATGCTGAACCACAAGGTCCGCAGAGGGAGGAGAGCTCCCACTGGTGATAATTCCTAGCTATGCCCAGCTCCCTCCTGCAGATGATTAGATCAGGCTACCTGGAGAGAGGCTCAGCACTGGGGAAACAGGAGTGCTTGGAATCTGCCAGGAGCTGGGCTAGGTGTCAGTGGAGGTGTTTCTATTTTGTTTTGAGAAAGGAATTACAAAACTTCTCATCCTGCTAGTAGAAATGGGACCTGGCACCTCCAGGTTTCCCAGCAGTTTTCCTGCTACAGGCCAGGTACCTTTCAGAACTGGTGCCCAGACTCTAGCATGATCCACTTCTGAATGTACACCCCTCCTTCCCGAGCCATCCACTGTACTAGAAAATTGAAACCCCAGGACCACGCATAAACAGCGGATAATTCTGAGCTGTATAGGAAATCACTGTTATAAGCAAAAATAAAAGTGTACTCTTCTAAAAATAATACAGAGAGTCCATAAGGGACTCTAGTAGACTGTTTATACTCCTTCTTTGCCCCAAACCACAATAACCTCTGGAAATGCAGACCAGTATCTGTCATGAATATAGATGCAAAAAATCCTCAACAAAGTCCTGGCCAATAGAATCCAACAGCATATGATTTTTTGTTAAGACCAATATTCTCAGGCCAATGAATCAGGATAAAACCCAGCAATAAAAACATCCACATACAATTGATTTTTACAATGGCCCAAAAGACATTAAATGGGAAGCAGGTGCCTCCTCAACAAATGGTGCTGGAAAATCCGGATATCCACCTGCCAAAGAATGAAATGAAATATCCCATTCCATGCACCAAAACAAATTCCAGGTGGATTAAAGACCTATATGTAAAATCCAGAGCTAGCAGGATCATCAGAAGATCGGGTCATTGCTAGGAGGCCTAGTTCAGGGACTACATGGGCTGGCAGAATTAGCAAAAGAAACATACTCCATAAAAGGTAAAATAGATGAGTGGGACCTATGGAAAAAAACACTTGTGTAAATCAAAAGAGTTTATTTATTAAACGAGTAAAAAGAGAACCCACAGACCGGAAGAAGGTATTTAGTAATGACACATCAGATAAAAGAGTAATTACTGAGATCCACAGAATTTTACAAGCTTATAGCAAGGAAAAAACAAACTTTTGATAAGATGGGAAAAAGACCTGAACAAACAATTCACACAAGATGACACTTAAATGGCTAATAAACACATGTGGAAATGTTCCAGGTCATTAGTCATCCAGGAATTGGAAATCAACACAACAATGTGATACCAACTAAAGCCCAGTACTGTATCCCAATTTTAAAACAAAGCAAAGCAAAACAACAATAAAGAGTGGACAGGGTCTGGTGGGATAGGGACTCTTGCACACTGCTAGTAGACATGTAAATCTGTACAGCCACTATGGAAGGAGATACGGCGATACCTAAAACATGGAAATTGAACTACCATCTGACTCACCAATACCATTACTGGGCATATACCCCAAAGAAATAAGGAAGCGATGACGAACAGACATGTGTTCCCCCATGATCATTGCAGCACAGTTCACAATAGCACGAAGCTGGAAACGGCCTAAATTCCCATCAAGAGAAGAGTGGATACATTTTTTAAAAATTCTGATACACACAATTAAGTAATATGAATCCCTAAAAAGCAGCATTGAAACACCTCAACTCGTGGAGGGCTCTGGAAGAGATTAGGCTGAGTGAAGTTAGTCAAGCACAAAAGGACAAATGCTATCTAAGTCCACTGCACTTGGGAAAAGTGTCAGAAAGGGCACAAGCTCAAGTTTGCAGGCCATCTGGTCTTCTGGCAGGGAGCTAGATCGGCTGGGAAATAGCTGGACCAGGCAATGAACCACAAATCCTCTGGTCAAGGTAAGTATAGTGGAGGTCATTTGGCCAGAGGGCACTTCCTGATAGCTGGGATCCATTGGTGGGGGGAAAGAGGGCAGGGTGCTGAGTGATAGCAATATGGATCTGGGGTGAGGTCCCCTGGAGAGGGTGGTGGTCCTCTCAAAGGGGTGAGGCTTAGTGATGATAGGGAGTGGACAGCACTGAAGAGGGGAGATGGAACAGTCAATTTTGGGTGAACATAAGTGCGTGTCTGTTGGGGTGTGGGAAAGGAGAGCTGACAGCCAAGTGGGGGAAGGAGGGACTTCAGGTGCTCTTGGGATCAACAGGTAGGGAGGGTATTTCATGACTTGCACTCAGAGAGCAGAGCTGACCTAGGGCTCTGGGGTTACCTGGGAAGCCAGGCCAGATGTCACAGAACAGTGGACATCGAATCTTGACTCTCAGAGTACAAGTCATGCTGCAGAGCTGCATCTGTGAGATCCCCAAATGGGAACTCCACTGGGGGAACTGGATTCCACCCCAGACTCTCTAACCTGAGGATTTAAGCAGGAAAACACATGGTGTCTGGGGTTGAAGAAAACAGCTGTACCAAGAGCTGTGTACTATTGGTTGTCAAACAAGTCTTGGTACAGCGAGTGTGCTGTGTTAAGACGTATTATCCTGGCAACCCTGTGATGGCTGTCCTGTTGCAGTCTGCTTATACTCATCTACATTAGACTGTGTCTCAGAGGTGTGCCGCCATTGGGGCTCACCGTCTTGAAGGAGTGTAATTTGGTTTATTATTTTTCAGAAAGTGAAACCTAGGGATGTTGAGCCCACAGGGAAAGAAAGTATAACAAGGGTTTAGGGTGGGTGCTTGAAGAGTGGAGGAGACAAAAGGGAGATGATTTCCAGAAGTCTAGGAAGGAACCCTATCATTTGGAAAACATGTATGAGTATGCAAGAAATTGCACAGTTTTGATAGAATTGAAACTGTATGACCTATACAGTGGTTCCCAAGTTAAATCATTTTAATTTTATCAAATAAAAGGAAATAAAGGAATAGATCAAGGAATGGGTTTGGAGCTTGCACTAAATCCTAGCCCCAATTTAAGAACAATCAGTTCTTACTTCATGGCCCTGCTTGATCCTCAGCTTAATGAAATGATCACTTGATATAAGGGTGCTACAGCAAAGTGTTGAAGAAACCAGATGGTCCCTGACTATCAATCAGAACAGTGTCTGAGGTCTTAAAAGCTTGCATTCAAACAAGCAGCCATCTAAGCAAGGAGTCCGCTAACTCCACACTGAGAAAGCACAGCAGCTCATGTGACCCAAAGATGGCAATTACAAACCATCAGTACAGTGAGGAGAAAAGCATGAGAGCACAAATTGTGAACACCCAATTTGTGGAGGCCTTTGGGGATGGTGAGAGCCCCAAACCCATCTGCAGAGCATCTGGTCAGACGGATCCACTGGCAGATGGCTCTAGTCACAGAAAAGAGTCTCCATCAACCTTACTATCAGACAGAGACCATGGTCATCCTGATTATGCAAGGTTGAATTCAACACTCGGCTAGGGGACCGCCAAACAGATGAGACTTGACTTGGTTCTGAGCGCAAGCAATTCTTACTGGTTCAATGACAGAAACCTCTTCCCTGGCTTTTTGAATATTTTTGGTGGTCTTTTCCTTCTTACACATTTGCCTTTATACTATTATGTTTTTACCTTACCACCTTAGCGAATTTTTGTTTGTTTTTTTTCGGTCTTCCCGCAGTGATGTACAGGTAGAGCAGATGCATATTGATAATAACGTCTATAAGGGTCTATAGGAATAGGTAGGGGGAGATCGGGAGGGAAACAGGATTTGGGGAGTAACTAATGAAGATGGGAGGGGGGAGGGAGCACTAGGACAGATTGTGATTGTATAAATCTTCTTAGAGACAATTTACCTATGGCAGGGCAGGGGGGCGATGCTCTATAATTGATGTGGGGCCAATTGTAAAATTCTCTGTGACAGGATTGAGTAAATAAACTATAAAATAAACAACACAAACCATTAACATCTTAATAAAGATATTATAAATGATATCATAAGTGATGTCACAGATGAAAGGGCATAATTAAAATAAGAACGCCATGAAGAAAATTCTGTGGAGACCAAGGTACTGGAAAAATAGAACAATTCCTGATAATATTAAATATGGTTAAACAAAATACAGAACACACAGAAAAGAAACTACTGGAGAAACGCAACCAAAATAAGATACAAATTGGAGACACAATTTCCATAACCCACTGGCACCAAGTGAACCCACATTCACAGTGACCCTCTAGGACTGAGGAGACTGCTCCTTAGGGTTGTTTCAACTGCCAGAGATCTTTTTCCTTCATTGAGAAATTGACACATTTTACTATGAAATATGTATTAGATAATCAATTTTAGACTCCCCTTTGAATGTGCAACTGTGTTTTATAAAAGTAATTTTTAAATATGTTCAAAATAAAAATGTTCTGAAACATTTATCAACTAAGATCCTTTAATATTGTCTTAAAAACATTTTATGATCTATTTCAGACATCATACTATTCTATAATTCAGTCCTATTAAGCAGTGTTGTACAATCACTACCACAATCCATTTCAAAACATTGTCTTCCTTCTTGAAATCCTTTATGTTAACTTCCCTTTACCTGCCACATCCCCTGCCATAGCCCTCAGAACCCTAATTCTAATTGTCTCTGTAGGTTCACCCATCCTGGGGTTTAAAAATTTTGAAAAATACCTAACCAGGATTCAAAAAGATTACCAACAATGACAAAATACAAGAGCAATAAACCTGTATCTGGAAAAATAACCCACAGAAAATATTGAAAACCAAATCAAGCACAAAGGGTATCAAAAGGGAGATCAAATGATAAAGTTTTAATCATTGAAGTCAGATTTGCCATTTTAATTTACTTAAGTCCTTTCTCCAATGCTCTCAATCTGAGCACCAGGTTATTCCCATTCCTCAATTATGGTTCGAGGGAAATTCCAGAGGCTTATAACCAGTGTAAATCCTGTGTGTTTTGAGTTTTCCCTGTAAGTGTGTTTTGAGTTTTCAGTGTCACCCACAGCTTTCTGCACACCATAATCTCACAATTTACGCCCTGATACTATCCCCCCTTTTGGATTTTAATGATACAATTTACAATTCCGGCACATCTTTTTAGATCCTTAACGCTCTCCCTTGGATTGGCTGGTGATTTTGAACTGCTGATCTTGTACTTGGCATTGCAATGTGAAATCCAATGTTGTATCAGGGAGAGTATATTTGTCTACCATGTTTATTACTTATATATTAAACTTTATTTTTCCTGATTATGATAGCCATATACTTAAATTTAATAAGGAATGGTATATGTATTGCATTTTAAATCACTTTCTGAATATAAAAAGCTGTAATATATTGTTATTTTAGGTAGTTACTTGGCTAACTAGAATTAATCTAAATGTTCTGTACCTCACTTCATCAGGCATGTTGTTCGGTGTTTTTGAGTCAGTTTTACTCACAATAACTGTGTACCAGAGAGCAAACACATAAAGTGCCACGTCTTGAACCATCCTCACTTGCTCCTGAGTTTGAGACCATGTTTACAGCCACTCTGTTTGTGCATCTAACTGAGCATTTTCCTCTGTTTTGCTGACACTATACTAAACAGGATGTTCTTCTCTCGGGACTGGTTCCCCAATAACATGTTCAAAATATGTGAGGTCTCACTATTCTCATTTCTAAAGAGAATTCTTAGATATTAGTCTGGAATTTCCTCCTCTTGTGACACATTTGCTATTTTTAAAATCAAAACTGTCCTTCCAAAGAATGTGGACTCTTTATAACTCCAAAGAGGAATCTCACAAAGGACGCCGCCAAGCAGATAGGCCACTCCAGTGCACCTGTTCCCGGTGTCGAGGGTCTCCATATGCTTTGTTTGTGCATCAAGGGAGACAATGGGTAGCAAGCATCCCTGAAGACATGCCACAGGTTTGGCCCCAGAAGTCACCACAATTATTTTCTCAGACCTAGAGATCTTTAGTCAATCACTACCCACAGCACATAGGGAGCAATGCAGAGAGACATCTCCAGAGACCTGACCCTTCAACAAACTGATTATGAGATAGGATGAGAATGACCATGTTAATCTGTTGACTATTTGTACTGCGAACTGAGAAGGCTAGTTCCTTCTTTCAAGCTTTCAGTGAGGAGAAAATTTAGAGAAAAGAAACACCATCCTTGGGGATGCTGAGAGCTAAGTGAGGGAACCCCGATTCCAACAGGAAATTCTCCCTGTCATCCATCTGTGCCTGTCTAGACCTGGGTGTCTGTGCTCTGTGGGTCCTTTGTGCCCCCTGCTGCCCATTGTCTTCCCTGCAGGGGATGTTTGTGTCTGGGCTCACATTGACTTCCCCTCACTGTGCTCCTTGCACAGTAATACACGACAGTGTCCTCAGCAGTCACGGAGCTCAGCTGCAGGGAGAACTGATTCTTCGGTGTGTCTCTGGTGATGGAGAGTCCGGTTTGGAAGAATGGATTATAATATGTATTACCATCATACCTTATATCTCCCATCCACTGCAGTCCCTTCCCCAAGGGCTGGCAGAACCAGCTCCAGCTCTAAACACTGGTGATGGAGACACTAGAGATAGTGCACGTGAGGGACAGCTCCTGGGAGGGCTTCACCAATCCTGGGCCAGACTCCTGAAGCTGCACCTGGGACAGGATCCCTGCAAGCAAAAACAGTCAGTCACTTGAAGTCACAACCATCCCCATAGACTCAAGTCAGATATCTGAGGCCCCCACCTTGGGGAACTGTCACCAGGCACAGGAGAACACACAGCAATAGCATCTTTAGACCACAGCTTTGCTTTCCCAAGAGACCTACAGCCCTGTCTGAAGAGGACTGATAGGCTTCCCAGCCCAATGGTAAATTTTACCTTGGTGCCTGAAGAATAATTTGCATGTGAGGGACCCCTGTCCTCATAAGGAGAAAGTGTTGGAGACCAGATTCCCCTCTTCCTTCTGAGCCCATTGTAGGATAACTGCTTGCTTTAACTCATATGCATGTTAATCTATAATGAAAGGTTTTTCTCAAGAGGTGTGTGGTAAAGGACAAAGAATGTCCAGAATGTCTGAGCCCAGTGTTCTCTCCTTCCAGCCCCTCATTGCCCCTGCCCTGCCTTGGACTTCTATAAGTCCTGTGTCCCAGAGAGTGGGCAGGACAGTGTTTGTTGAAAACATCCATTGGACACCAAGGCATCTTCAGATCACACTCTCCAAGACCCATTTTTTTCCTGTCCACCCTGACACCTCATAATTAACATTCTCATATTCCTGAGAAGTTGTACATGTGTGAGAGTAATATCTATTAGAAATATTAACGCCAAATCAGTCCCAAGGAGTTGGGGTTGATAATGTACCAAAGGCCCAACTCTTCTATGATGCCATTCAGTTCCAATTTCTAGGCACTCTACCCTTGAGGAGATCCCCTCATGCTTCAGGGTTCTGAGAATCACTGCAGCGTCCACCAGAAATTCATGAACGCTTGAAGGAATGAATCACATGGTGGTGGGGTCTGGTCAGTCCAAATTCTGAAGATCAGGAGAGGCTAAACCAGACACTGGGTAGAAAGATATGCCCCACTCCTAGCTTTGCATTTTATTTATGCACATCTGACCCTAAGCCTCTGACAGAATGTTTCCAGTTGGCATTGTCCTGCTACTAAGCTTATCCGCTAGGGTTTTTCCAACCTTGGGTCATAGTCATCAATAACTCCACTGCTCTTACAAGCAATAGACACACCACATCCCAGAGCCTAATGAGCGAGGTCACCCTCAGTGTAAGGAAAGGTATTCAAGTGCCAAAGAGTCTCAGGGAAGCACATGTGGCCTATAAAAGTTGGGCTTAAGACAGATAATGTTTTAACTCTGTATCCTCTAAAAAAAAAAAAGCAAGATACTGAATAGACACGCGCGTGCGCACACACACACACACACACACACACACACACACACACACACACCTTTGTTTTCTGGAATACCCAAAATGATGTCAAATCAGTTGAGTCCTGGTTTCAGGTATAAAGATTCAGAAGAGCAGTAGGTGGAAAACAATCGTTTGTGAAAATAATCAGAATAAGAAGAAGAACCAAGAACAGTGTTTTAGATCTTGAACCAAAACAGTTTCTTGAGAACCAACAGGCACTCTCCATTAACTTTAGGTCCATCCATGCAGCTGATCCTCAACATTTAGAGAATGAGCGCAGACACTCTTGTAAATGTCCCTTACCCAGGGGGCTCTGGTTCAATTGAAATGGGAGCATCTCCAACCAAAGATAGCCTCTCCATTTGTGCTCTGGACACAGCCCCATCACAACTACTCATGGGTCTCACCTTACATTTATTCCCTAAACTCAAGGAGAGTCTACTTTTGTAAAACTGTTCATATTATTGACTCTAGAAGCTGTGCCACTATCTCTAGCCATGCTGTTTTAAAGCGGAAACCCCTTCAAATACTTTCTTCATAATGTATCATTTCCGAATAAATGACAGTCAGTATAATGTCTTGATAATTTAGAAGAGTCTTTATTTGGTTATAACTGGATGGCTAGAATCTAAAAGTGATTTGTTGTTTGCAGTCCCAAGTCCACATTTCAGTCAATCTTTTTTCAGTCACCCTTCTAAAGGCAGAAAACTTATTTATCCTTTGTCTAAGATGTAATCAAGCATGGACAGAAGCAGAAAGAAAAACTAATGCTACTATTCTTTAGGCTTAGGGAGCATTACAGGGCACAGCAATGATTATAACATTCTGGCAACTAAAAAAACCAAGCATGCATTACCAGGTACATTCCTTATCATAAAAGAAACAATGCCAAAATTGACTATAACATCCTGGTTACCATAACCATAAGATTAACTACACCGTTCAGATTACAACATCAAAGGAAGCAATATTGAATCAGAACAAATGATATATTGAAGAATAGTCAAAACTAATTGTGTCCAGAACCTGGGAACATGGAAGTACATGCTAAAATTAATCACCAGCAGATACTTTCCCATAAGGGAAGGGAGAAAGGATAGGTCAACTAGCAGTCTACATTCTGAGATGTGACGGAGGAACTGGTAAGTCACTTAGCAGCTTACAAAACCAAGTCACTTAGCAGCTTACAAAAATGGAGGTTTTTTTGCTAGTCTGCCTCAATAACACAGTTTAAAATATTTTCCCCAGACTAAGCTTTGACACCATTAATTTACTGAATTAAAACCTCTGTATATCTCCAAATATATATATATATATATATATATATATATATACATACATATACACACACACATACATATTACATTGGGGGAATCCAAGCACAATGTTTTGGTCACCTGGACTTATTTTGGCCAGAATTTGCTGAAGGGAATAAGCAATTGCTTTGAAATGAAGACACATAGATTTCAGTACAATCCAGGGGTATAAGCACAGGACACTAGCATTTTTTGTTTGGAGATAATTGAGTCAGTTCCCTTTTCATATGCGCACTTGCAGAGCATCACCTGATCCTGTTCATTTTACCAAGCCCCCATCTCACCGTCTGCCCTTGGTGCTTGTCTGACCGATTTAAGCTTGAGACCATGATGTAGCTGCACACGAGTTCAGCTCACCTCCATGTCTGAGTTTGACTGCAACGATCGTCTCAGATAATTTCATAGCAGTGGTTCATAGGGTTCTCCTTAAATGTCACCTTGATGACATGACCCATCTGCACATCACTTTCCTAACAGGGTTGCTACACATGTTCTCAGTGAGCTCCTGAGTGCTCCCTGTACTCTGAAACAGCAACACATCGAGCTCTAGACGCAGATGGTCTGGGTTTGCTTTGCAGTCCTCCATCTCCTGGAGTTAGGCTTAGTCGGTCACTTAATCAAGGTGCCCTGCATCTCTCTTAATTCTGAAAGGCAGAAATGATGAAAATATGGCTCCAAGGAAAATTCAATCATATTTGCTCCAGTTGTCTATAGTTGTACAAGAAATAGACAAACAACACTGCAGCCTAAAATTACAAGAATTTTTGTTGTTGTTTTATTTGTTGCTTGGTTCCCCTTTTATTCTTTTGATGCACAAATGTCTGATTTTTAGAAGGTCACTCTCATCCATATTGTTTTCTTTGTGTGTACTTCTTTTGCTATGTTTGACAGTGTATGAGTGCCCTGCAATGGGGCACTTACATGTGTCCCTGCTTCCTTATAGATGGACCCTATGGCTCTGGTATTGACATTAGGTCCTTGATCATCTTGTGTTCGTTTTTGTACATGAGCTGAGGTTTCAGGTCTCTTTCATCTTCTGAGAGTTGTGATTCAATTGTGCTGGCACCATTGTTGAAGAGAATGTTGCTGTCCCTTAAAAATTCCCCTTGGACCTTTATTGAAGATCATTTGCCTGCTTGTGGATGGATTATTTATTTGTTTTCTATTCTGTTCCATTGGTCAGCATGCCTGTCATTGTATGAGTGCCAGACTGTTTTGATGGCTGTGGCTGTAATAATTTTAAGGTTGGTTTCTGTGAGGCCCCTACCTTGTTCTTATTCTTTGGGGTCTCTTACTTATCCTGGGACTCTCCGTATGAAGTCAGTCATAGGTTTTTGTTGTGGTTGCTGTTTTCATTTCTTTAAATGATTAAGTTGGTATTTGGATTGTAATTGTATTTAAATATCTCATTAGGTAGTATTGACATTTCCTTTATATTCAGCATCCTTATCCATGAATGTGGCATATTGAGAATGTGAACAGATTTGCATTGGGAAGCATGAACATTCCTGAATCATGTCATCTTACTGAAAAAGAGACTGAAAATAGGTAAATAAAGACACAAAGAGATTTTGAACCAGTTCTGAGTCTGGCCTGCACACTTCCTACTGAAGATGAGAGTCCTATGGGAGGCACATTCTGCTATGATGTGGTCCATTCCCTAACTAATTGCCTGCATATCTCTAACCTGGAACTCACCTCCCCCAGTTTCTGTGGAGAGTTACTCTAAGCACTATTTGTGATCACTGCAGGCTGTACTGTAGAGTGATTGTCACACTTCTTGGGTAGTGTGTTAGTCCGGGTTGACTAGAGAAACAATCCTGAAACACTCATTTGTGTGTACGAGAGAACCTGATACTAAAGAGCAATTTTACATTATGAAAACATCCTATTCCAGTCTAGATCAAGTCCATAAGTCTGGTATTACCCCACATGTCAATACTAGTGCATAAATTCTTCTTTAGACCCACGCAGCCATGCAATTATGTTGAATACAGGAAGATCACAAGCCAATGGGTGAAAAGTCTTGTGGATCCAGTCGTGGTGGAAGCCTCTCAGTGCTGGCATGGGTCTCCACGTGGCTCCTCCAGTTCCAGGTCTCTGGCTCCATCAGCCTAGCTCTATATGTCTTGTCAGTAGGAAGACAAAGCAGAGAGTATGTGTCTGGCCTCCAGTGAGATATTAATCTCAATGGGACCTCTAAATGAGGTCATCAAGCTACAACCTGATTGACAGGTTAAACTCTACCCCTCCACCTGTAACAGTGTCAAATTGACACCAGATTTTTTGACTACCACAGATAGGTTGTACTATCTCTGTTATTGGGGAGTTAAGGCTTCTAGGGCATCCTACTAGAGCTTTCTTGACTTGTTCTGCAAGCCAAGTTATTTGTGCATGTATCAGCCTCATGCTGGTCTTGTAGACCTATGTCCCTGAATCTCAGCAGCTCCACCATCCAAGCTAGCTCCTGGACTGGGAAAATTAGGTCTAGAGATTTGGGGATCTTTACACAGCCAGCGAGTCGATATCAACGTGAAGTCTATCAGCAAAGGTTACTGATCTTTTACTAAATTTGTGTTTACTTTATGCTGATAATCCTGCATTCTGGAAGTATAGGATATCCCTCTCGAAGTTATTTTCCACTGGTCTTTGTGGAGTCCCTCCCATGTGTGCTACTCAGTCACCATATTGCTCCGTCTCTGAGATATAGTATATATATATATATATATATATATATATATATATATATATATATATATATATATATATACACAAAATATGTTTCTCTACAATTTTAAACATTTTTCTAAAGAAAAAAATTAAAATGTAAAGCTATTCTTCTAAACTTTCCCCCAAAGAATTCTATCCCCCTTGATTGACAGCACGTCAGAATGATAGTTCCACAAGCCTCAAGAAAGTTCTCTGATTTGGGGGGACACCCAGAAATATGCAGGGGAAGGTCAGCTCTTCAGTGTCCATGGTGTAAAGTTTGTCAACAAAATCCTCTATGGACAACCTTTCCAACTCTTGAAGAATGAGCTGGTGTATTGTCACGATAGATAGAAAAGATCCTTTGTGCAATATTCTAGGATGCTTTCTCACTAATGTCATGTTTCATTTTCTTTAAACTTATTCATAGTAATATTCTTAGGTTTTCTATGTCTTATGAGAATTTCACTCCAGACCTACCTGTTAGAATCCACAAAACCGCTGTCATATTCTGAATTGACCTTTATGCCTTGAATATCAACCTAGATGATTCCCTCAGAACTGTTTTCATTGTATCTTTCTCTTTGGATCATAGTGATACATCTAAGAATTATCAATAATTAAGTTTCATTACATAAAGCTGGCTTCATTAACTTCAGTTTTCTTTTAAAACAGTTGTGTAATATCAATTTTTGGAGCTCATTGATCTGTGTGAACAGCTTTCTGGCACCAATCAAGAAACCAAATTTATCACTTAAAATTTAAAATACCGAACCATGTGATTTTCCCACTTCATAAGTTACCTCCTGAATAGTAACTCGACAGTCTTCTTCCACAAGTACTTCATGTCTGCCAGTTTCATCATTTGTAGCAGTTGACTTTTCCCCTCTTTGACCCATGTGTGAAGTTTCCACTACTTTCCTTATAGCACTTGATCCATTTTTTAACTGTCTTGTGTGCAGAAGACAGAATTTCTGTCGACCTAGTTTCTTTCTTTCTTTCTGTCTGTCTGTCTGTCTGTCTTTCTTTCATGACTTCCACACAAACATGTATTTTAAATCACCCTAATGAAACCAAGTTAAGTGTGTTACTGAGAAAATTTGGCCACAGCCATCCCCTGTTAGCAGAGGCATGTTTAAACATGTTTTACTTGGAATAAACACATGAATGCAGAACTTACTTTCCTAATTCTTACATAAACTATAGCTCTTCTTGGCTAGGCTTAAATATGTATGAATGTGTGGATAGCTGCAACTTTGACTTTATTAATAACATAACCAAATATTTATAAAAGGTTAAGGGTTCTAATTTGATTTGGTGAAGATGATCATAAGCGTAATTTTCATAAACTGTCATTTACTCTGCAGATGAATATTTGTATTTACGTAGTAAGTTTTAAGGCTATATAGTACAGTTTTTCAATCTTAGCATAATTGATATTTGGGGTTATATATTTATTGTGATTTTAAAATAAGAATCCCTGGATTCTATCTACTAGTGCCAGCAGAACTTCCCTAGGTTTGGCAAATTGAGATAAACTTCAAGAATTTCAAGGTATCTCTGGGAGAATAAATTTCCTCTGCAATGTGAGATTGTTAATATCAATGTACATAACATTACCCAGGTTATTCTAAATATGATATTGCAGTAACATAGATTGATGAGTATTCATATAAATGAGAAGATTGATGATATATGTGAAAGCTGGGGAAATATTTAGTTTTTTTATTGTTAAAAGATAATTTTATTGGGAGCTTTTACAACTCTTATTATAATCCATATATCAATTGTATCAGGCATATTTGTATATATGTTGCCATCGTTCTTTACTAGACATTTACTTTCTATAGAGCCCTTATCAGCTCCTCTTTTTTCCCTCCATTACCCCCTCACCCCAGATGTAGTTTTAACATGATCAATGTTACAACCAATTCTGCATTGTTTCTAAACTTTGCCATTAATGACGCCTTTTAGTTCCGTGAACTGCAAACCAAAGTCTCACCAAGAACTATTTCTTTAAAATAATCTCTGGGATGATCAGTGGAAGACAAACAAATCCATCCCCATGAAAAAGTATTGTTCCCTCTCAAATTTTCCCTAGAGTTACTGTGCTTGGGAGTCCCCAGGGAGGTGGTGACAAGATGTGGAAACCACAGCTTCTGAGAAGAATCCCACACCTAACTGTTTTCCATAGCATCTGCTGAGAAGACAGGGCACTAAACTGAGTGTGTACTGGGGACCCCAACACACCAGCACCCTGCTGGCTACCACAAGGAACTTTTTGTCTGAGCTCACAGTTTTCCCATCACTATGCCTGTCTCTTGCACAGTAATAGACTGCTGTGTCTTCATAATTCACAAAACTCAGCTTTAAATCATCTTGGCTCTTGGAGATATGTCTGGTGATGCTGACTCGGGACTGGAGAGTTGGAGCACCGTTTGTGCTCTCCCCACTCCATATCATACCAACCCACATCAGCCCCTTTCCTTGAGTCTGGTGGACCCAGTGCACATGATTGCTGGTTGAAGAGAATCCAGAGACCGTGCAGGTGAGGGACAGAGTCTGCGAGGGCTTCACCAGTCCCGGGCCTGGCTCCTGCAGCTGCTCCTGTGAAAGAGTCCCTGGGCACAGGGAGAACCCACTGAACCATTTGTTCCGAGGTAGAATTCCGGACTTCACAGGGAACCCCTGAAGCATGCACCTCTAGGAGTTGCTGCCAGAAAAAGGAAAACCACCACATGTTTCATGTCCCTGTGTGTGAGGTCTCTGACGCCCAGGAACTGTTCTCCAGGATGAGGAGGAACCCGAGTTTAAGTTCACATGTGCAGTGTTCTCATGTGGCTGCCTAAGAGGGGTTTGCATGTAGTACATGCATTTGTATGTAGAGGTTAAATAAGGTGAAGGAAGGTCCCTGGTTTAGAGACTCACACTGCGGGGAGACTGATGCTGAGCGTACCATTGAGAGAAGACATTTCTGGCTCAGAGTTCTTCACTTCAACTAGTCCGGGGTTCTCTTTATCCACATCAAGACATATTCAGGCATCCGGATATAGTTATGGATCAAGGAAATCTCCTAGGAATAGGGTAAATGAACTTATACTCCAAGTTGTGGATAGATATTTAGATAGTGTCAAAAATAAAAGATAGATTGGTGAACACACCTGCAGATAAATAATTTATGTTAGATATGTGGAGATAATAAATAGATATAAAGAGAGATCTCTCACTGCTGTTGAGTCCAGTCAGACTCAGCACGAATCTGTAGGACAGGGTTGAACTGCCCCTATGAGTTTTGGAGACTAATTTTTTATGGGAATAGAAAGCCTGATCTTTCTCTGCACAGCAGCTGGTGGTTTTCAGCTACTGACCTTAAAGAACAGAGCCTCACACGTACTCACTACACCACCATGGATCATGTTGAGTCGTGATCCATAAGGTCAACAGTTCAAAATCCTCACCCATACATCAGAGTCACACTGGGCTTTCTACTCCCCTAACAAGCTCCAGTCTCGGGATCTCACGAGGGCAATTCTACCCTGCCCTATAGGGGCCCTGTGAGTCAGCATCGGCTCAATGGCAGTGATTTTTTTCATAAAGAATGACAGATAATGGTAAATGGAGAAGTAGACCAATAAACATCAAAGAGTCACCAACTCCCCAGGGTTCCCTGAATGCTCACATTTTTAATCATTACAAATGTCCATTCACACTTGTTGAAAATATTAAATATTCCAAAGTATGAATAAAGGAATTAAATGGTCCCCAAACATTGACTCATGATGAAACCGGAATCAAGGTGCTATTTGTCATGCACCTTGAAACATTCATTAACGTGGGCGAATAGTCTGCACCAAAACTATCTTTTGGAGTCAGGTGCACTTAAGAGTTATTGTGCCGGGCAATATCTCCATGTCAACATGAAGTAGATTTTGTTTTTCTCCGCCGATGTGTCTGTCTCTCTGCCCTAAGTTTACCTCTCTGCCTAGAAAATACTTCCTTTCCCCTGAAATGGAATTTCTTCAGAGTCTGTAGATCATGACTTGAAGGACAACTTTGGGAAGCAGAAACCATCAGGACCGCAAACAAAGATAATACATGGTCCTCAGTTCACAACTATGTTCCTGAATAACCAGGACTTCATACTTTGATCTCTGATTATTATCACCTGCCCTGCAGCCTGACATCCACCTGCCCCTATCATATTCAAGGTCAGTAGTTTGAACCCACCAGCCACTACATGGAAGAAAGACTGAGATTTGTGTTCCCCTAAAGAGTTATAGTCCCTGAAGCTCACAGAAGCAGATCTGCCTGTCCTGTAGGGATGCTATTAGTCAGAATTGGCTTGATGACAGTGAGGCTTTGTTTCGTGTTGTTTATCACATAAGACATCAGCCTGCCACTTAATCCAAGGATTTGGTACTTGTGAGTCCTCATTTATCATGTGAGCTATTTCTTGATATCAATCTTTGTGTGTGTGTATATATATATATATATATATATATATTTCACCAGGTTTATTCCTCTGGGTAACTCAGATAAGTATGTGTATGGATGTGCATGTGTGTGTGTTATTGAGAACATTTTCAATTCAGCTAACCTAACAGTGACTTATAGAATATTTCACTGCATTGAAATATCAACAAACATAATTTATATCATTTTTTGTGTTTTGGTTTTCATTGTCTATTACTGTTGAAAATAATTTAGTGGAATGATATCCTATGTGAATATCTATATATCCCCAAAGTAATTGAAAGTGATTTAAATTAAACTAATTGTTCAACTAGAAGTAAATGCCATTATTTTGAAACCCAAATTTTAAAGAAACTCATATTTACCTCAAGCCTACTTATTTTCCAATTACATAGTACTAAGTTTAATATTATTTCAAGTGGTCTCATTGATGTGCAGTTTATGCACTTGCTTGTTGGGAAAATGTTCATATTTCTAATCCACCAGGCTATTTTTCTTAGAAAAATCTAGGATTCTGTTCCACTGAGGCAAGCTGTTGTACTCTACCAGATGGTGTTGTGATGCGTGGAATAACAACTGCAGTACACCTACCAACAAGCGTGATATCAGTGGCTTATTCATAATTATCAAAATACCAACCGATTTCTCTGCAATATTATACTTTTTGAGATTTTATGATTAAAATAATTATGAAACTTATTTCCTATTTCATAAAGTGGTAAAATAGATGTTCACAATTTTAAAAATATATATTTCTTCCACGAAACAAGAAGAACAAAAATAAGCCAGAATTGTATCCTGGACAGAATCCAGGTTACAACATTTAAGAATGTTTTGTGCTGTTGAAACTATAAATATATTAACCAAGAGCCCTACATTGCTTTAGGAGACACTCAGAGTGACAGTTCATGAAAGAGAGCTGCCCCATACGGTTTTCTAGTCTGTGATCCTGAGGGGAGCAGGCCATCAGATGTTTTTCCAACAGAGATATCAAGTGGCTTTGCCTAACTATTGGTAAGTGTATTAGTCATGGTAGACTAGAGAAACAAATCCATGGACACTCACATGTGTATAAGAGAGAGTGTTATATCAAAGTGTAATTGTACATTAAGGAAACATCCCTGCCCAGTCTAGATCAAGTTCATAAGCCCGATATTAGCCCATATGTCCAATACCAATCTATAAAGTTCTCTTCAGACTCATGAAACACATGCTATGATGCCAAATACAGGAAGAGCACAGGCCAGTGGATGGGAAGTCTTGTGGATCTAATGGTGTTGTAAGCATCTCAGTGCTGTCAGGGGTCTCAATGTGGCTCCTCCAGTTTCCAGGGCACGGATCTATCAGTGCATCTCTCAGGGAGTGAGCAGAGAGAGAATGCCTCCTGCCTCCAAGGAGGAAATACAGGAATTCCCAGAACCCTCAGGGGAAGGCCATGTCCACACAGAGGCTTTATTTGCTGTATCCTAATTGGCAACCTAGACTCCACCCCTAAGTTCTTAATCATCAAATTGGCACCAGATTATGCAACTAGCACAGTTAGAAGTTGGGCACTTACCTATTCTGCCCCAAGGCTTTCTGTTCCAAATTCTTCTATGAGGGAATGCAAGGTGGGCAATGTACTAAGTTCCATGGATAACTTTGAGACTGAAGAAAGGAGCTCTGTTTCTTTCAACCTTTGTCCCAGTTTTAATTCTTTAGTAGAACCCCTGCCCTCTGCCAACACTCATATAATACTAAATTAATTCATTACTTATTTACAAAATGCCTCTATATTCCCATGAACTCTCAGTCCACAGAGTTCTTCTGAACATATATGTATTTTTCTCCAGATGTCCTAGACCCTTCACTCTGGACGCACTATATTTCTCATGCCTGAGATACAACCCATTGCCCATTATGCTGTAGAAGTTAATGATGTGCATGCCTACGTCCTTTTGATTCTAATTTCTGTCCTATCATCTCCTCAAGAAACCAAAGACAATCTGCTCTCAGCTCAATTTTTGGTAAGCACTATTCAACGGCTAAGCATTACATATCCCAGATGATCAAGATTCACAGAAAACAACACATAAGACAGAAAGGAGAGTGGGAAGGAGGGGGGGTAGTGATCTCTGCATTAAAATGGAAATCATACATTCTTAGAGAAATATTGGCCTTTTCTTTCAACATGGTTCTAGAATTATCCTAGTGCTTACATGATCATGCGCATCCACTACTGTTTGAATGTACTCGCCATATATAGTGAGAGATACTGATCTCTCAGATTTCAGCAGAAGAAATGGGATGTGGGGTATGCAGACTGGTGATAACATGGTAGGTATGAAACATGCTGAAGCAGAAGCATGAGGAAGCACCATATCTATGTATATGTTCACACCTTCATTATACCCAACTATTGGTGTGTCTTTATCGTGTGGCCTGTTTTGTATTCTCCTGATGCAAATACTTGCTCACAGCTATATATTATTGAGTCCTGAGAGGTCTTGTGACAGCAATCTTGTCCAGGCAAATAATAAATTGCTTTACTTCTCAAGCAAGTGGGTCATTTAGTGGTGTTCCCATACTCCTCCTTTTCTCCCCATCCCACAGTCTTCCTCCGGGAACTCTTGCAGTGAAATCCTGTCCTGGACTGTCTAACCTCTGAATATGGAGATGCTCTAGAATCTAGAGTCTAGATTCTGTGGAGCTCTAGTACTTGACTTCAGCCCATCTATGTAAAAATATGAAAGAAAATGTTTTGAAACTGACTGTGGTAGCAATTGTACAATACTGTTTCATGTGATTGAAGGAAGGTTATGATATATGTAAGAGCTTCCAATAAAATATTTTTTAAAGAGAGAAAAAAAGAGATAGGATGAGAATGACCATGTTAACCTGTTTGTCAAGAAAAAAAAGGATCGTATTGATGACAATAAAGGATCAGAGTCAGGTTTAATATTTGTACTGTCAACAGAAAATGCTAATTCCTTATTTCAAGCCTTCAGTGAGGAGAGAATTCAGAGAAAAAGAAAAACCATCCTTGGGGACGCTGAGAGCTAAGAGAGGAATTCCAACAGGAAATTCTCCCTGACACACATCTGGGCTTGTCTAGGGCTGGGTGTCTGTGCTTTGAGGGTCCTGCGCGCCCCCTGCTGCCCACTGTCTTCCCTGCAGGGGAGGTTTTTGTCTGGGCTCACACTGACTCCCCCTCACTGTACTCCCTGCACAGCAGTCATGGAGCTCAGCTTCAGGGAGAACTGATTCTTTGATGTGTCTCTGGTGATGGAGAGTCAGTTTTGGAAGGACGGGTTATAATATGTATCACCATCATACCATATGTTTCCCATCCACTGCAGCCCCTTCCCCGAGGTCTGGCGGATCCAGTTCCAGCTGTAACCACTGCTTGTGATGGAGAAACCAGAAACAGTGCAGGTGAGGGACAGCTTCTGGGAGGCTTCACCAGTCCTGGACCTGACTCCTGAAGCTGCACTGGCAAACAAACACAAATGTTCCCTGTCGGTCACTTGCGGTCAAAAACATCCCCATAGACCCAGGTCAGATATCTGAATCTCCCGCCTTGGGGAACTGTCACCAGGTACTGGAGAACACACAGCAATAGCATCTTTAGACCGCAGCCGGGCTTTCCCAAGAGACCTACACCCATGTCTGAAGAGAACTGATAGCCTTCCCAGGTCAGTGGTGAATTTGACCTCAGTGCCTGAAGGATAACTTGCATGTGAGGGAGCCCTGTCCTTATAAGCAGAAAGTAATGGAGATCAGACTCCCCTCTTCCTTATGAGCCCATTGTAGGGTAACTGCTTGTTTTAACTCATGTGCAAGTTAATCTATAATGAAAGGTTTTTCTCAAGAAGTGAGTGGAAAGGTCAAAGAATGCCCAGAATTTCTGAGCCCAGTGTTCTTTCCTTCCAGCCCCTCGTTGCCTCTGCCCTGCCTTGGGTTTCTATATGATGTTTGTTGAAAGCATCTTCAGTCTTAATACTCTCTAAGACCCATTTTTTCCTGTACACCCTGACACCTCTTAATTAACCTCCTCATAGTCCCTAGTAGTTTTCCATGTGTGAGAGTAACATCTTTTAGAAACACGAATACCAAATTTGTTCCAAGGATTGATAATGTCCCAAAGGTTCAACTCTTCAATGAAGCCATTCAGCTCCAATTCCCACCCACTCCACCCTTGAGGAGATCCCCTCAGATTTCTGGGTTCTGAGAATCACTGCAGCACCCAACAGAAATTCATGAAAGTTTGAGGGTTCTGTTCAGTCAAAATTCTGAAGTTCAGAAAAGGGTAAACCAGTTGCTGGGCCTGAAGAACAGTCTCCACTCCTTGCTTTGCATTTTATTTATGCACACACGAGGTGAAGTCCCTGACAGAATGTTTCCAGTAGGCGTTGTTCTGCTACTAATCTTATTTAGCCAGGATATTTCTGACCTTGGGCCATAGTCTTTACCAATCCCACCACTCTTATAAGCAATATCCACACTACATCCCAGAGTCTGATGAATGAGGTCAACCTCAATGTAAGGAAAGAGATTCAAGTGCCATAGGGTCTCAGGGAAGAACGTGCCACCAAGAAAAGTTGGTCTTCAGACAAGTTACTATTTTAACTCTGTAGTCTCTAAAAAAGTAAGATTCTGAACAGACACCCCCCCACACACACACACACACACCTTTGTTTGCTGGAATATCCAAAATGATGCACAATAAGTTGAGTCCTGATTTCAAGTATAAAGATTCAGTAAAGCAGTAGATGGAAAATAATCATTTCTGAAAATAATCAGAGTAAGAAGAAAAGCCAAGTGCAGTGATTTAGATCTTCCACAAAAAGATATTTTCTTGAGACCCAGTAGGCACTTTCCACTAAAATTAGGTTCATCCATACAACTAATCCTCAAAATTTAGAGAATGAGCTCAGACACTCTTGTAAATGTCCCTTGCCCAGGGGGTTCTGGTTCAATCGAAGTGTGAGCATCTCCAACCAAGGACAGCCTCTCCATTTGTGCTCTGCGCACAGCCCCATCACAAATGCTCATGGATCTCACCTTACATTTATGCCCTAAACTCAAGGATTGTCTAATTTTTGAAAACTGTTCATATTTCTGACTCTTGAAGCTGTGACACTATCTCTAACCATGCAGTTTTAAAACGGAAAACCCTTCAGATTCTTTCTAGATAATATTGCAGGTTTGAATATATGACAGCCACGGTAATGTCTTCATAATTTAGAAGAGTCTTTGTTCACTTATAACTGGACTGCTAGATTATAAAAGTGAATCCTTGGTTGAAGTCCTAAGTCCACGTTTTAGTCCATCTTTTAAAGGAAAAAACTCAGTTCTCATTGTCTAAGACTTAAGCTAGCATGAATAGAAGCAGAAAGCAAAATTGATGTTACTATTCTTTAGGGTTAGGGAGCCTTACAGGGTACAACATTGATTATAACATTCTGGTAACTTCAAGAAGACCAAGTATGCATTACATGATACGTTCCTAATCAGAAAGAAATTTTACCAAAATTGACTATAAGATCCTGGTTACCATAACAAGATGAACTACACCGTTCAGATGATCACATCACAGGGAACAATATTGAATCAGAACAAATGATATATTGAAGAATAGTCAAAAGTAATTGTAGTGTCCAGAACCTAGGAACACATGGAAGTACATGCTAAAATTAATCACCAGCAGAGGATTTCCCATAAGGGGAAGGAGAACAAGAAGATCCATTAGCAGTCAACTTTCTGAGATGGGAGGGAGGAATGGGCAAGTTACTTAGCAGCTTACAAAAATGGAATTTCTTTTGTTATCTGCCTCAATAACAAAGTTTAAAATATTTTCCCCAGACTAAGGTTTGACACCACTCATTTACTGAATTAGAATCTCATTATATCTCCAAATTAATATATATATTTCAATAGGGAAATCCAAGCACTCAGTATTGGTCACCTGGACTTCTTCGGGCCAGAATTTGCTGAAGGGAATAAGCAAATGCTTTGAAACGAATACACATGAATTTCGCTAAAATCCAGGGGTTCAAGCACAGGACACTCTAGCATTTTTTGTTTGGAGATCATTGAGTCAGTTCCCTTTTCATATGCACACTGGCAGAGCATCACTTGATCCTGTTCATTTTACTGAACTCCCATCTCACTATCTGCTCTTGGTGGTTTCCTAACTGATTTAAGCTTGAGACTGTGATGTAGCTGCGCACGAGTTCAAGGAGTTCAAGTAACATCCGTCTCTGAATTTGACTGCCATGATTGTCTCAAGATAATTTCTTAGCAGTGGTTAGTAGGGGTCTCCTTAAGTGACAACTTTTATGACATTATCCATCTGCACATCACTTTCCTAACAGGTTTTTTACACATGTTCTCAATGAGCTCCTGAGTGCTCCCTGCACTCCAAAGAAGCAACGCATTGAGCTCTTCTAGACTCGGATTTCTGTGTTTGTTTTGCGGTCCCCCATCTCCTGGTTTAGGTTTGGTCAATCACTTAGTCAAGGTACACTGTATCTCTCAAAATTCTGAAAGGTGGAAATGATACAAAATATGTCCAAGGAAAATGCAATAATATTTTCCCTGGTTGTCTATTGTTGTACATTAAATGAATATACAACTCTGCAGCTTAAAATTACAAGAGCCTTTTGCTTTTTATTCATTGCTTTAGTTCCCTTTTTACTCTCCTGATGCACATAAATGTCTGATTTTAGAAGGTCACCCTCATCTATGCTGTCTTCTTTGTGTGTGCTTCCTTTGCTCTGCTTGACGGTGTATGAACGTCCTGCAATGGGGCCACTTAAGTGTGTCCCTGCTTCCTTATCGATGGTCTCTATAGCTCTGGGATTGACATTAGGTCTTTGGTCATCTTGTGTTCGACCTATTTGTACATGAGCTGAGGTTTCAGTTGTCTTTCATGCTTCTGAGGGTGACGATCCAATTGTGCCGGTCCCATTGTTTAAGAGAATGTCACACTCTCCCTTATAAAATCCCTTTGGCCTTTGGTGAAGATCAGTTGTCTATTGTGTGGATGGATTATTTGTTATTTTTCTATCCTGTTCCATTGGTCGACATACCTTTCATTGTACGAGTATCAGGCTGTTTTGACTGCTGTGGCTGTGGAATAGTTTTCAGGTTAGTCTGTGTGAGGGCCCCTACCTTGATCTCAATCTTTTGGGGTCCCTTGATTATCCTAGGATTCTCCATATAAAATGAGCAACTATTTTCCCCATTTCTTTAATGGATTAATTTGTCATTTGGATCACAATTACATTGTATTTAGAGACAGTATTGTGTCGTTTTGACATTTTCTTGGTATTGAGCATCCTTTTCCATGAACACGGCATATTGAGAATGTGAATGTGAACAGACTTGCGTTGGGAAGCATAAACATTCCTGAATCATGTCATCTTGCTGAACAAGAGGCACAGAAAATAGATAAAGACAGAAAGAGACTTCTCACCAGTGCTGAGTCTGACCTGCACAATTCCCACTGAAGAAAGGAGGCACATTCTACTTTAATGTGGTTCGTTCCCTACCTAGTCAGCTGCATAACTCTAGACTGGAACTCAATGTCACAATCGAGGAATTCTATGGAAGCCTCTGCTCTCTGTCCTTTTAGCAGCACATCCCCGTCTTTCTCTTCAGGCACCATTTGGAGAGTTTGAATAACCAGTCTTTCTGATCCAATTCAATATCTAACCTTTGGCAGCACCCAATCGCTCCACTTCTCTAAATCTCATTAGATTTGGAGCTCTGAGTTTCCTTGACTATCTTCTGGACCCTGATTCTGAGAACCACGTGGCTAATTTTCCTCCACACCAAACAGACTGATTTTTGTACAGAACGTTTACTTGTTGTAATACAATTATTGTAACGTAGAACATTTCAGGGATAGGCACTGCATGGTATTAAAATAGAGAGATTCTCTAAGGGAAACGGAGAGATGGAGAAGAACACCAGTACCACAACAGGAAAGCAGCCCTGAACCTCTATCTGCACCTGCTTCTGAACCTGAGACCTGTGCTCTGTGGGTCTTGAGCGCCACCTGGGGACCTGTTTTCTCCCTGCAGGGGAGGCTTGTATCCGGAATCTGAATTTTCCTCACTGTGATGGTAGCACAGTAATGCAAAGGCATGTCCTGGAAATTCAGGCTGTTCGTGCGCAGGTGTAACATGTTCTAGGAATTGACGTTGGAGATAGTGAATTGGCTCTTCACAGAGTCTTTGTGATATGTACCACCACTACCCCAGGTCCTGATTATTGAGACCGACTGTAGGTCCTCCCCAGAGTCTGGTGGACCTAGATCATGATTTAGCTACTTTAGGGCAAACTAGAGGCAGTGCAGGAGAGTGTCAGAGGCCCCTCAGACTTCCCCAAGGCGCCTCCATACTCCACTAGCTGCACCTCACTCTCTGAGCAGGAAAACCATCAGACATATTCACCATGTCTCTCACTCACACCCAAGCACACAAACTGGTTCTTGACAAAATCACCTCTTAAAATAGCAACAAGGACAAACCCCTTTCAGCACAGACTCCATGCTGTCTGTGTTGTGCTCAGTCCTTATCACTGAGTGGGGACTCCTGAGAATCCAGGAGCACTTCCAGAGCTGCAGGGTTGGAGCTGCATTGGCTTTCATCAACAGAGGGAGGGATGGATTTGCATGACCTCCTAATCCATAACAATAAATGAAGTTGCATGACTTCTGAGATCTGAGGACTCGGTTCCTAGAACAGATCTGAGTGTTTTAGGTGTGAAGGGCACAATGATAATAACAATATCATGAATTATGTGACTTTCTATAGTAAATTGTCATCACACATTAATCCATTTTATTTTTCTATTTACACACAAAATGTGTGTGTAAATTTATATCTCTGGTTGATAGGAATAATACTATAAACAAATGTAAAAGTGCATTTTTATATCTTTGAGGAACTCACAGTGTGTTCTTTCTTAATATCCTTTTAAATTTGGGAACAAAAATATTTGGGAAGGGGCATAATCAGGGTTTTAGGGTAGATGAACAAAAGTTTCCAAATTAAATTCCCAGGACCTCCCTTGCTATCCTTGAAAAATAGGTAGATACAAAGTCATGAAGGATTTAAAAAATAGTAAATAAATACTTGGCCCAACTTCGTTTTCTCACAGTGCAGTTTTATATCTTCTTACAACTTTTTCATAGAGCCCTGGTCATCACCCTGAAACCTATTTGAATTTCTACACGATTACTCCATAAAATAGGTATCCCGACAGAAAGTCGACCAAATTATTTGGCAATTAAAATATCTTCTTCCCAATAAAGCATTGTGTCCTGGATGAAGGCAAGATTGGAATTCACGGTCATGTGGTGGTGGTTGTTGTGGATAGGTGCTACTGAGTCAGTTCTGACCCACAGTGACCCTATTCACAGCAACAGAACACTGTCTGACACTGCACCATCCATATGCAAGTTCCTTTGTCTTTGTCTTGGGGACAGATAATTAAGGACAAATTGGGGAGAACTTTCTTCATAAGCTATAGAGGAAAACCCAGCACTTTAAAATGCATGGTCTAGGAGAAATGACAGAAAAAGTACCAAAAATATAACGAAGCATTTCAAAATATGCTTATTTGTCTTTTTTAATTGACAGAAGCTCAGGCTTTGCTTCTGATCCTTTGCAAGGCAGCATCGGAATGGTGTAGGATCATTCTATGGACGCCTCCTCTTCATTTCAGAGAAGGCTGAGTCGGGACAAGCAACTGCAGGGCGTATCTCCCGAAGGAAGCACAGAACTGCATGCTGCGATTTTCATGGTAAAATGTGACTCAGCATGCTCAGTGCAGAGTATAGGGGAGATGCCACATTGTGAAAAAAAAGTGGCCTGAAAAATTCTTAAGGATCAGATATGAAAAGAGTGACCCAAGAGGGGAAAAAAGCACATTATGTTGCGGCAAGAGGCAGGGGCAGGGCTGTGTCAGGTTGCTATGAATCAGAACTAGATTCAGGAAAGTACAGGAATGAGCAGTTCATTGTTTTCTGTGTCCTTCACCTTAGGACCTGCAATCAGGGAATGTGTTACTGTTATGGATTCTTCCAGTGCCTCTCATGTTGAAAGTCAACGTGGTAAGCCTGTGAGGAGGAATAAATGTAGGGAACATGAATATCCAGGGTTAAGGAGGAATTCATTGTTCTTGGAGTAGAGCAGAGAGGCAGCAGGTTTGTGAATGGTGAGGCGGGGACATGAGTGGAGTGCTAGAAACTGTGATAGGGGAGGGAAGTCAGTCTTGGAGAGGTATGCTATCACAATGCTGCTTGGGGAAACTGCAGTCTGGTTCATGACTCCTGGGGACCAAGTGGTCCTGTGACCAAAAAGATGCACTTCACCCAAGCCAAGCATTTTTAATGACCTCCTATGCATGCTAAAGTTGCACATGGAAAATGGAAGACCAGAATGGAATTGACACATTTGAATTTTGATGTTGGTTAAAAATATTTAAAGTGCCATGTCCTAAAAAAGAATCCATAAACTCATCTTCAAAGAAGTACAGCCAGAATTCTATTCAGAGGAAAGCATGGCGAGGCTTTTGGACATGTTATCTGACAGACTTGTCTCTGCAGAAGGCCCTCGTGCTTTGTAAAGTGGAGAGGCAGTGAAAGGAGGAAGACCCTTGAGAAGATGATGGACACAGTGGCTCCAACAACAAGAACAATTCTGATGATGGCACAGGCTTGGGCAGTGTTTCATTCTCTACACAGGGTGGATAGGAGTCGGAACTGATGGACAACTTCTAACAACAGCAGCAATATTGCCGTGGGTTTGTGGGTGAAGGTTCTGATCGATTTCTGTGCCCAGGAAGAGTGCCTATCATATGATAACTCTCTGTAAAAGGTCCTGATGCCCTTGGGATACCCAAATTTCCGTGTTCTTCAAGAAGCTGTCTTTTGGTGAATGGGGGACACGTGTCAATGAACAACCAGGACAGACAGCAAGGGCTCTTGCTGTTCTCATACCTTCCCCTGCAAACTCATCATGTCCTGAGCCAGAAGAGGAACTTGTGGACACTGGGTCAGCCCATGGTACCGAGGGCACACACCTCAACCTAAGGAGCAGCTTTGACTGAGGACAGTTCTCTCTAGAACAAGGCACAAACCCAGCTGTAGGAGGTGGATGCTGCAGCCTGTGAGAAACCTCTGGGTTGCAGGTGGAGGCAACAGCAACATCTGCCAACACCTGGTAAGTTACTGGGAAGATAGTGGAGAGAGAAATTTATTCAAAAGGATCTAGAAGAACAGATTCCAGAACTTTCTTTTCCTGTTTCATTCAAACTTAATGGTGAAATGTGTAACACAATACAATAAAGCACATTTTAAAACTGCAATTATTCACTTTTGAAAAATGTACATTTTCCCTCGAGATTTTATGTACCAACATATTGAATGGATATCATCTTAGTTCATATCAGTTCTTCATAGATTCCTATCAACTGGGCAATCATGTAATCAGGATCATTAACTCTGCTTCACTGGCTACTTGAAATGTTGGACTTGGAAGGCTTGCAAAAGAGGTTCTGGAAGCTTATAATTTCGCCGAGTCCATGGGAAAGTGCCCTTGGAATGACACTGCCTGGAGTGACTCGAGTTATTTGAAGAGAACTTTATAAAGTTGCCTCCAAGGAACCAAACTGTTTATTGGGAAGATGGAGGGATGAGGTCAAATTTACATCAAAGATTGCTGGTGGTGCAACGGGTCAAACATGGGCGTGGTAACTATATGTGTTTGTGGTTCAAATCTGTCAGCTGCTCCTAAAGAGAATAGTGTATCATGGTGCTTCTTTTGGAAACACCCTTTCAGAGAAGTGGGGAAGCACTGCTCTCCCATCCACTGGTGTGAGACAGAAATGACTTCATGGCAGCGGATCAGTGGGAGGGAATGGACTTCGGACCAGTTTCTGCATGTTTAATACAATGGCAGAGATGTAAACTCATTAATTTATTTTTAATTTTACCAGTAAAGATAATAGAAAGACATACCTATATAATCTCCCCCAAACCATTACCTCCCAGCCTTTCCTGATTTTCCCTTGTATTATAATGGCACATATTAATCATCAAACACCAATATTGATACACTGTTATGAATTAAAATCTATGATTTGTTTGGATTTCCTTAAATCTTACATAAGGTACTATCCCTGCCATAGGATTCCATACAAGACATCATATTACATTTAGTCATCATGCCCCTTTAGCTTGCTCTCTATTGTGACAAATTCTGAGAAATTCCTTTCTATTTTTAAAATTGTCTTGACAGTTCTGACGGTGTTTGTCAGGTTTTATTTTGTGTTTTTTTTTGTTTGTTGTTGTTGTTGATTTGTTTTGGAGAATAGCGTGATTGGAAACTGTCTGTGTTATTGTGACAGTATATACACCGTCACAAACTTATCAGTGTTAATTTGACCTTGATCACCTGGCTGAGGAAGGGTTTGTCAGAGTTCTGCATTATGAGAATGCTCAATGATGCCCCAAATAAGAAGTACACTATTGAAGAAGCCAGGTTTTATTTTATTATATATAATAATAATAATATGATAGATATCATATAATTCGATAGTTAAAACATTCAGCAGAGTTGTACAATTGCTATGACGGTTTCCAAACATTCTTTTCGTGCATGGCCTCCTTGACATTGTCTCACCTTTACCCCCCTCCACCATTGTACCCCCTCCTCCTGAAACCCTATTCTCCTTGCTGTCTATAGGTTCATCAATCATAGGATATATATAACAAAAAATGGAAAAACATATAACACAAATTCAAGAAGGTGACCTCCAATGACATAACACCTCTGAGATACATTCTAATATGGACAAGCACAAACCAAAGCAAATACCACAAACCAAAAATAAAGAAAATGTAGGACACCAGATAAGGGTTGGCCTCATCAGTAGAGCAGACGGAATCTACTGACAATGTTGTAACTGTTCAAGCCAGATTGACGTTTTTGATCCTTTATACTCATCTCTCCAAAGCTCTCTGTTAGATAACCACTTTTCTCCATGCCTCAATTGTAGATGGAGGGACTTCTCCAGAGACTTATTTCCTATGAAGTTCCACAAATGAATCTTGGGCTACCACTCTCAACCATCACAATTTAGTCTTTGATACTAGATCCTCCTTCAACTTCAGATTAAATGGCTTACCATCCTTCAGTGATGATGGTGTGCTTCCTCCTTGTAGGCTTAGTTGACATCTCACTTAGAGGGCCGCTTGTTTGAAAACAATCCTTTAAGACCCCACATGTGAAGAAAACAGATTAGAAAGTTTTGTTTTTGTTTGTTAGCTTGTTTGAAATAGAAGTTATGAAGGCAGGATGGGGGCAGAGGGCTATGGGTCACTGTTTGTTCATAGAGGGAAAAAGAAGAGCAGAGCAGTGGGAAAACATGAGAACAGCAAGCAGAGCACAGAGCTGGTGTGATTTTTCTCCTAACACCAGCTCCACGCACCTGGGTATGAGCTCTGACACTTGGGCTCTGGGCACAACCTTCAGCCTGAGCCTTCGTCAGACTGCAGGGTAGGCTTGTGTCTGGGCTCACACTAACTTCCCCTCCCTGTGTTTCTTGCACAATAATGCACAGCTGTGTCCTCAGCAGTTAGTGAATTCACTTGCAGGGAGAATTGGTTCCTGGCTGTGTCCCTAGAGATGGAGTTGCTACTCTTGAAGGAAGATCTGTAGTAAGTGTTACCACTAGCACAAATCTCCCCAGTCCACTGCAGCCCCTTCCACTGGTGGTGATGGAGAATCACAGACTGTGCAGGTGAGTGACAGGGTCTGTGAGGGTTTCACCAGTCCTGCCCCTGACTCTTGCAGCTGCACCTGGGGCAGAACCCCTGGGTACAAAGAAAACCACAGTGAGTTCCAGACAGACCGACCATGCCTTGTTCTGATATCTAAAATCAGGGACGATCTCACCTGGGGCTGCCGCCACCGGGCAGAGAAGGAGACGCAGCCACACCGTGTTCTCCTCTCGGAGGATCCTGCCTTGCTCACAGACTCCAGTCCTCACTGAAAGCGGCACTGACCTGCCCAAGCTGAAAACGCTCCTCTCCATGGCCAAAAGAGTATTTTGCAGGTGGGGGTTCGGAAGTGATACAAGAACATTGTGTAGAGAGCACTCTGTACATCAGCTGCCTTTGAATACAGTTGTTCCTGTGTTTCCCTTGTCCTGACAGAGAGGAAATTGAAGTGGACCACATGTAAGGAGAGGTGGAAATCCAGAGGAAATGATCACCTCCCAGCGCTTCCATTGCTTCTCCTCAAGTGATGCTGGGGGTTGTCTAGAAGATGCAAATACTCAGTTGGGAACCACTACGGATTGTAGCGCACAGCCAATGACATTGTGAATGTCACACATGAGGAAGGAAGCCTTGCCCGGGAGAAATGGCCACTCTCCACTCAGATGCTCCTGCACTCCTGGGTTTGAGAAAAGTTTCCCCAGTGCGAGAGATAGCTCTGTATATCCCTGTGACCTAAGGACAACGTTCTTTCCTTGTATACAGAAGAGACTAACTTCCTAAACTCTTATGGATAGGACAATATCTTACTGTTCACTATTGAACATATCTAGGTTCTACTATCCATTGTAATAGCTGCACAATTCACGGACAAGTTGTAATGCGGCAGGGACAACTCATTGCTCCAGAGACAACAGGCCTCAAAGGAAGCCCCTGACATTGCTAGCACACCCTCCACTAATATAACCTCACCTGGCTTTTTTAGCTGCTGTCCTCCACTGGCCTGCCAATCCCAACAGCCTCCTGTGAGTGACCCATTTCCTGTGAAAGTCCTCAACACCCCAGGTGTGAAGGCTCACTTTCTGGATACAGACTCACTGCGACACGTGTGGGCACAATAAAGTTCTTCCTTTTTGATATAACCCGTGGCAACTCCTTCAGAGCAACTCCAGTAAGAGTAGTGCCAGTGGAAACGTCACTGAGTTCTTTATGAGGACATGTAAAGTTCAGTCAAGTCGCTAATATATGCCGGAAGCGCATACCACTGTGTTATAAATATCAAACGGAAGGCATTCCGCTCAAGCACCCAACTCCAGCAAGCCTCATCCGGGAGGCACTCGGCACCAGTTTCCAGGGTGAGTGAGCCCAAAGTTCTGAAGGAACCCCCAGAGACACTTGAGTCCATTAAGCAAGCCTCCTGCCCAAGAACAGTTATGTTAATTTACTCTGTGGATTGGGAAGTGCATCACGGTTCCACGCTCAGTCTCTGATGGAGTAGCTGTCATCTGGATCGGGGAGTCCACTGTGCAGGGATCGTAGGACTGGAGAATTTCATCCATCCGTGACTCCTGTGGGCAATGCCATCCTTCCTCCTGCTTTTCATGTGGTTCATTTTATAGAAAGTGGGATCCTCTCTAGGGAATCCTATTCTGAATTACTCAGGTGAACCCCATCAATATCACCCCCAAACCTTCCTAATAGACCCAAGCAGGGAAAGGTCATTTGTGGGAGTTAGAAACGTTGTCTGGAAGAGTCGCATTAAAGATTTTACTTGCCCTGAAAATGTAAAGAATTTCAAACATATTTTCCTAATGACAGCATCCAGGAACCCAGCTTTCTGTGTTACAAAGTGTGGAAAATGTATTTTGAAATTAATATATTTCCAAAGTAGGATAATTTTGATCCCATCCTTCCAAATAAATGAATTATTAGTAAACACCAACTGCAATAAGAAATATGTTTTAAATAAAGTAACTTATTAAGAACAATTACATTGGGGACTGGATGATGTATTTTCTTGCACTGAGTAAGGTGGTGTGGCTGGCACCTGAGCGTGGAAAATTGTATGAAGTAGGGCAGGGAGTCAAATCGGGGTCAGAGGGAACTGTGGTCTAAGCTGTGAAGTGGGATCTTAATCCTGAGCACAGCTGCTTCCAGACCCGTACCGAGCAAGCCATGATAGCCACTTTAAACCATCTGCTCTGAAATTATAAAACAGTGATGACTGCTCAAGAAAGAATCCAAAGAAGTCTTCTAGAACCCAACTTACTTCAGTTACCAGGTAAACAAGTAAAAATCAAGCTTTCTGAAGCTTTTAATCATTGACTGAAAGTTCCAGAAGACAAACTACAGGTTATTAGTGAAGTGACCAAAGTGTCTCATAAAGCCAGTTTGCTCACTGATGATAACAAAGACAACTGAGAACTTAGACCTGGCTTGACAGTGGCTCACAGTATCAATAAAATTCCTTTTGTCACCACTTGCTATTTATATATATTTTATTTCTTTGGGGAAAATCTTGACCTTTGATCACTCAGATACAGGAAAACAGGGAAACTTTTTACCCACCGTCTTTTAGAACTCCATCAGGAACAAGACCTAGACAATTACCCTTGGAGGGACAATTGCTCTTGTCCCACTGAAGAGGAATATAAAGCCATGATCCCACAAAGGACCAGTGGGCCCTTTAATGGGAGGACTCTTGCAATTGTTCTCTGATTACAAAGAAGACGTAAAGCCTCTATGTAATATACGTGGGCTCTTTTTCCAAATTAGGGATGATTATGCTAATGCACACTCCCAAAACTATAGTGAAAACAAAAGCTTATTTGAAGATCTAACTGAAAGAAAACGCTCGTTTCCTACAATTCATGCTATTTAGTCAAGGTCTGGAAGCACCCAGGTACAGAACATTTTGCACCAGAGAATCAAAAACATAGATGTTAAGAAATACTGAACCTCCCTGCCCTACTTCAAACAATTCTCCACGCTCAGGTGCCAGCCACACCACCTTACTCAGTGCAAGAAAATGTAGGTTCTTTTGAATAGATTCAGAATACTCTGAAAGAAGGGACTAGGAAAAGATAGTGGAACACACCCTGGCCCAGCAAGCCTTGAAGACAATATCCCCACTCACAGCAACCAATCCACAGAGAGGACCCTATGGCAGGACCCACTATGTGATATAGCATCCCTTACTGACACATAGCTCTACAGGAGACAACACTGGAGACACAGTGTTAGAATTCGGCCCTATCTGACTCCACCACACCGAGGCAAAACACTAAGGGTATGCAACAGACCAGCAAGGGGGCCAGAGCAACAAAGTCTGGAGGGAATACCAAAAATAGACTTTGGTGCTAGGGCATAGCACCCTATCAGACTTGACCAGAAAACACTCCTAAAGGGCAACAAACAGTCCTTGAACATAGATAGGCTTTTTTTGTGGTAATTGTTTTTATTGTTGTTGTTTTGTTTTCTTTTGTTGCTTTGTTTTCCTCTGTCTTGTTTTTGTGGATGTTATTATCTCCGCAGGTCTGTCTAAATAAGATAGGCTAGATGAACAATCTGGAGAAGAAAACAACAGGACTGTCAATTCTGGGAGGACTTGGGAGAGGGGGAGGGGGTGAAAAGGAAGTGGTGTTAACAAACCCAGGAACAAGGGAAAAACAAGGGATCCAAATCGGTGGGGAGGAAGGTGTAGGAGGCCTGATAGAGTGTGATCAAGGGTAATGTAACCGAGAGGAATTACTGAAACCCAAATGAAGGCTGAGCATGATAGTAGGACATGAGAAATGAAAAAAGGAAATAGATGAAAGAACTAGGAAGCAAATGGGCAGTTATAGAGTTCATGTACATATGTAAATATATTTATGAGAATGGGGAAACAGACCTATGTGCATATATTTATAGGTTAAAATTAAGGTAGCAGATGGACATTGGACCTCCACTTAAGTATTCTCTCAATGCAAGAATATTTTGTTCTATACTACTGGCATTTCATGATGTTCACCTTCCTGACTTGATCGCTGAAGACAAAGCAGGTGCATAAGCAAATGTGATGAAGAAAGCTGATGGATTCCTGTTATCAAAAGATACAGCATCTGGGGTCTTTAAAGCTTGAAGGTAAACAAGTGGCCATCTAGCTCAGAAGCAACAAAGGCCACATGGAAGAAGCACAACAGCCTGTGTGATCACAATGTGTCAAAGGGATCAGGTACCAGACATCAAAGAACAAAAAATCCTATTATGAATGAGGGGGAGTGCAGATTGGGGACCCAAGACCCATCTGTAGGCAACTGGAAATCCCTTATAGAAGGATTCAGGGAGGACACAAGACAGTCAGGGTGCAATGTAGCAATGATAAAACATACGACTTTCCTCTAGTTACTAAATGCTTCCTCTCCCCGCCCCATGCACTGTCATGATCCCAATTCTACCTTACAATTCTGGCTTGATGAGAGGATGTACACTGGTACAGATAGGAACTGGAAACACAGGGAATCCAGGACAGATGATCCCTTCAGGACCAGTGCTGAGAGTGGCGATACCTGGAGTTTGGGGGGAGGGTGGAGTGGAAAGTGGGGAACTGATTACAAGGATCTATATATAATCACCTCCTATGGGGATGGACAACAGAAAAGTGGGTGAAAGGAGACATTGGACAGTGTAAGATATGACAAAATAATAATAATTTACAAATTATCAAGGGTTCATGATAGTGGGGAGGGAGAGGGAAAATGAGGAGCTGATAACAAGGGCTCAAGCAGAAACCAACTGTTTTAAGAATGATGATGGCAACAAATATACCAATATGCTTGACACAATGGATATATGTATGGATTCTGATAAGAGTTGTATGAACCCCCAATAAAATGATTTAAAAAAGAAGAAGTACAAAACCAAGGTCTGAACTTCGCTGGAGTATATGTCTTGAATGGCATTTAATCTCTATAAAGGTTAGCCTGGAACATTTAAGATAATTTAAAGACTTTTTGTGTTAAGGTGAATAAGTTCTCCCGGGAGCACAGATTTAAGATAATGCTTGTTTTATTGCAGAGCATTCCATTATGACGTAGAGAGTAAACAAAATAAATTTCCTTCTCTTCCCTTTATGGTGGTTAGGGTAGCAGGAAAGTAGCCACAATTCAAATGCATCCAAACCTGACTCTAAGCATGTTGGGATGCTTTCTTGATGTACACTTACCCTTGATATTAAACTCTGTCTTTCTCACCAAGAGCAGCTGGTGGGCTTGAACTGCCAACCTTTTGGGTGGAAGCCAAGTGTTTTACACACTGTGCCATTGGGGAGTCTTTTTAAAGTCTGTCTTATATACAGATGTTTAAGCACTCAGCTCACAGCATAAAAGGTGTCAATTCAGAACCTGCCAGTGACTCTAGCAAATAAATGTTTGGGTGAGATCCTTCTTTAATAGTTACAGATAAAAAGATAGGCTGGATGAACTGTCTGAAGGAAAAATAACGGGATCGACAGTTCCGGGGGGACTTGGGAGAAGCGGAGGTGGGGGGTAAGGAAGTGGTGTTAACAAACCCAGGGACAAGGGAAAAACATGAGATCCAAATTGGTGGTGAGGGGGGAGTGACAGGCCTGGTAGGGAATGATCAAGGGTAAGGTAACATAAAGAAGAGGTATAGCTGTAACCCAGGTGGGGACGGAGCATGATAGTGGGGCAGGAGGAAAGTCAAGGGAAATAGAGGAAATATCTAGGAGGCAAAGGGCATTTATAGAGGTCTAGACAAAGACATGTGCATGCAAATATATATGAGGATGTGGAAATAGATCTGTGTCTATATTTATAGGTTTAGTATTAAGGTGATGGAAGGATCCTGGGCCTCTACTCAAGCACTCCTTCAATGCATGAATACTTTCTTCTACTAAATTGGCATTCTATGATGCTCACCCTCCCGACACAACTGCTGAAGCCAAAGCGGGTGAACAAGTAAGTGTGGTGAAGAAAGCTGATGGTACCCGGCTATCAAAAACGATAGTGTCTGGGGTCTTAAAGGCTTGAAGATAAACAAGCGGCCATCTAGCTCAGAAGCAACAAAGCCCACATGGAAGAACACGCCAGCCTGTGTGATCACATGGTCCTAAAGGGATCAGTTGTCAGGCATCAAAGAACAAAAATTCATATCATTGGCTGCACAGCTCCATGATACGATCGCCGAGGACCAAGGGGTGCATAAGCAAATGTGGCAAAGAAAGCTGATGGTGACCGGCTCTTCAAAGAGATAGTGTCTGGGGTCTTAAAGACTTGAAAGTGAACAAGCGGCCATCTAGCTCAGAAACAACAAAGGCCACATGGAAGAAGCACACCAGCCTGTGCGATCACAAGGTGTCAAATGGATCAGGTATAAGGCATCATCATTAAAAAAAATCTTACCATAGGGAATGAAGGGTGAAGTACAGAGTGGAGACCTAAAGCCCATTTGTTGGCCACTGGAGATCCCCTTGCAGAGGGGTGTAGAGGAAGAGATTAATCAGTCAGGGTGTGATGTAGCACCGATGAAGAATACAGCTTTCCTCCAGTTCCTAAATACTTCCTCCCCCCAGTATCATGATCCGAATTCTACCTTGCAAGTCTGGATAGAGAAGAGGTTGTACACTGGTGCATATAGGAGCAGGAGGCACAGGGAATCCAGGGTGAATGAAACCTTCAGGAGCAGGGGTGTGAGGGCCGATACTGGGAGGGTAGAGGGAGAGTGGGTTGGAAAGGGGGAACCAATTACAAGGATCTACATGTGACCTCCTCCCTCGGTGATGGACAACAGAAAAGGGGGTGAAGGGAGACGACGGATAGGGCAATATATGACAAAATAATAATTTATAAATTATCAAGGGCTCATGGGGGGGGGAGCAGGGAGGAAGGGGAAAAATGAGGACTTGATGCAAAGGGCTTAAGTGGAGAGCAAATGCTTTGAAAATGATTAGGGCAAAGAATGTACAGGTGTACTTTATACAATTGATGTATGTATATGTATGGATTGTGATAAGAGTTGTATGAGTCCCTAATAAAATGTTAAAAAATAGTTATAGATAAGCCCTCCTAGCCAAAATTGTCTTATCATCTTTAATACCGTATATTTACATACACATATAGACTTATGTTGTTATATGTAATAAGTGTTATAAATATATAAAGATGAGTTGTTATATGTGATATATATAACTAATTGTGCACAATGAACACACAGTCTACACATACTCAAACCCTGCTTTTTAGTCCATTTGAAACTATAGTGACAAAGAATTACAGAGTGGAGTTCTACATAGGATTTCTTGAGGATGTTAATCTCTATAAACCTAGATCGCCTCATCTTAAATACGGAGATCAATTTTGTTCATTTCAACAGCACCATGATTTGCAGCCCAAACCTACTCACCTGGTGTAGTGGTGAAGGGGAAAGTAGTCCTCTTTTCATCTTTAGTGTTATATCTGGCTTTTGCCCTATATCTTTCTAACTTGATATTCTAATCATAATCTATATTTGTTACTGTTGTAAAACTTCAAGGATTAATTTAATTGCCAATTTCTCTTTGAATACTGCTTGACAACTACAAGGTCATCAGTTCTAAATCACCATGTATCCCAAGGGAGAAACTTAAAGTGTTCTACTTCTCTAAAGAGTTATTGTCTCAGAAAAATACAGGTGATTTTTTACATGGACCTAAAGGTTTGACCTGAGTTATAATCTACTCAATTAAAGTGAATTTTGAGATAGAATAGGTACATCAATAAAACATGAAGAAGTGGAATTTTCCCAGAAACCTTTGATGCCCATCTCATGCTAATGTAGATGAATATAAATGTATGTTTGTATACTATGCATATGTCGACACAGAAACATAAAGCTGGTGGTATTAAGCATTTGATTGCTATCTGGAAGGAGAATGGTTCTAACAAATCGGCCACACACTATGAGAAATATGACATGATCATTCTTATAAAAATCAATATTTCTCACACATACCAGAGGGACTCGGCAGAATCCAGCCCAGGAGAGTTGCTTAGAGGGAAATTCAATGCCACTGGATCACAGGAGGCCCATCATAAAGTTAAGTAGGCACAGATCCACGGGGTTTTGAGGGGCTGGGGGCTTTTGGCTTACCTCAGTGGAAGCCAGCTGGGGCTCGACACTAGCCCAGCTGCTGTATCTGCTGGAACTGGGACCATTTGGAGCCTGTAGCAGGGCTTGGTCTCAGCACAGCCACAGTTTTCACCTACCTGCTTCAGGGCAGGGACAGGACCCTTGCGGCTCCACTGGCAGGGATCCGTTTCTGATACATTGTTGCTTCTGTTTGCATCTCTGCTCTCTATTCCCACACAGCTTTGGAGGGCTGCATAGGGACTTTTTCACAGCATGGCCACAGCTTGCCACACCGTGTTGTCTGAGCAGGGACTAAACCCAAACCCCCACACATCCACAGGCAGGGAACAGGGTTCAGGTACACTGCGGGGTCTGTTAACAACTCTGCTCTCTGTCCCCCCACTTCTCAGAGGCTGCTCAACAGCTTTCTTGCGACTCTTCTTGGGGCTCAGCTGGGGACTGCTGCTGGAGCTTGGGGCAGGGAGTAAGCCTGTGCAGCTCCACAGGCAGGCAGTGGGACTCAGCAACATAGTTGCTTTTGCTTCCCTCACTTCCCTATACCCTTGCTTAGTCTAATCTCACTTCTTAATTTTTCTCCCCCTCCTATTCCTTCCCTGCTCTCTCACACTCCATTGTGGATTTACAGGCACTCCCATTGCCCTAGGGCATTTGCGCCTGGGCCACACCCAGATAGGTGAGCTCCACCCTGCATAGATAGCCCAAGGCTAGGGAAAGGCCTGCTTGCTGTCCCGGGGATACTCCTCGGACTTCTCACCAGGGAGGTCCTTCCGGTGTACCTGGAAACATTTGGCAGCTCAGGCAACACATATCAACATTCAAACAAATAGCAGGAACTTCAGCCCAGCCTCTGCAACACTGGGGCAGGCAGCTGACCTGCCACCTGGGGCACTTCTCTGATAGGGAAGCCACAGGAAGATAAAGTGGTAGGTTAATCCCATAGCAAAATCAGCTGTAGGCAGTTCAAAGAAGTATTCCTATAAGTCTTTCAGAGAGAGACTAGAAAATGGCACCTGGTCCCTCTAAACAACTCAATGCAAACAACCATCAGCCCCAACAACCTCAACGAAAACACAGGAGAAATAAAAGACAAAGGCAGAAGATGTCCTGAACATAGCAACATACATAGAAGAAGCAGATATTGAGATGCCATACAAAGAAACTCTCAGAATGCTGCTTGGAACCATGCAGGATATGAGGGAAACAATACAGAAAAAGGATGAAATGATAGAGGAGATAAAAGCCATACACCGAAGGCAAATACAGGAGCTTAGGGAGGAAATAATGAAAAAGAATAGCAAAATCATGTTCCTTGAGAATCGATTGGAGGAATCAGAGAACCGCATCAGTGTCTTGGAGGACAGCCAAGCAGACTTTAATAAACGTGAACAAAATTCTAATAAGAGCATTAGATAAGCTGAAGAAAACCTAAGAGCTATGTCTGATGCTATGAAGCAGAACAACATTAGAATTATTGGCCTACCAGAGGAAGACACAACAGAAAAGTCATCTGCAACAATGGCAAGAGAATTCTTGGAGGAAAACTTCCCCAGCCTAATGAATGAAAACCAGGCCACCATCCAGGAGGCTGAAAGAACACCAGCATGACAGGACCCCAAGAAGAAATCACCAAGGCACATAATAGTGAAACTATCCAACTTTGAGGGAACGGGGAAAGTCATGAGAGCAGCTAGGGAAAATCAAGCAATCACATATAAAGGTTTCCACATAAGGATATGCTCAGACCTATCAGCAGAAACTATGAAAAAAAGCAGAGTGGAGTAGCATATTCCAAAAATTGAAGGAAAACAACACAAATCCAAGAATACTCTACCCAGCCAAATTATCGATCAAGATCGATGGAGAAGTAAAAGTCTTCCCAGACAAGGAAAAACTCAAAAAATACATTACAACAAACCCAGCCTTACAAAAGATTCTCACCGACTCAGTATGGGCAGAAGAACAACACTCACCAAGCACAAATAAGAGACCAACACATAGAACAACCTCACCCAGAGCACAACAAAGAGAAAACAGACCCCAACATAGCAATGGCTTAAGGATAGAAAGAAGTCAAGAATTATACACACACAAAACACACACTAATGAGAAAGGAAAGTAGGAAAACTCCCAACACAAAAGGTGTAAAATGACATCAGAGTCTGCACATGGAGATAATAACCCTGAATATCAATGGCCTGAACTCAGGCATTAAAAGACTGAGACTAACAGAATGGCTTCGAAAACACAACCCATCAATTTGCTGCCTGCAGGAGACACATCTCAAGGCTAAAGACAAAATTAGGCTGAGAATTAAAGGTTGGAGAAGGACCTACCAAGCAAACAGCAATACAAAAAAAGTAGGGGTTGCAATCCTAATCTCGGATAAAATTGACCTCAAAGTGCAAACCATAAAAAGAGATAAGGAGGGACACGATATAATGCTCAAGGGAATCATAGACAATGATCCACTAAGCATTGTAAACATATATTCCCTGAATGAGAGATCAGCTCAATACATCAACCAAACCCTCCAAAAGATTAAGAAAGAAATCACAGACTCGACAATTATAGTGGGTGACTTTAACACACCACTCACCGAGAAAGAGATCACAGGGAAAGAAACTCAACAAGGAGACTAGAGAGCGAAACTCCATAATTGGACAATTTGACCTGATTGATATTAACAGAGCTTTTCATCCAAATATAAAACTTTTTTATTTATAGCTGATAAATTGAAACGTGTTGTCAGCTACATTTCAGTCCACAATTTTAACTCGGTACTTCAATCCCTATGCATTTACTGCTTATCACCTTCTCCCAAACCATTAATCCTTATACGTTAATGTGCTGAGTATCCTTCCAACACACTGATAACTAGATGAAAAGCCACTCATACTCCAGAACTTCCACTAACACCCTGAGCATCTCCTGATGCCACAACAAAGTTAACATGTGCTTAACAAATCCAATGACCACGCACCCTAATCTAACCTAATGCATTCATTCTAATTCTTTGAATCAGAGTCTATCAACTTAATCCTAACCTTATGACCCTAAATCTCAAATTCAGAAACTACCTCGAATATTCTAATCCTTAAACTGTATCTCTACATCATTATACCTTAACAGATACGCTCCTAATCAACTCGAAACATAATCTGTTAGGCAGAAACTTTCTAAACGTAATGACTTTTAATCTCTCCACCAACATCTGAATCTCAAATCATCTCAATTAACCCAATTCTATCCCTTGATTCTTTTTCTTGAACCAGGAACATTGATTAATCTCAGGACCTAGCTTCCGATCTTAGGTACAGACTCTGTCTCTAACACACTAAAACCCTAAGCTAAGCACCAAACCTAACACACCAAAAAAACTCATGCTGCTAAGTATGTGTGTGGATCTGTCTCCTCTCCCAGATTTTACCTAAATGTAAGAGACTGCGAGAGGTAGACATGCAAAATTAGGAAATACCAACACATCCTCTGTTTACAGTTAACTTTTACAAATGGTTCGTGAAATTTGGCAAACGGAAGGGATATACAAATGTTTAAATATGACAAAAAGCATTATGACTGAGATCCATCACAGGACTCATGTTTTTCAGCTCTACTGTGTCCTACACTTAGGGAGCCTTCTCTGCTATTAGACATATGCTGGGATGTGTTACCCAATAACCAAGTTGACCAAGAGCTCAAGTACTCACTCACTAATTTGCAGGTCACAGCGTATCCTGGTTTCTCCCTCAAAGATGTAGTGAAACCGACACAGCAGCGCCCGCACGGCCCAGCGCAGCGGACACCCAGGACTGAAAGATGGCGTCTCCGGTGACCCTGAAGGAGAAGCGCCTCCTGGATGTCAGGATCTCGGAGCTGCCCAGCTGGGTGCTGATGCGGGACTTCACCCCGACGGGCATTGTCGGCGCCTTTCGGAGAGGTTACGATCGGTATTATAGCAAGTATGTCAACTTGAGGAAGGGGAGCGTCGCAGGCCTGTCCATGGTGTTGGCGGCCTATGTGGTTTTCAGCTACTGCCTATCCTACAAGGAGCTCAAACACGAGCGGTTAAGGAAGTACCATTGAGTACGCCGCGGTGAGGGCGGCCTGCTTTCCTGGTCTGGCCACTTGCCTTGCCACCACCCCCTCCCCTCCACCCGGCAAGAGCCCTTGAGAATGTGCCCAATAAAAGGTGCAGGCCTGAAAAAAAAAAAGATGTAGTGAAACCATGTTTAATGAAACAAATAAATGACTGGTTATTCTACCTTTGATCCCCTCCATTCCCTCTTTCCCAGGGACCCTCATGTCACTAGAGATGGAGGTCGTATCAAATTAAAAGTGCTTATATTGGAACCATGATCTCCATTTTTCACAATATTGGACTTTTTCCTCAGACTTAAGGGCTCTGAGGAAGATGTAGTACACCTTTCTAACCCTAAAATATTTGGGTCTGTGACTACTTGAGTTTCCAGTAAACCAACCACTTAACCTCACAAGACATACTTCAAGTAGGAGCTGCAGCTTCACCCCTTAAGTGTAATGATGTTAATCCCAGGGACATCCTGTGGGTCCAGTGCCAGGATCTCCCTCTCAGCGCACACTGGGCTCTCCACTCAGGGAGAAGTAAGTCCTCAAAGAGTCACTCGTGATAACAACAGTAGGCACACCCCGTGCTGACTTAATTGGTTAAATCCTGACCAGGCACCCTGGGCGTGTGGCTATCTAAATATACCCTGGAATGAAAGTGAGGCCCGGATGTGGACAAATCAGCAACTAAGAAGCCATTAGTGGAGGTTTCAGAGTCAGCGTGTTAGCACAGGCTGGATATCTTTGAGCTCAACCCCAGGGGCTTCCGGAGGCAAAAGTTATGTTCCTCCCTGAGCCTGTCTTACATACCTACTAGCTGAGGGTACCTGGCGTGTAATAGGTCCACATGCCCAGGTCCCAGGTACTTTTACCTTCCAGGAAGCACAAAACATCCAAGCAAGGATGATCCACTCTGATCTGAAATCCACAACTGCCCCAATTTCAGCACCTTGAATTATCTGTGTCCAGGGTCACCTGGATCCTGAGCAGGAGCTGGGAAATAAAGGAGGGAAGGCAAGAGACTGATTAAAGGATAATCACCTGTAGTACTTCAGCATCATTATTAAATCGACGTAATTTATACTCCAGGAGCCTTCCTTATTGGATTATCCATCCTTTGGTGAGTCCAGAAAATCAGGGATTCTCAACTTTCCTAAGGCCATGCCCCTTTAATACAGTTTCTCATGTTGTGGCGACGTCCAAACATAAAATTATTTTCATTGGTACTTCATAACTATCATTTTGCTACTGTTATGCATCAGGAGAACCATGTGAAAGGGTCATTCAACCCCTAAAAGGGTCGCGACCCACAGGATGAGAACCACTGGTCCAGATGCAGGCAGAATAAGCCCGGGGTGGATTGGGTGAAGTTGCTGTGGGAGGTGTTCTTAGGAAACACTTGGCAGTTCTAGGAACACCTTGTACACACTGACACACATGTACACAGGCAAACACATGAAAATATTAGCAAACAAGAATCTAAAATGTTATGCAGAGAGAATTCGAAAGCCAAGTGATGTAGGAGACCATGTATAATATTTACCATAAAATAAGGGCTCATCCAAAATCCAGAGCTTAGCATCATGATCTGCGTGTTTCTTGCATTATAAAATGTAATACTTGATGACACTTTTTTCCTGTTAATCTCATTTATCAAACAAGGTTTTTTCATCAGTAAATGAAATCTTGTCAAACTTCAGTGTGCATTGTTCAACCAGAACCACCTCTTAATTTTATAATCTCTCTCTCTCTCTCTCTCTCTCTCTCTCTCTCTCTCTCTCTCTCTCTCTCTCTCTCTCTCTCTCTCTCACCTATCTCTCTTTATCTCTCCTTTCAGTGTGGACTGCTTAAATTTTTTCACGTTTGTAATTTATGTATACCAATAGGGCACTACAACATCATCGCAGGGCATAATTACCAATGAAAGCAAATCAATTACTTATACAGGGTTTTAGCTCAATTATGTCTTTTTAATTATGTGTGGTTTTTTTGGAGATATTAGAATGAATGGGATTAACAACGAATGCCCGGACACAAAGAGAAGACTGTAAGACCAACATCAGCTTGAGGCATGATATCCCCTTGCTGGAGAGTACATCGTCAGAGGACCATACTGGGGATACATGGTGTGGAGCGAGCCTGGTCTGACCCCCACCTCCCTCCACAGTGGGGTGAACCAATAAGGGAACAGAACAGGTCAGCAGCGGGAACCAAGCCAAGCCATAAAACCCCTGAGGAGCAGCAAAAATAGACTTCAGGCCAGGAGGGGCAGTTCCTGGAACCCCAGGACCCGTGGGAAGATAGTCATAAATGTCAGCAGACAAACCTGGGATTATGTATGCTTATATATGTTTTTAGGGGGGTGCTAGTTTCCCCCAGTTTTAATTCTATCTATTTGTTTTGTCTCAGCTCTTATTGTTTTGCCTATCCATATAGGCATGGGAAGCAACTGGACCAATGGTTCTGGAGGGTCTTGTGGGAGGGAGCAGTGATCAGACAATTTCATAGATAGGGGAAGAACTAGGGAATTAAATCAAAAATGAGGAGGACTTAGAGATCCTGGGGGTGTTGGAGCAATAGCAATTTAGCTGAGAGGCATTACTAAGAGGTAGAAAAGGGGTGAGTGTTATTGTAGGGGGGATGTAAAACAAAATAGAGAAAAGATCTGGGAAGAACGGTATGGATGGAGGTCTAAACATATTGTCATACATACATAAATACATTAATTCATAAAATAGAAGTATTGGCCTATGTGTGTATTTTTATAGTCATACATTGAGGAAGTGGATGGACTTTGGGCCTCTGCTCCAGCCCTCCCTCAACACAAGAACACCTTGTTATAACAACTTGGCATTTTACTGTATTGTTAGTTAAGTTCAAGTTAATTGGGTACAAACATAACAATGGTTGAGAGAGAACACTTAACAACACATTCTATGAAACCAGTAATATTCTGACACCAGTGTCAGATAATGTTACTTCAAGAAAACTGTAGACAAATATTGATAATGGAGTTACATGAAAAAGTTTGTTTAAAATATTAGGAACTAAGTCAGACAACATTTAACATGTTGTCTGACTTGGTTCCCAAATAACTTGAACTTAAATAACAATACAATAAAATAGTATTTATTCATAATTCCCAGAATCTGCAGCTTTAAAAGTCTTACAATTAGGCTAGAAGTGTCTCATGTAATTCTATTTATTTCATTTTTTTATTAAATGTTTTAGTGGGGGCCCTTACATCTCTTATCACAATTCATATATTCATCCATTGTTTCAAGGAGATTTGTACAGGAATTAACAAGACTAACAATAGCATTGACCACACATGCTAATGCTCCTTAGAAGTGAGGATGGTGACATGTTGTCTCATGTACTTTGAATATGTTATCAGGAGAGATCCATCCTGGGAAAATGATATCATGCCTGGTAAAGTAAAAGGGCAATTGAAAAGAGGAAGACCCTTGTGAGGGACTGGATCATTGGCTTCAGCAATGAGCTCAAACATAAAATCCACCCTGAGATGGAGCTGGACTTGGCAGTGTTTCATCCGATTGTACCTAGGTCCTCTGTGAGCTGGAACCTACTTGAGGGCAACTAAAAACAACACACACTATCAAATTTTTTTCCAGGACTTTCCTGTTTCCATTCTTCCCCATCAGCTAAATCCTGTCCTTGTTCTTACTTACATGACTGGTTAGCCTAGCAGGGGGTGAGTTCAGTTCTGGACATGAAAGTGACCGAAGGCCATTTCCTTGAGGGTCTCTTTTGTGAGTCTGAGTTTGGGTCCCCATTTTTCTCCCACTCTCTCCAGGACTTTCTAATGGGATTCCTTTTGGAGCACTTGGTAGCGGTGGCTGTGCACATCTCGTTCTGCTGATCAATCACTAATTTTAGGTGAGCAACCCAATGGGAAGTGGCTTGTATAACCAAGGGAACCTTTTGGACTCTAGTTGCATGCTATAGTGGGTGGATCTACAATGAATGAACAAACCCTTGTTTGTGAAGAGGGTATAAGTTGGGCTGCTAACTTTAAGACTAGCAGTTTGGAACCACCTATAACACCACAGGAGAACGAATGAGCGTTCTACTCCAGCAAACATTTTCATTCTTGGAAACTTACCAGGGAAGTTCTCCCCTGCCCTACAGTATCTATGTGAGTCTGCATTGACTCGATTACAATGAGGTTTTTATGGTGGGGGTGGGGGAACGGGAAACAGGAAACCTCACATGAAAGCAGGTGTAGTAGCTACATAGTTTCATTTCAACTTGGGAAATAAGTCTAGGGGTAAAGGTTAGCCTGTCAATCAGATCACAACTTGATTATGCTCCTGGTGGTCATGACCTTCTCATGTAGATTCTGGGAATTTCTACTCTTTTTCCCAGGAGCTGGGCTACCCTCTCTTTCTGCTTCACCTTCCTGCTCTTGAGTCACTTGGAGAGCTGGAAGAGCCACATGGAGACCCATGCCAGTGCAAAATGCTTCTACCACCATTGGATACACACTGGCCTGTGGTCTTCCTGCATTCGTCATCATTGCATGTGCTGTGTGAGTCTGAAGAGGAAATTATGGACTACTATTAGACATATGGGCTAATATCGGACTTTTAGAGTTGATCTGGCCTGGGATGCAATGTTTTCTTGTTATCTATTAGTTATTGGTGTAAATCTCTTTCTTACACATATTTGAATGACCCTGGATTTGTTTCTCTAGTCTACCCAGTCTAACACAGCAAGTATTTCCAGAGAAGTCACCCTTTAGTTGCAAAATCTAGGCTACGTTTCCCAAGATCTAAGGATAAGCTGGCTCCAGCAGAACTGGCAACATAAACCAGTTTAATTCAGAAAATATTGACTGATAACTGATATTTTTGGATTCCTGATAAAGTCAGGTGACAGTTTTCTGTCTGGGGAATTATGTAACCATATTGGGAAATGTAACAGAGTGTTACAATTCTCCTATCTCCATTTTAAGCCAGGAACTTTGGAATTTGACGTGAACTTTCAGAAAGGAATTCCCAAGTATGACAGGCATGAAAGAAGCACAATCTTTATGGATGCAAGTTAATCGGGAAATAGTTCACTTTGATCTTTCCCAAAAACACTTGTTCTGAGAGTCTGGGCAGCCAAGAGTTACTTGCAGGAAGCAAATTTAAATTTCAGATCACTCAACTTGGTAAAGTCTTTCCCACTGTCCATACACGACCTCTTGGACCGATAGAAACTTGAGTGAGTGATACATTAAATTAGCAGAGTGCATAAATCATGATAAGCATCATAGAAGAACATAACTCTCATGTTTAGCTGTCCCCAAAGCTTCCCGGTGAAATCAAACTAGAAGACTGTACAAATTCCAGCTCTTAGGACAGGCGAGTTTAACAACCATCCTCCCATCCACGTTCCTTCATTCCCTTCCACTGCTTCTGCTTAAGATTTATTTTTAAATTTTGTTAAACTGACATATAAGTTACCTAGACGTGCATGCTAGGTACTTCTCTTTTCCTAAAAATCAGTCATACATGGCAGTGCTTTAGGTCACAGAATGGATTGTCATCACAAAGGTTAAGCAAGGACCCTTAGTTCGTGCTTCAGCCCCATTAACACCTTGGCAGGATTGGATGGTTGGGTGTTTCCAGTTTGTTAGGAGGATGGACATCCGGGGAATCTGATCACAGGCTTACACACCCAATGTACATTGTTCTATTTCACCCATGTCACCCATGCACGCTCTCTGCTATGGGGGAAAGCACTGGTTGCTTTGGCCATTGTTATCTGAGTCTTTGCAGCTGCAGTCTCAGCCACAGCTGTGGACCCTCTTGAGTGGACCGCCTCTGCCTGGCTCCTCCCTGAGCCCCGCCCCAAACCCACCAGACCCCGCCCACCCTCACCAGGCACCTGTGTTGGCGCCTCAGCAGAAATGGGCGGGGCAAGAGCTGCCTTGAGAGGAGTGAAGGCAGAGACCCTACTCCTCCCTGACCCCGCTAGCTCCTCCCCCTCCGGATCACGCCCAGAAAGGGCCGGCAGTGGCGGTGTCTTATTCTGAACTGCAGCTCACAGCAAGAATCCCATTGTCCATGCTCTGCGTGCAGTGCCAGAGAAGTGCCCACAGCCTGAGCACCTTTTTGCCGGCGCTCCCAGGTGGGAGACTCTGGGCTCCGGGACATGTATGTGGGCGGAGGACATTTTAGTCCAGCTGACTAGGGTGCAAGCGCCCTTTCTCTCCCCCAGGAACCCTGCCAGCGCTTCTCTTGGTGAGAGGTGGGCGGGTGTCCCTGAGGCAGGTCCTATTTCCCCGCTTTCAGATTGGTTGGGTTTCATGGTGGGAGTCCCTGTTGGAGAAAGGGGATCCCGGCTGGGGTTTGGGCCTTCCGGGTTCCCTGATTCTCTCTTTGCGGGTCTCCTAACCCTTCTCCCTTGTTTCCTTCCACACAGCGATGCCTCCTCCCAAGACTCCTTGCGCCTCCTCAGCTCAAAGGTGAGCCCCTGGGTCTTGTTCTGCTGACCTCCTTCTGGACCCGACCAGAGTCTGTTCTAGGCGCAAGATCTCTTGCTGGTCCGTGACAGAAATGTCTTCCCTGGTTTTAAAATCTTGCTCGCGGCCCTTTTTTCTTACTCCTTGTTTGAATTTTTATCTATATATTACTATGGTTTTAAAAATCATTCCCATTTCATTTCCTTTCTATTCTTTATTGTTTCTGTTGGGATCAGTTTGTGAAGCACAGAAGGGGTGGATGTCTGGAGATGAAATAACATGTGAGGGTTTGTAAGGATGTCTGGGTGGGGTCGGGTGGGTGGTTGGCGGAGTTGGGGAGGGTGAGGGGACTTGGGGAGTAAGAATGAAGGATGGAGGGGACTGAGCACTAGAACTGAAGGTGACTAACAAGTCTTTTTAAAGGTGATTTAATCATAGTGGGAAAATAGACAATATGAAATCGATTGTGGTAATGATTGTGCAATGCTTAAGATGGATGAACTATGGAATTGTGGGATTATGTGAGATATATGGATTAAGTGCCCCAAAAAGTGTTTAAAAAAAAAGAAAGAAGCTCTCCATCACAAAAGTAATCTAACTAAACATGCACAGAAGAATCAAAACCCAAACTGAAACAAAGAAACCAAAAACAAGGTAATGCTAAAGGGAAGTGACCCTGAAATGGGCCCTTGGGCTTTGAACGTTGTGAGGCTAAAGGAAAATTTACTTGGGGCTGGTGTGGTGGACGTTGGCCCTGGTGCCCTCGGCCACGGCTGCTTGGCCAGCTGTGCAGGCGGCAGCAGGCACATGGTCGCCAGGATGTCCCAGGCTTTGATAGTCGAGCAGTTTGGAATGAAAATATAATGTCTACAAGAATTCTCAGGAAGAGGCGTTTCTATCACTGAAGAGTGCTTAGACAGGGCCATCAGATTGGAGGATGCTGAGAGCACACACTGTTCTCTGAGGTGGAGGGTGATCATCCCCTCTTCCTTTCTGCACAGAGGAAAATGCATCTCCCCTTTCCTTGGACACTTTTCCCTAAGTCAGTGAGGATGAGGGGAGGAAGCTGAATCTGTGCTCGCCTCACTTCCTTTTTCATCCAGCCTTCTCATGGAAGAACTGTGCCAGGAAACCGCAGAATATTTTACATTACTGACTTCTGCCTTTAGGGTCGGCATCCTGGTCCTTCTGGCTTCTCATACGATGAGATGCCCCAGGTCCTGCTGTAAATGAGGCTGACTATACATGAGTCAGGTTTCATAGGAGAATGTAACGATATTGTGTTAGGATGGCATTGAGTAGATTTGAGAGCTGAATTCTTTGCAAGACTTTGTCTGTTGCATTTAAATCTCATATCTGGCTCTGACCCAGGAAGACACACAGGTGCCACTGCCTCCAATTGATAGGTGTTAAGAAGGGATCTATTCTATGATGACTGGGTGCTCAAGGCTGGTATTGGGTTCTGCTACATGTGAAGTGAGACATGGTAATGTGATAAACTGCCACCTAGATTTTGTCATGAGGGCCAATAAGATCCTCAGATTCATTCCAGGGAGATGGCAACCAGGCTTTCAATTCTTAGTAGGAAAGGGTGAATGCATCTCTATAAAAACCTTAATAGGATACTTAAATGTATGTGTGTATATGTATGTGTGTGCGTGTGTGTGAATTTTCAGTATCTCCTTTCTTTCTACAGATATTCTATCTGAGTTTGTTGTTGTTCTTTTTCTTGATACCATGGGTTTGTTGGTTTATTCAGCATTTGGACACTCTATTTTGTTTTGCAGATGTTTCTCAAATATTTGTAACATTAGTGATATAGTCATGTAGAATAATGAGTTTTAAAAAATAGAGTCGAATTTTTTTTTATAATTTCATGATTTTGTAACTTGTAGAAAGATCTGAAATAAAGGTTTCCTTTATTATTGAGGAACATGCTTGTTTGCAACCTTATAGTGTTACATTAAAAAGTACCCCTAGTGTAATTCCAGTTTAGACATGTATGATTTCATTCTACAATATGAAAAAGAAAAGCAAGTCTTTAAGCATGCTATTAGAACCAGTAGATAGGTAAGATAAATTCTTGGTAGAAAACACACACACACAAGGAAGCAGGCAGTGGGAAGGGGAGGTGGTGAGGTATAGTGGAGGCCAGTAACACAGCTTAGTGAGGCAAGTCCCAGTGGAGCCTCACAGTGTAGGGATGCAAAATGACTGGCGGGAGGTGCAGCATCTGGAGTGGTGGCAAGTAGAGTGATGTTGGCTCACAGGCAGCAGACACTGCACATTGTAACCACATGGTGGCGTGGTATAGCATGGCACAGTGATGTGGTCCACCAAATTTGGCCAGGTTGAGCAGAGTACTGCACAGCCCACAGCTTGCACAGCACATGTGTTGAGGAAGGGCATCTAGATCAGGCAGTGTGCTGACCAAACATCTTGCCATCCTTGCCTTTGAGAAGCACTCTGCATGTATTTTTACTAAGGCAGATAGGTTTGTCCTTTTAGCTGTCCATGGTATATTCAATCTTCTTTTCAAACACCAACATTCAAATACTTCGATTCTTCTTCGGTTTCCTATCCAATGTGCAACTTTCGTATGCATATGAGGCAAGTGAAATGATCATGGCTTGGTCCTCAAAGTAACCTTAGTCCTCACAGGAACGTCCTTGTTTCCAGTACTCACAGATATCTTGTGCAACAGACTCATCTCATGGAACTCGTCTTTTGATCTCTTGAGTGCTATTTCCATGATCACTGATAGGAATAAAGTGTGGATGAAATTTCTTTGTTTTCACTTTTTGTATTATTTGCTCAAAAGGTTTTTTCATCAAATGATTTTTTTCAACAGTCAAAAAAAAAGTCCTTTAGAGTTGCCCTAGAATTTGAACTTTTAGTCTTCATATATTCAATCAAAAATATTCCAATTCTTAAATACTCTATTTTTTATATCAAGTTGAAGAATTTTTCAGACACTTAGATGGCATTCATGTCAAAGTCCATTTTATGAGAAAGAGTCATAGTTCTCTAAGTAAATGTCAACATAAAAACAAAATAATTTTTAGCTTCATCATAGCACTAGCAAATTAGAAAATCATACTGTTTAGCCTGCAAAGGCTGTAATATTGTTAATCCACACCACCCTGTGCAGTGAGTAAACATACAATCTGTTGAGAGTGGGAAGCCAGTGGGACTGCCTGACCACCCCACACCCTCAGCCTCATGGACTTACATATTTTCAACTATTGACATGAAATAAGCTTACCACTTTGCTATCCCTTATTTTTTGGAATATATCCATGTTCTAGTTTTGTGGCAGGTATTCCCCTTCCACAGGCACCAACTTTTTGGGGTTTTACTATATTTGTTTCCTTTCTTCGAAATTGAGAGACAATAGTACAATCCCACAGCAGAGGATTTGAACCACTGACCTTGAGGTTAAAAGCCCAATACTTAGCTTTCAACATCACCACGCCTGTTTATTTTTCCGTTCCATGGGCCAATCTCACAGGTTATTATGATGTTACTCTCATGCAAACTGAAGGTTTATTTATATAACATCATATTTTCTATTTTGAAGTAATTAAGTTGAATCTAAGTAAAAAACCCTGCAGATCACATGACAGAATTTCGTAAGAACAAAACTATGCAAATATTTTTTACAGGAGTAGTTCAAGCCTGTCTGAGAAGGTCATTCTCGGTCGCCATCAACTTGATGATGGTGAGTTTCTTTCTTACAGTTTAGGAGAAACATACACTTTCTATGATTGTAGATAGTGATCCCCCAGAAGCTCTTTGAGAGCAGTGGGAACAAAATCAGATGAAGTGAAAGCAGAAAGCCGCATCTGTGCTCAGCCCTGCACCTGCTCCTGCTCCTGCTCCTGGGCCTGTGCTGTTAGTCCTGAGCGCCCCCTGCTGGTCTCAGCTCCCCAGGCTGTCGTACAGGATAGTGTATGTGAGGGCCACCCTGGCTTCCCTGTCTGTGTCCACCTGCACTGTAACACTGTAACACACAGGTTTGTGCTCTCAGAGGTCACAGGTAGGTAGCACTGATTTTTGGAAGGATCAAGGTCACTACCATAGTGACCAATAGTAGGAGCTCTCCATCGCCACGGCCTCTCCCTGGGTGCTGCCTGATCCAATCCCAAATACCCTCTCTGACACCGACCCCATGGTATGACCAGCACCTTCAGGAGAAGGAGGGGGAGGAAGGAGATAGACATTTCTGAACTAAGGTCGCCCTGGCTCAGCAGGCTCCAGAGTCTCCTCCTGGTAAGGCCACGTTTAACCAGGAAACTACACCAAGCATTTTCCTATGAGTGTAACTGACTGGTATCAGGTCTGGGATCCATGAGAAGTTTGCTAAAGCCACAGCTCCACCGCTCCACCAGGAGATTTCTACAAAGCACCTTTCTGAATCAAGTTGAATGCAGGCAGGTGAGTCAAGTACAAAAGCGAGCAAATGAACATACAGAGTGATCATGGCTACTATGATTACACTAGATCTTAGCCAAAAGGTTGAGAAGTGATAATCGGCTACTTTTACGGGAAAAAGTTCTGAAAATATTGGGGGAAGATTTTGTGAGAAAAAGGTCAGGAAAATTGAGCTGAGGATTAACCCCCCACCACAACCACCATCTTATTACAACAATGCACCTGCTCATTCTTCAAGGGCAGCAAGGGCTGAACTCTGAGAATTTCATGAAGAAAACTTACTTCATCTGCTCTTTAGTCCTGAAGTTATTCAAAAGTCACAGAGTGACCACTATAGAGAACCCCGATCCAGTAAGAGGCATCAGTGTCCCCGCGTGGAGAGATGTTTCCCTGTCGTGTCAGTGGCCTGTGTTCTTGTTCTCACTCCCGAGGAGACATCAGACACTGTGTCCTCTGATGCTGAGCTGAGAGATGCTCTGAGACTCCTGCTCTGCAGCTGCATCAGGCTGAGGGTTTCTGTTCCTCTCAGGAAGGAGTTTCTCTCACGGTGTCTCCTGCACAGTAATACATGGCCATGCCTGAGTCCTGCAGGCTGCTCAACTGCAGGGACATGGTGCTGATTGGGTTGTCTGTGGAGATGGTGTCTTTTCCTTGGAAGGATGTGTTGTACTTGGTTTCAGAGTCACTAGGATAAATCATTCCTATCCATGTCAAGCCCTTTCCAGGTGTCTGCTTAAACCAGCCGATCCAGCTTCCAGTAAAGCTGTACCCAGATGTCTTACAGAAGATCCTCAAAGACTCCCCGGGTCTCTTCACCTCTGCACCAGCTGCACCTGAGCACACACACCTGTGGAGATAGGATTCAGAGATCAGAGATTCCCTCTACACACACACAAACACACACACACACACACACTCCATTCATCTCAAACCCTGTGGCGATCCTGACCTAGCAGAAGAGCAGTGAGGTGATCTACAGGAAAGACCCCATCTTGCAAGGAGAATGGAAAGGAATCACACTGTGATCCCCAGCTGGGTGATGAGGGCGCTTCCCCTGTGGACGTAGCCTGTGGGTCTTCCACGTTGCATATTTCTGCCCGGCCCTCCATTTCAGACTCCTCCAGCCTCACAACCCTGGAAACCCAAGGCAGGGGAAGGTGCAGGCCTTGGGACTGCTGGGAGGGACAGAACCTGAGTCTAATAACATCACACAATACACACACACATGCACATGCGTATTGGCACCTTGACCCCGGACAGTATTGAACTGTGGCTCCACACTCAGTGCATCTCTCAGTACACATTTGGGGGAGAGTGTTTGAAACCCAGTGTGACCAATAAGCCCTCACAAACGGTCCTTCCTTACTATCTGTGGGGAATTATGGCCAGGAGAGAAAGTACCTATGTCTCCTTAGAGAAAGCTGAAGACTCTGATGTCCCTGATGGTCCCTTCTCAGTAGACCTCTCAGGTGTGTCCCAGCGCCCAGGTCTGCCCTGTGCTTCCGGCTGCCTGAGGAGAGGAAACACATCTCAGGGAATGTCAGCTTTACTCAGAGTGTCAGACAAATCTGTGCAGATTAAAGCCAAAGATGAGTGTGTCACTCTGAATACGCATGGGCAACCTGGCCCTTGTCACCGTCTCTCTGACAGTGGAGCTCTGTTCAGAAGAGAAGTTAAAAGTCCAACATGGGGAATATTTCAGTTTCATCAGTTTTTTTCCGGTTTCCTCTATTAACTTTAATCACATTTTCAACATGCAGCCAAGAATGAAGCTTTGACAGTAAGTCATACCATTACAGAGACAAGCATTGTCAATTTTCGGCAGGGACAACTCTGAGATGACATGAGAAAGTTGGATATTTACTTTCTTGCCTTTATTTCCTGTCAAACCATAAAAATATTAAAAATAGTGATCCATACATTGAATTCACTTGTAACAAATGATTGAAGTTACTTCCTTTAATTTTAGTTATTGCAAAAAAACCTAGACAGTTCTTTAATTAGACTGCTGCTAATAGGTTTTTAAAGATCACAGTGGTGACAGGATTGGTACATTTTGCCATAATGCGTCTGCTTATGAGAACAAACATTAACACTACAAAGGATTGACACGTAACACGGGTTATTTGCCGTGTGGGCAAACACTGCGTTATTCACAGCCAACATCCTCATGTGGCTCCAGAGGGACTGTTGGCAGATCTTGCTGAGTTCTCCTTAAACATTTGAAACCCAGACATGATTTACCATAAAGCTAACCCATAGCGAAACAGACACAAACATGAGGTAAATACTATGGGAAAAAGTATAGTGCTTGGTAGGCTAAAAGTCAAAATATATATCTGATAAGCTTTTCCTTCTGAGAATATTTAAGAGGTGAAAATATTAAGTACTAGAAGGTCGCAAAACTTAGCAAATGTGGGTTCTTGTCATTCAGTGAGATCAATGGCAGGATGCTCCCTTGCAACATGTGGAACACTTTCCTGTAGCCACTTCGAAGACCAACAGGGCTACCTGTTGCCATAGTTGAGACAATGCTGTCATTCCCATTCTCCTTAAATATTAACTGCTCCAACGACAGTTGTTTTTGTTTATATTACCCATAGAATAACCCTTTATACTTTTTCTTTCACCCTGGGAGCTATGGCAAACCTCTTTTAAACCACAATAATAAACTTCCATCAATTCTGTTTTATTTTACTAAGACATCTATACTTAAAATTCTCTGAGCTAATCAATGAAATCCAATTATGATTAACAGAGTTAATTTATCCTGTTTTTCCTCCTCTTACTGCCTGTTTAGGTAATCACATGTAGGTGCTTAAAACTAAAAGATATATCCTTCTTCTTCTATAGGAAATTGTTGAAGTTACTGCCAGAGGATGGGCCCCTCAGGTTCGAGGGCACTCAAAATGTGACTGAAGAGAGGTTGATTTCTTGGAGGGGAGTCGTCCATGAGGACGTGATTTGAGTAAAGCCTCTGGGAGTGGAGACGTCAGGTTTTTCATTTGCTGATGCGACATGCCTTAAGGTAAAGAGAAACAGCTGCAAATGTCTTCTCAATACCAGAACATGGAATTTGCATACTATGAATTTAGGAAAATTGAAAGTAGTCAAAAATAAAATGGAATGCATGAATATCAGTATCCTCAGCATTAGTAAGCTTAAATGGACTGGTTGGTATTGGCCAATTTGAATCAGATAATCATCGGATTTACTATGCTAAGAATAGCACAGTCAAGAGAATGGCATGGCACTCATTGTCAGAAAGGATCTTGCTACACCCATCATGAAATATAGTACTGTCTGTGATAAGATTATATCCACCTTCAAGGAAATCCAATCAATTCAACTATTATCAAACATTACTTTAACAATGCATTTGCTACCAACTTTAACATACAAATAAGTAAGGTATAACACTAATAAATAAAAATTAATTTTATTTGCTCCTTTACCACCACTTTCTGCTGTTGAGATTTAAATTCCATTATTATACATCATACATTCAATAGGTCTGATTCTACATATTTCTTATGCATTAATATTATATTCCTATTTTAAATAAACCATTTTATTTACATCCAGAAATTAATACATGCAAAGCTATTGGATTTACCCTTGCTGTTATTGGAAATGGCCACACACACACACACATCCTTTTTTCATGGGCATTTAGAGTATTTGTTTAGTGCTCATGGAGAGAAAAAAAATCCCCTTTTCATCTTTCATGTTACATCTGCCCGGTGTCCACTACATTTTAAAAAATAATCTTCTAATTATAAGCTATGTGCTTTACTGTACCTTTTAATCTTCAAGAGTAAATTTACTAGCCATTTATTGTTTGAACATTGTCAAAGCACTGAAACAACAAAATGGGCCAGAGAAAGCTCTCAGGTTTGATACATTGTTTGAATTTTTTAATAAAAATAATTATCTGAAATATAATCACTACCCTATAGAAAATTAACAAATGAAAAAGTCACAGCAGTCTCCAATTCTTGCTGCCTCAAACCATTTTACATTTGCTTGATACACCTTTCCCGACTCTTTGCAGTGATCTGTGTGCACAGGAAAGAAACCTTTTCCCAGTGCTGAAGGGCTCCTAGCTCATCTGAGGAGGAGTAGCTTATGAATGGTTTTAAGGAGGAAAAGCCTAATTTACTGAAGGGATGAATTCAAGATAAAGACATTATGAAGTTTTATAAAGACTGTATTCACAGGGGAAATTCTTTCTGGGGTTAAGAGGAAACCACAGGTCCTCAGAAGATACTGGGCATTTTTTCTTATCCTGCTCCTAGAGCTGGCTCATACAGCAACCACAACTAAGCCATCTTAGTTTCCTGAGGCCTTCTGCAGGGGAAGTTTATGTCTATGCCTCCTGTTACATGTGTCTCTCACACAGTAGTATACATCCATGTCCTTTGCTCTTAGATTGCTCATCTGCAGCTACATCATGCTCTTGCCATTATCGCTGGAGATAGAGAATCAGCCCCTCACAGTTTCTGTATAGATTTTAGTATTTCCATGAGGACTAACAGCAGCCACCCACTGTGGCCCCTTCCCTGGGAGCTGGCAAAACCAATTCATCCAGAAGCTGCTAAAAGTGAATCCAGAGGCAGCACAAGAGAGTCTCAGAGAACCCCCAAGTGGTCTCAGGTCTCCACCAGATACCACCAGTTTCACCTCACACTGGACACCTGCAAACACAGAAAACACATGTGTTTAAAAGCCTACACCAATCTCTCTCTTCTTCTCAGACTCCCAAATCTATGTTCATATTTTTCAAAATCATTTCCTTGTAATATTGCAAGAATAAAAAACCCATCCCAGCTCAGGCGCCATAGTGAGAGTCCTGGCTTGGTGCTGGCTTCTGAATGGAGTAATCTCAGACACTGGGCTGAGCTTTCCTTAAAATCACAGTCAGCAGCAGAGAGAGCAGGCTGCATGTCCTTCTCTAGATAGCCGATCAGCCATCGGTTAGTGCAGTGTCTGCCAGAAGGATCAGCGTGTGAAGAATGAGAGTTAATGGAAATCTTTGGCAGAAGTCCATTTGCATTGGGATATTAGGACATAGTTGTACTATAAACTTCTCTTCACCAAGTGTTACCAACAAATGTGAGTTCGTGTTCTGATCCTGGTCCATCTGGGACACTAATAAACCCTCTAGCCTCAATTTCTAGTGCTCACCAACTAGATTACTTTTCTTCTTTCTCTCAGCCTATCTTTAAGCACACATGGATGAGTTCTGAGCTAAGAGTCCTTGCTGAGCCTCACTTGCCCTGGCCTAACACAGAGTTGTAACTGAGTGTTATGGACACTAGGACAGATTCCATGGCTCGTGTTCTGAGGAAGGAGGCACTAAGCCACTCCAGTGACTGACTGGAGAACCTCTAGTTAGGAAATCACACAAGATAGAGAACAAGGATACATTAATGGTGTTTACTGCTTTATCTTTGGGGAACATGGAACCCAAACAAACAACAAGAAATAAAGACAACAACAATAATGCATCCTGGCAATTCTGACTCATAGAGAGTGTACATAACAGGGAAGAACTTCCTAGAGTTTCTGAGGCTATAAATCTCTATGGGATGTGATCACATCATCCTTATCTCACAGATTAGTTGGTGGGCTGGATCCAAACATCACACTTCATTTAGCAGAGATGAGGTGGAAACAGACAGAGAAGGAAAGAAAGAGGGATGAAGGGAGTGAGTGAGTGAGTGAGAGAGAGAGAGAGAGAGAGAGAGAGAGAGAGAAGTCTTATTTGTTAATTAATGTTCAACTCCCCCCCACACACAATTTTGGGGTTAATTAGGGAAATTGACAAGTTAAAATTGACATGCTTAGCACTCAATGGTTCAGTCAAGACATACAATTCTACCAATGCAACGGAGCTTTATACTATAAAAATAAGTCAGTGAAAGTGGATAAATTTCCCATGACCCCACTACCCTTTTCTTCCTTGTATTCATCCTTTGTTTTCCTTTCCCCACCTCCTCCACCATTGTCTAAGTGGACTTTGGGGCCAGGGCGTGGTGCCCCAACAGACTGGACTGGAAAACTCTCCTAAGGGCCAGCAAACGATCCCTGAACTAACTACAAGCTTTTCTCTTGTGAACTGTTTTGTTCTGTTCTTTGTCAGTGGTTTGTTTTTGTTGTTTTGTTGTCTGGTTGTATACTGTTGCTTTGTTTTCCTCTGTCTTGTTTTCGTGCATGTTAGTGACGCCACAGGTCTGTCTGAATAGGACAGGCTGGATGAACTATCTGGAGGAAAAACAACGGGACCGACAGTTCCGGGGGGACTTGGGGTGGGGGGGTAGGGGGGTTAAGGAAGTGGTGTTAACAAACGCAGGGACAAGGGAAAAACATGGGATCCCAAATGGTAGAGAAGGGGGAGTGGCAGGCCTGGTGGGAAATGATCAAGGGTAAGGTTGCTTAGAGAAGAGGTATACTCTAGCCCAGGTGGCGATGAAGCATGGTAGTAGGGCAGGAGGAAAGAGCTAGGAGTCAAAGGGCATTCATGGAGGTCTAGACAAAGACATGTACATGCAAATATATATAGGAGGATGGGGAAATAGATCTATGTGTCTATATTTATAGGTCAAGTATTAAGGTGGCGGAAGGACCTTGGGCCTCCAATCAAACACTCCCTCAATGTATGAATACCTTCTTTTATTAAATTGGAACTCTATGATGCTCACACTCCCGACACAACGGCTGGAGCCAAAGTAGGTGAACAAGTAAATGTGGTGAAGAAAGCTGATGGTGCCCAGCTATCAAAAGAGATAGTGACTGGGGTCTTAAAGGCTTGAAGATAAACAAGCGGCCATCTAACTCAGAAGCAACAAAGTCCACATGGAAGAACACACCAGCCTGTGTGATCGAGTGGTCCCAAAGGGATCAGTTACCAGGCATCAAAGAACAAAAAATCATATCATTGACTGCACACCTCCATGATAGGATCGCTGAAGACAAATGGGTGCATAAGCAAATGTGGTGAAGAAAGCTGATGGTGCCCGGCTATCAAAAGAGATAGTGTCTGGGGTTTTAAAGGCTTGAAGGTGAACAAGCGGCCATCTAGCTCAGAAGCAAAAAAGCCCACATGGAAGAAGCACACCGGCCAGTGTGATCACGAGGTGCCAAGGGACCAGGTATAAGGCATCCTGCAAAAAAAATACAAACGATATAAGTGTGTGTATGTATGTGTATATATGTGTATATGTATATGTGTGTGTATATATACCATATTAAATGAAGGGGGAAGTGCAGAGTGGAGACCCAAGGCCCAAGTGTCGGCCAATGGAGATCCCCTCATAGAGGCGTTTAGGAGAGGAGATGGGTTAATTAGGGTGTAAGGTAGTACCGATGAAAAACACAGCTTTCCCCCAGATCCTGGATGCTTCCTCCCCCCAACTACCATGATCCGAATTCTACCTTGCAGGCCTGGATAGGACAGAGGCTGTACACTGGTACATATGAGGGCTGGAGGTACAGGGAATCCAGGGTGGATGATACCTTCAGGACCAAGGGTGTGAGGGACGATGCTGGGACAGTGGAGGGTGAGTGGGTTGGAAAGGGGGAACTGATTACAAGGATCCACATGTGACCTCTTCCCTGGGAGAGGGACAGCAGAGAAGGGGGAAGGGAGACTCCGGATAGGGCAAGATATGACAAAATAACGATGTATAAATTACCAAGGGCATGTGAGGGAGGGGGGAATGGGGAGGGAGGGGGAAAAAAAGAGGACCTGATGCAAGGGGCTTAAGTGGAGAGCAAATGCTTTGAGAATGATTGGGGCAGGGAATGTATGGATGTGCTTTATACAATTGATGTATGTATACGTATGGATTGTGGTAAGAGTTGTTTGAGTCCCTAATAAAATGTAAAAGAAGAAAAGAGAAAAAAATGATTAGGGCAAAGACTGTACAGATGTGCTTTATACATTTGATGTATGTATATGTATGAACTGTGAAAAGAATTGTATCAGCCCTAATAAATTGTTAAAATAAAAAAAATGATTAGGGCAAAGACTGTACAGATGTGCTTTATACAATTGATGTATGTATATGTATGAACTGTGATAAGAATTGTATGAGCCCCTAATAAATTGTTAAAATTAAAAAAAAAGAATTATAGGGAAGAGAAAATTTAATTCATAGGATATTGATGAAATATATAAAAATGTTATTGAAATGGAGTTATTCTAAAAACCTTACTCAAATATTTGTTAAATATTATCAATTAATCTTTTATATTAATAAGCAATGATAAAATGAAAATTAATTAGAAAAAAAGAAAGTGGATAAATTTCATCCATGGAAATGAAGAAAGGTAGCACATTTTTGTCTGTTTACTTGGATTACAGTTTCACTCAGATAATTAGAGCTATTCATCTTTCCATGTTTCATGTAATCCTCATACAGTGGATTTCCGTGCCGTGGTTTTCACGCCCTCAGGATGTGGTTATCACACTGTGTCTCTTGCACAGTAATACATGGCTGTGTCCTCAGAGCTCAGACTGATCAGCTCCATGAATGCTGTGTCTCATCAGGGAGTCTGCCCTGGACTTTGGTCCATAGTTTGTACTACCACTTTGAGGTTAACTCTTTCAAGTCAAGGAAGAGGTTGACCAGCAACCTCTTGCACGCAGTGCATACATTTGTCCATGAAAGTATATCTGGCAGCCTGGCAGGAGACCTTCACAGAGGCCCCGGCTTCTTCATCTCAGTGCCAGACTGCACTAGTTGGACCTGCGGGTGGATGGCTGCAAAGAGGAGACAGGAACATAAGAAGCATAATTCTCCAAGTTCCACCACACTCCTAGGAACTGGGTGTGCATTTCCTGCAGTCACAGCTGTCGAAAGAGATTCCCCAACACCACTCCATAGTCAGGGGGCTCTGTCCTCAGAGGAGTCTGTGTACGAGAAAAGTTCTTATTGAGTGAAGTTGTGGAGGTCAGAGACACATCTGTATTTGCCTGAATAGACTTTATATTAGTTGCATATTCAAAAGCCAGAGTATGTTATAGCTCAAGGCCTGCAGAGCCTGAGAAGAAGAAATGAATCACAGAGAACACGAGTCTACAGGGTGCTGAAGGCACAGACCAAATCTCTGTGGAACGTGTTCCTCTGCATTGTCCCCAAACACTACACAGAGAGAATTCTTCTCACTGAAAGGACCCAACGCTGACAAGGTCTGTCCATTCTTGTGACCACACCTTTAGTGGTGTAGACACCACTTGAAAACATTTTGGGTCCATCAAGAGTTCTGATTCTGAACAGGTGTATAGTTTTTACCCTTGTCCCCTCCAGCATAAGCAGCTAACTGGTAACTCTGGGTAAAAGGCAGTTGATGCACAATGGGAGGGCCTGACAGGATCCCGACTGCTATGAAGTCTACACCTGAATTCAAGGCAGTTCCTCCCGGGCTGTGCAGTAAAAACGACTTTTTCTGACCACTCTTTTGATGAATGATCCAAACCTGCGCATCTGATATCAATGATCATAGTAATTGAAAAATTGACAGGCCCAGAGCCTTTTCCATGAGTGGTTTTGTGTTAACATATGGTCTTGGTTCCATATTTCACACGGTAGAATTCCGGGGTATGTATGTATTTTCAGTGAGTTTCTATATGCTCCACCTTTGCTAATTGTTTTCTGATGAACCTGGACTCATGCCCACGCCACTACCTCTGATCCACCACTTCTCTCTTCAACACACAGTCCAGGTCCTGTCACCAAGGCGTGACATCTGAATATCTTATGTTTAAAAGCTGTTTGTCTGATGATATGCTTGGATCATTTAATTAATGTACCCTCTGGACTCCTGCTCCTTAGTAAATACATATCTGTATGTATACATAATTAGTCCCATGGAAGCCCTACTAAGTGGAGTTGGGTTTAAGTTCTAAGTCGTGATATCATCACAGGCAGCTGGAGGAGTAGTGCTGAAAGAAAGGCTGAGATCCACTTATTCCTTAGAAAAACAGATGGAGAAGAATCCCAGGATGCAGCAGAAAACCAGCCCTGAACCTTCAGCGGCACCTGCTCTAGGTCGGAGTCTTTGCTGGTGGGTCTTGAGCGCCGCCTCGAGACCAGTCTTCTCGATACAGTGGTGATTAGTGTCTGGGTTCTCATTGATTTGCCGTGTGTATCTTGCACAGTAGTAGATGGCCGTGTCCTCAATTTTCAGTTTGTCCGTTGGAAGGTACACTATGTTCTTGGATCTGTCTCTGGAGGTGGCGAATCCACCCTCAACAGAGTCAGTGTAGGCTATGTAACTACTACCATCACCACTAATGCCTGCTACCCACTGCAGGCCCTTCCCTGGAGCCTGGCAGACCTGTGGCATGCCGCAGCTACTGAAGGTGAACCCAGAGGCTGCACAGGAGAGTCTCAGAGAATCCCCCCAGGCTTTCTGTACAGCCCCCAACTCCACCAGCAGCACCTCACACTGGACACCTGCAAACACAGATTGATTAGGAAAACCCTCACACACACCCACTGGTGCTCAGTGAGGGCCAGTAACACACTCTTGCTCTCCTGAAAAGACCTGTTAATACCCAATTCAGGGAAACCCAGCCCAGCACAGACACGGTGATGTCTCGATGTGCGCAGTCCTGATCACTGAATGGGGGCCCCTGAGAATTGCGGAGCTGTGGCGCCTCTGCCAGGGATGTAGGTTGAGGGCTGGGATGGTTTGAATAGCAGAGGACAGGAGTCGATTTGCATGCACTTCATTTCTATAGCAGTAAGTGACGTTGCATGTATTCTGGGAAGATCATTCCAAGAGCAGGGAAGAATGTTCTAGGTATCCTGCTGAACCCTACAAATATACACATTGGTATGCTAAAAGGCAGGTCAGTTATTGAAACCCAGTTTCTCCTTAGGACAAAGATAAGGTTTTCTATTCCCATTAGTATTTATGGCCTCAGAAACCTACAAGGAGAGGTGCTCTGTCTTATGCATTCGCTAGCAGACATAATTGACTTGATGGAGCCGCCAGCCTACAGTTAGTAGCCGCTCACACACCTCCTGTGGCTCTACAGCATAACTGAGCTACCTACTGTCCCTAGAAATGCCCCTTTGTCAGTGTGGTGCACATTCCTTTATCGAGACACTTGAGCATTTCCAGTAGAATAAGACATTTTAATGGACAAACGTTCCTTGTGAAATTCTGCTGTAAATTACCTTCTGGAGAAGGAGACCCACATCCTGAAAGGACGCCCTCCCCTTCTCTTCTGAACCTTCCCTGTGACTGTTCCCTTCAGCTGGGTGTGTCAGTGCCTCTTGGAATCTCTCCCCTTCCCTGCAGAGAGCTTGGGCGCATCTCGTTACCTCCCACTCACAGGCCTCTGCAGATGAAGACCTTTAAGGAACTGAGTTAACATTAGGAGTTGTATAGAGGGTTCTTTGCCAATTCACACAACCCATGAGAAAGGTTCAGGGGAGTCTTCCATAAGCTGGAAGAAAGTAATATTTCTTATTTGCCATTCATCCAAATATAGGTATTCTGTCATATTATATGCTTCCTGCTGGTGATGGGATACTTTGGGGCTTTATTTCAAGTCTCAAAACTTCAATTTCCCCAGATTTCATATTAATGAACATCTACCACTTCAGGAATGTAAAAGAACAACAAAAACACGGAAAATCAACATTTTATTTCACAATAGATATTTGGGCAGGGAGACACACAGACAAAGTTTCACTGTCTTCTGAACAAAGGATTCAGATGGAGAAAAACGGACTGTGCTGAAAGAAGCACTTGGAGACGAGAACTTCAAGGCGTTCATTGAGCACTGGCCATTCCGGGAGGGGATTTCATCTCATCCCAACGTTGGATATGTTTCCCCCCTGTCCTTCCGGAAAGAACCAGGGCTTTTCATTTTCAGAATCTTCTCTTCAGGAAATTAAGACACGAGGATCTTGGTTGCTGAGGAGTCCCTGGAGAGGTTCTGAACTCAGGAGCATTGGGGAACTCTGCCACAAGAGGACACAAACACCCAGCATCCCCTGCACCGGCTCCTGTGGAAAAACTTGTATCCCATGTACTGTGAGCTCCCTCTGCTGCCCAGGGTCCTCTTGGCTTCCTGTCACTTGAGATGTGGGACCACATCCCCTTCACTGTGTCTCCTGGTGCTTCTCTCACAGAGTCACAAATGGCAGTGTCCTCAGGGTTCAGACTGCTCAGGTCAGATATCACCAGCTGCTTGGACTGGTCCTGATGGTAATGGTTAGATGTGGGAAGGCTGGGTTGTGGCTAGCACACTGATCAGTAGCACGGTTTGCTGTGTAATATGGTTTTGTTTCCCAGGTTCTGATCAATTCAGAGGTGATAGCTGCTGCAGTGGAAGTTAGACCCAGCAGTAAGCTACTCTGAGAACACTTTCCTACCACATGACTGGATTCTCACAGCTGCACCTGGGATGTCACACCTGTTGCTGTTGCTGCTGTTGTTGTTAGGTGCCATTGAGTCGGTTCTGACCCACAACAGTTCTATGCATTACAGAATAATTGTTCCTTTCCTAGAGCCCATTGACGACCTTCTGAACTAGAGAAAGAAAATGAACCCAGAGAAAAACAGCTTGCAGACTGATACTGAGAACAATGTGCTTATCTCTGTGTGAGGAGTAGGATTTACTCTGAAACCCTTCTGCTTTTGCAATATTCTGGCACTGAACTAGACACCCTTCTGGGTGAAAAGTGTATTCACTGAAGAATCTCACTAAGGTCTGCGGAATGAGTATGACCTTTCAGAAGCAACTAGCCAGGCCTCTTTCTCGAGATGTCACTGGGTGAATTGAACCAGCGACTTTTCAGCTAAACTCCTAAACTTTGTGCAATCCAGACACTCCATGTGCTCTGAATCTCATGGGAAAATTCCCTGCGGTCTCCATGAATTTCATTAGAGAGCTTATGGTGGGGACCAACACCTCACAGAGTTACTTCCCCTGCATTGCAGACAGGCGGATGTTTCACATGTGAGAATATCTTTCAGTTGACATTTAAAGTCATGCATATCAGGGAAAGGCACTGCATCATAAAAGTAGATTTCTTTGAGGACACTGTGAGATGGAGAAGAAACATGGAGCACAAAGTACAGCTGCACCTGTGCCTGGGTCTGTGTTCTGTTTTCTATGTGTCCTGAGTGCCCCTAGACACCACTCCCACTCCCTGCAGGGGAGATTTGTGTCTGGCTCTCACTGACTTCCTCTCACTGTGCGTCTTACACAGTAATAATACACAGTGGTGTCCTCAGTAATCGCGGAGCTCGGTCACAGGGAGAACTGGTTCTTGGATATGTCTGGATTGATGGCTAGATGATCTTTGAGAGATGGCGAATAATCTCTGTACTACTTTGAGCAGTAGTAATATGTCCCTGCCATCTATTCAAGACCCCACCCAGGGTGCTGCCTGATGCAGTTCCAACCAGAACTGCTGCTGGAGACTGAGTCACCAGTGATGGTGTAGTTGCAGGCCAGTGTCTGTGAAGGTCTCACCATCTGAGGGGCTGACTCCTTTAGGTGTACCTGGGACAGAGCACCTGGGGACAAAAGAAAAAAGTACAGTAAATACCCCCCATATAACTGAATATATTGTAACTTATTCTATGTCCCTGGCTCTGACCTGATGGGAGACCCAGCACCATCAGGAGGAGGAGGAAGGAGACAGACATTTCTGAAGTAAGGTCGCCCTAGCTAAGCAGACTCTGGAGCCCCTGGTGGAGAAGTTGCATTCAAACATTAAACCATGACTACTATTTGCCTATAAGTGTCACTGACTTGTATACAATCTGAGGACCATGAACAGCTGCACAAGAAGGTTTCTCCAGAGCTGGTTCCTGAAGCCAATCAGAGGCAGGCAGGTGGAAGGGCTGGAAGCAAAGGTGCTCACAGCTTGAGTTCAGAGCTTCCACCGATCCCTATGCCTATAACCTTCAATGAAGGAGAGTTTCATTGCACTAGTACACATATTTGAATGTCCCTGGATTTGCATCTCTAGTCTGCCCTGTCAGGGGAAGCCAGCCTCTAACACATCATTATGGGTCTGGCAGGCGCAATTGTACAGTGATAATAAGGATTATAGTAAAGTTATAGAGAGCGTGAGAGATAGAAGGGAAATATAGAAATCAATGGAGTCAGACACGATTCATGGCAGCATGCTCCCCTCAGCCCTGCTTGGTGGTCTGTGAGGAGGGAGAGAGCCTCTTTAATGCTAGCCCAGGCTTTTTTATATTTTCTGGGGACATGCAAGCCCCCTAATCACAGCTGAGTACAAATGTCACAGAAAGGGGTTGTGCTATAGGTAATACAGTAATGAGAGGGGGTGGTCTAGGGACATACATGCAATAATAAGAGGAGGGATTGGGGGTAACATGCGATAAGATGGGCAGATAACTTTGGATGTCATAGAGTCAGTTTGGTCTGTTCCCTGACTCAACTGATAGAGATCATTATTTGTAGGGTGAGAAAGCTTGGTCGCAGGTCTCAGGGAGGAATAGTTTATTGTTCCCAGTAGCAGGGAGTGAGGCCTGCGATATAGTCTGGTGACTATGTGCCCTAGAGACCTACCCTGTAGTCTGGGGACTAACTTCCCTCAGGGAGGATGTCTGTAAGCTTCTGACCACTCCCCACACTACCCAGTCTAACACAGCAGGCATTTCCAGAGAAGTCGCCCTTTAATTGCAAAACCTTGGCTAAGTTTCCCAAGATTTAAGGATAAGGTGCCTCCATCAGAACTAGGAACATAAATCAGTTTAATTCAGTAAATATTTGCTGATAAGTGACATTTGTGGATTCCTGATAAAGTCGGGTGACAGTTTTCTGTACAGTCTGGGAACTATGTGACCATATTCAGAAATGTAACAGAGTTGATAGTTGATAGTTTTCCTATCAACATTTTCAGCCAGCAACTTTTAAATCTGACTTGAGCTTGCATAAAGGAATTCCCAAGTATAACAGGCATAAAAGAAGCACAATTCTTATGGATGCAAGTTAATCAGTAAATGCTTCACTTTTTCTTTCCCAAAAACTCTTTTTTCTGAGAGTCCTGGCAGCCAAGGGTTACTTGCAGGAAGCAAATTTCAATTTCAGACCATTCAACTTGGAAAAATCACTCCAAACACTGTCCATACACTTGACCCCTTGGACTGATAGGACCTCGAGTGAGTGATAAATTAGCAGCGTGCATAAATCATGATAAGCCTCAGTGAAGAACACAACTCTCGTGTTCAACTGTCCCCAAAGTTTCCGGGCGAAATCAAACATGAAGATAGTACAA